>NC_043007.1:72529661-72662161 GCF_006345805.1 Octopus sinensis | reverse complement strand
GCAGTGTTTCTACAGCTGGATGCCCTTCCTAACGCCAACCACTCCGTGAGTGTAGTGGATGCTTTTTACGTGCCACCTGCACAGGTGCCAGGCGAGGCTGGCAACGGCCACGGTCGGATTGGTGTATTTTATGTGCCACCGGCACGGAAGCCAGACGAGGCGGTGCTGGCATCGGCCACGAGTCGGATGGTGCTTTTTATGTACCACCAGACCAGGGATCCTGGCTGGTTCAATTCGATTTCGATTTCGCTTGCCCCAACATGTCTTCGCAAGCAAGGGGGTTGGCATGGGTGCCTGTCGTACGGTCAGATTGGTGTATTTTACGTGCCACCGGCACAGAAGCCAGTGGAGGCGGCGCTGGCATCGGCCACGAGTCGGATAGTGCTTTTTACGTACCACCAGACCAGGGATCCTGGCTGGTTCAATTCGATTTTGACTTCGATTTCGATTTCGCTTGCCCCAACATGTCTTCGCAAGCAAAGGGGGGTTGGCATGGGTGCCTGTCGTCGGATGAGGTTCTATATCGACTTCGCTTGCCTCAACAGGTCTTTGTGTCCAAGGGAGGAAAGGCATTCATAAGTGGGCTGGGCTCACTTGTCCTGCCTGGTCTTCTCACGTACAGAATATTTCCAAAGGTCTCGGTCGCTGGTCATTTCCTCAGTGAGGCCTAAAGTTCGAAGGTCGTGCTTCACCACCTCGTCCCAGGTTTTCCTGGGTCTACCTCTTCCACGGGTTCCCTCAACTGCTAAGGATTGGCACTTTCTCACACACCTATCTTCATCCATTCTCGCCACATGACCATACCAGCGCAATCGTCTCTCTTGCACACCACAACTGATGCCTCTTAGGTACAACATTTCTCTCAAGGTGCTAACGCTCTGTCGAGTATGTACACTGACATTACACATCCATCGGAGCATACTGGCTTCATTCCTCACGAGCTTACGCATATCCTCGGCAGTCACGGCCCATGTTTCACTGCCATGTAGCATGGCTGTTCGTACACACGCATCATACAGTCTGCCTTTTACTCTGAGCGAGAGGCCTTTAGTCACCAGCAGAGGTAAGAGCTCCCTAAACTTTGCCCAGGCTATTCTTATTCTAGCAGTTACACTTTCAGCGCACCCACCCCCACTACTGACTTGGTCACCTAGATAACGGAAGCTATCAACTACTTCTAGTTTTTCCCCTTGGAAAGTGACTGAAGTTATTTTCTGCAGATTTTCAGAGGTTAATGCTCCTGAGCATCTGCCACATACAAAAACTATCTTCCCAGTTAGCCTACCTTTGACATTGCTGCACCTCTTATGTGTCCATAGCTTACACTGGGTATATATATATATATATATTATATTAAATTAGAGATAAAACCACTATACATATATATATATACATATATATGTACATATATATACATGTGTATATATATACATACATGTACATATACATACATATACATATACATACATATACATATACATATATATGTATATACATATATTTATATACATATATATTTATATACATATATATTTATACACATATATATGTATATATCGTGACTCTTCCACTTTTTCTCGTCTTTTTACTTTTCTTCTACTTCCACTTTTCTCTTTCTGTCGCCACCATTTTCTCCATTTTCCCTTCCTTGGACCTTTGCTTATTCTATGTTTCTGACGAAAAGCACCACTCAATACGTTAAATCCTCCTTCTTCCTTTCCTGAGCGTCCAATTTCAGTATACTTGATCCACATCCTCGTGTTGTGTTTTCTCTTTGTTCATGTTTGGATTAACTATACATATATGTATATATATATATATATAATATATATATATATATATATATATGTATATATGCATATGTATATGCATATATGTGCATATGTATATATGCATATATGCATATGATTGATTGATTGATTGATTCTAGTTTCAGCTTATGAGCTGTGGCCATGCTGGGGCACCGCCATTTGGTGTTGCTACTTGGTTTCACTTCATGGAGGCTTTCTAGCAACTGCTATTTGGTGCATGAGAGAGTTCGATGTATACATATATATATGCATATGTATACATATATATATATGCATATGTATACATATATATATATGCATATGTATACATATATATATGCATATGTATACATATATATATGCATATGTATACATATATATACATATGTATACATATATATGCATATATATATCTATATATATAAAACTCTAGTTGTGTGAGTGTCTGTCCCCTTCGATTTAGATTCCTAACTCCTCCCACATTTTGCGGTGCAGTTTAACCAAATTCGGGTATCTTATAGTCGTGATTCATATCGAGCCCGTCTGTCTATTAGCGCGCGTCAACGATGAGTCTACGATTTTAAAAATAATTTAACATCATTTTTTATTCCATTTTAATGCATAATCTTTCGTGTATCAATGGCGGCGGAGTTGGCGTCCATGGTCACACCTGCACCTGTTTGTTTCTCCCCCTTCCCTCCCTCGTGAAGCTGTGGGGAAGGGAGTGTAAAGAAATCAACGTCGTAATGCGTTGTCAAGGAGACCAGCGTTCTTTTAGAACAACGACTTCATGGCTTGAAGACACCAAAACAGAAATGGCTAAGAAAGCCCGAATTGGCATCTATAAGGGAAGTAACTCTCTAAAAATGCTTATATAGTTATTTCCCTTACAAACCCGAGCAACGCCGGGCGATACTGCTAGTATATATATATATATATATATATATATATATATATATATCACATACATGCATGCATATACTCATATCGTAATTTAACCAAAATCACTGGCCCCGGTTGAAAATGACGAATAAGAAGAGGAATAAGAGTTACGACATCCCTTGATTCTCCCTCATCACAATCGGAAGATGAAGGCACCATGAATGTTGTTTTCAAAACTCTTTCAATTCCGCCGAACAACCATACCGTTTTTACTCATCTTCCCCGGTTGTATTTGCAAACAGCAAATTGTACTCAGTACTGTCCTAAAATGCGAATATCTCTGAAACGATTAGTTTGCCCTATTTTGCCGAATTTATATTATAAACATACTACTCGGTAATTTCAGTGAGTACGTGTCGTCAACTGTCAGCGGCGTGCTTGTTCTATTGACGTATCGAAGTGCGTGCTTGTTCTTGTGCGTGTGTGTGTGTGCTTGTTTGTTTGTTCCTGTGGGTTTTTTTTTTTAATTTGTCGTTGAGAAAGATTCTTCATATTTACCAATAAAAATTTTGAAAACGTGATCTATATCGAAAACATAGAAATCCCCCCCCAAAAAAAAAAGCAAGAAAGAAAGAAAGAAATACCGAAAACGGGTGGTGTACACATTCTTTACCCCCGCCACTCAAACTACAGGTGGGAGGGCTAATGCAGTTTCGCAGGTCTCCTTGAAAAATGCATTGGGGGGGGGGTGAATTCCTAAGTTTTAGATGTCGGAGATTACGAATGTGCACCCCCCCCCCAACTCACCACCACTCCCGTTTAAGGTTTTGAACTTTTTCGACATTTTTTCCCCCTATGTTTTAGATGACGGAGATTCCGGAAATGAAAGAAACCACGTTTTGAAACTTTCAAATTTAATAAGCATGCATGCATGCAGCATGCATGCATGCATGCATGCATGCATGCATGCATGCATGCATGCATGCATACATACATACATACATACATACATACATACATACATACATACATACATACATACATACATACATGCATGCATGCATGTATGTATGTTATGGGATCTTTTCGGTTTGAACGGCAGTTTTTTAAAATAATTTCCACGTAACTAAACACTTTAAAACTTCGTATACTGGTAGAATGTGTTTATAAAACATCTTTTTCTCTTGAGAGAATTCTATAGTTTGTAAGATATTTGTTGTTGTTTTTCTCTTCAATTTCTGCAATTTCAATGACGTCTATTGAGGTGAAAACATTCTGTGCCGTATGAATATGTCCCTCGTTTAAGAAACAGATTGGGTTTATTTATATTTCTGAAGAAAAAAAAAAAGATACCCTTCCCCCACCCCAACCCTAAAACAGATCGATACTAGGGTCATAATTATTGGTAACAATTTCATATGACACCGTTAGAAAAAACTGCCGTTCAAAGCGAAAAGATCCATGTTATATATGTATGTATGTATGTTATGTATGTATGTATGTTATGTATGTATGTATGTTATGTATGTATGTAATGTATGCATGGATGGATGGATGGATGGATGGATGGAAGGAAGGAAGGTGGCGAGCTGGCAGAAACGTTAGCAAGCAGGGCGAAATGCGTAGCCGTATTTCGTCTGCCATTACGTTCTGAGTTCAAATTCCGCCGAGGTCGACTTTGCCTTTCATCCTTTCGGGGTCGATAAATTAAGTACCAGTTACGCACTGGGGTCGATATAATCGACTTAATCCGTCTGTCTGTCCTTATTTGTCTCCTCTGTGTTTAGCCCCTTGTGGGTAGCAAAGAGAGAGAGAAAGAGAGATAGATAGATAGATAGATAGATAGATAGATAGATAGATAGATAGATAGATAGATAGATATGAATGTCTTCCTGAGGCTAAAAACAACAGTAATACCGTCTTCTATAGGACCGTCACATTTAGTTGACAAATATATTATATGAATAAACGGACAAGGATAAATAGATAGACAGACAAATAAATAAATGGATGAAAAAGTTCAAAATTTAAAATTGGGGGAGGGATGAAATTTGAGCCCCTTATTAAACTTTATAACATTATTAAATATTGTTTGTTTCTCATAAAATGGCTCACATGGGGATGTGGTGTATATTTAATTCACATTATATTATTATTTACGATTATTTAAGGCAGACACAATTAAAACGCAAATTCTTTTCACTTTAATGTTTTGTCTGTATTTAATTTCGATTTGCCTATGTTCGTCAATTCGCTACGATCTCTATAAAGTAAACAAACTGAAATTTTTTAATTCGGGAGGGGGTGAAATTTTTAAAAAATTTGTTGCATATTCGTAATCTCCGACATCTAAAACGTAGGAATCCGAAAAAATGTTTTCAAAAACATGCATTTTTCAAGGAGAGGTGTGAAACTGCTTTAGCCCTCCTTACAGGTGAACTCCCACCTGGACTTTGTGTCTTAGGAAATTTTTTAAAAACCACTCATTTCTTGTTGAAATATTACAAAAATATGTTTCCAAAGGTGTAAATGACAATTATGCTGATGAAATCTTTAAAAATGTTTGTTTATTCTATTCAGAAAATAGCCCATTCAAGAACTTGCTCATAATCATTGAACAAGCTTAAAAAAAAAAGACAAATCGATTATTTACATTATTCAATTAAATAAGATCGTCGAATTATTCATTATCAATATGAAATTGGTAGTGATGATGAAATAAAATTTCTAAATTAACTTACTACAAAATAAAATCAAAAGTATTTAGTGATTAAAGTCGTTAATAAACTGGCATTAACGAACAATATGGATCGAAAATATCAGAAAAGTTGCTATGTATGTAACGTGATTATGAATGAGCGACTGAATGGCTAAGCATTTCAGCAATATAATTGTAATCTATATTATCTTTGAAAACCTCTCTTACTAAAAATTTTCCATCGAAAACTGTATTATTAAGATAGTTGTAATGAAACAAAATTCAGAATTGAGGGACCCAAATTAAGGGACGGATCGAATCTCAGATTCGATCTGTCAGAAATCGATATACCAAATCGTGTTCCAGCTTTGTTTGAGTGTTTGTTTTCGTCAAAAGCATTTTGAGAAAAAAAAGGGAACTAATTATGTTAATTACTTTTTCATTAAAGCAAATCTTGTAAAAACCAAATGATAAAATCACTTCTGTTTTAGCTCAACATTTTCAGATTTTCCAGCTGTTACCAATACAGATGAGCGAAGGTTGACAGGGCTTCGCAAGCTCAACAGTTTAGTTGATTACATAATGTATAAAATTATAAATTGATTAATAATTACATCTATAGAAGACAAACTTAGAACACGTCTGTAATTTACAGAACGGAAGAATACACCTCACAATTATTGTTTAGAATAAGACAGATCACAGGTAACAAAGTTCACATCCTAAATTCATAGTAAGTGCTGTTGTTTGAAGATTAATAAGTTTAGAGCAAAACTTTTATGCATCAAATTAACACCAATGACAATATATTACGTGTGGTTTGAAAGTTAAAATAAAATCTTCTAAACAAGAATAATGATAAGAAAAATAGTGTAAATAAGATACCATACGGAAAACTGGCATGGCGAGAAAAAAAACTTTAAAATAATTGGTAGCTTGTATTTCTGTAGTACTTACAAAATTATCAGCCGTTACACCATCATATTTTTTACAGCTTGTATTGATAGTTTCACCACAATTCAAAGTAGTAAGCAAAAATATGAGGACAAAAATCATAATTTCTACTTCAGGTTCAGTCGAGACTAAGTCCTCAAGTTAAGGTTACGACGGAAAATCAAGGTAGGGCTATCAACAGTATAATTATAGTATTGGCCTCTTTCTCTTTTATATATATACATATATATATTTTTTTCGAATTGAAGTTTAGTGAAAACATTCAATTTTCACGGTAAATATAAACGATTATATAATCTATTTTCGTGGCAGATGTGAATTTTAAAACATGTCCTGGGATATGTGGTTTAAATTGTCGCTACTCAAGGCAATTAGTTGACACTCCAGATATACAACTGATTTTCTATATCAGCTCGGTAAAATATAACCGGATATAGGATAGGAATGAGAAGCACGTCGTAATAGATGCGCTTTGTATGAAAAAAAGTGAATTAGAAAAGAAGGTGAAAGAAAAGGCCGTACCCTTTTATTGGAATTTTATTCTCTTTATCAAGTGAACCATAAGTATACAAGAATGTACGTTTGTTGGCTTGGTGGTTTCAATCGGGGTCGTTGTGGCCCTCAGGAGCCCACGTAAGATTTTTTAATTAAAATTTACGCCGTAGGGGGGAGGGGTTAGTAACCGGGGTAAAATGAGTAATTTCTGATTTCTCATTATTTTCTTACCACCTGTTTGAAATCGTTACATTGCAAGTATTCCAGCAGCATCTTTAGGAGTCAAAACTGGTATCTCTTCAAGAAATTTTTCCTCAATTTTGACCCGATATCATTGAAATTGCTAATAAAATATTTGAATAATTTTTAGTGTTTAACAATTAATATCCTTTTCTCTGTTGGATTCCAAGTCAATTTTTGCCTCTAATTTGATATTTTTCAAATTTCAAAAAGTGATGTCTAAATTGGGGTAAAATGAGTAATGACAAATTTCAATTGCATCTTCTTTTTAATATATCATGAAAAGAGACTCTCCAGCAGATCGCAATGAAACTGTGGATAATTTTTTATGCTGAGTATGTTTTTCTTTATTTAGTCAAGTTTGGTTGATTTCATATTGTGCCTAAACCTCTTTCATTTACTCTTTACTCTTTTACTTGTTTCAGTCATTTGACTGAGGCCATGCTGGAGCACCACCTTTAGTCGAGCAAATCAACCCCGGGACTTATTCTTTGTAAGCCCAGTACTTATTCTATTGGTCTCATTTTGCCGAACCGCTAAGTAACGGGGACGTAAACACACAAGCATCGGTTGTCAAGCAATGCTAGGGGGACAAACACAGACACACAAACAAACACACATGCATATATATATATATACATATATACGACAGGCTTCTTTCAGTTTCCGTCTACCAAATCCACTCACAAGGCATTGGTCGGCCCAGGGCTATAGCAGAAGACACTTGCCCAAGATGCCACGCAGTAGGACTGAACCCGGAACCATGTGGTTGGTTAGCAAGCTACTTACCACACAGCCACTCCTGCGCCTATTTGACACAGATATTTAATTATTTTTTTGCATTCTGAGGAATTCAAGACGGGTTGCCCCTGGGAGCTCCTATATGCTGATGACCTAGCCCTCATAGCAGAATCACTACCATAACTAGAAAAGAAATTTCGGATGTGGAAGCAAGGTTTAGAATCAAAAGGCCTTAGAGTCAATGTAGCAAAGACCAAAGTTCTAGTAAGTAGGAAGGCAAACTCATCACACCCCACTTCAGGTAGGTGGCCCTGCTTAATCTGTAGAAAAGGTGTAGGTAGAAACTCCATTAGATGTACCCAGTGTAAGCTATGGAAACATAAGAGGTGCAGCAACATCAAAGGAAGATTAACCAAGAAGATAGCTTTTGTGTGAAGCAGATGCACAGTGGCAATAAACACCACAGATGCTCATAAAACAGATTCCATTACACTCCTGGGGGAGAAAATAGAATTAGTTGATAGTTTCCGCTACCTAAGCGACAAAAGGTCTCTCACTCAGAGTGAAAGGTAGATTGTATGACACATGTGTACGAACTGCCATACTTCATGGTAGTGAAACATGGGCTGTGACTGCGGAGGACATGCGTAGGCTCGAAAGAAATGAAGCTAGCATGATCCACTTGATGTATAATGTCAGTGTCCATGCACGACAGAGTGTGAGCGCCCTGAGAGAAATGTTGGACATAAGATGCAGCGTGCAGGAGAGACATTTGCGTTGGTATGGGAGTGGGATGTAGGCCTAGTGCATGAAGTGGAAATGTGAAGAAAAGAAGAGATTTAGTTTGGTTTGTTGTGGCAGAGTGTTTCAGAAATTTTCTTGTTAAGTGTGGGTAGGACACAGCACTTCTAGAACTCAGTTTCATTGACATGGGCAGGTCTTCTCAAGAACTTTATCGCACCAGACATCTTGGTTCATTGTTATTTCCTCTGTGAAGCCCAACATCCTGAGATTGGCCCTTACTACTTCATCCTATGTCTTCTTGGGTCTCCCTCTTCTGTGGGTACCATCTACTTTTAGTGATCAGCACTTCTTTATGCAGTTGTCCTCATTTATACACATCACATGTCCAAACCAACATAGTCTTCTCTCTTGCATGCTACATTTGATTCCTCTTATGCGCAACTTTTCTCTCAAAACATTTGCACTTTGTCGTACATGTGCACTGATGTTTCACATCCAACAGAGCATACTACCTACATTTCTCTCCAGTCTATACATGTTTGCTGCAAGCATCGTATAGTCGACCTTTCACTCTGACAGAGAGTCCTTTAGTTGCAAACAGAGATAATAGCTCTCTGAACTTCCTCCACCCAATTCTTATTCTAGAAACAATACTTTCAGAACATCCTCCACCATTGCTAATTTGCTCACCTATGTAACAGAAACTACCTACAACCTCAAGAGAGCATCCTGGGCATTTGAGAGAATCTAAGCCCCGTGTGCTCTTAGTGTTTATTGTTCCTGCACATATTCCACATACAAAGACAACATTATCTGTTAATCTACGTGTGATTCCGTTGCACCTCTTATGTGTCCATACTTTGCACTGGTTGCAGCAAATGGAATTTCTTCCAACTCCTTTCCTACATATTGAGTAGGGCCATTTACCTGATGGAAAGAGAGTTTTATTTTCTGTCTTACTAACAACAACTTTGTTAGGTTAACTTTAAGGCCTTTTGATTCCAGGTTTTGTTTTCATTCCTGGAATTTTTCTCCAATTCTGCTAAAGATTCTGCAATAAGAGCAAGGTCATCTGCATATAGCAGCTCCCATAAAATATATATTATATATACATTTAAATTGACTTTCCATTAGAATGAATTTTACTGTAATAACTACAAATAAGTGAATTTTTTGCAACTTTTCCACATTCCTTTACAATTTCAAGACATGGTGAAACATTTATCGTTGCTGTTCTCGAAGGTCAAGTGACATAAAGTTAAAGAAATATTTTGCAATATCAAGCTTATTTTCCTTAGAAATCTTGCTTGAGTACAATTTTATAGAAAATAAACAAGTCTGTACAGAGCAAAATAGAGGAAGCGTCAAAGTATTTCAGACAGAGGTGGTTGGTATCTAGATTGTTAGTTGAAAGAAACAGTGATTAATGCATTGATAAGCTAATGATTGTAGCATATTAGAGGGTGAAGGCTTATGGATGTGGGCCAGAACTGTTAAATGAAATTGGGTCGGCTTTGGAAGATCTGTTTTATTGATCTTATCATTTTGAACTTTTTTAATTGAATAAATCAACCTCAGGGCTTTTTTTTCAGGCCTGGTTACTTTTTGCCAGACTGCTAAATTATAGGGATGTAAACATGCCAACACCAGTTGTCAAGCAGTTTCCATCTACCAAATCCACTCACAAGGCTTTGGTTGGTCTGAGGCTATAGTAGAAGACACTTGCCCAAGGTGCCACACATTGGGACTGAACCCAGAACTCTGTGGTTGGGAATCAAACTTCTTACCACACAGCCATGCCTGCTGTTTCCAAGACCTTAATTCATAGAAATTGTATCAGGAAGTATCTAGGTTATGTGTACTTCTCATTGTCTTTTGAGATTCAAAACTTTAATACATGCTGTTGACACAACATTAGAAGCCGTCACAGTTTGGCAGTTCTTTTGTTTACAAGACATAAGTTAGTTCTTAGCTGTTGTTAATGTATACACAGGAAGTGTGTCAATCAGAGCTATGCATTAACATTATGATCGTATGTTAAATGTCTACATTTTATCAACAGAAGTATAAAATAATAGATCATTATTTCAGATATATTTATTGCAAGTAAATAAGGATTTAAATGTCTCTATCATTATATATGTTTTAATAATGACTGTGTTTCTTAGTTTCTTATTTCATAGCAACAGTTAGATATTTTTTCAAATTGGTTTGCTCTCTCTTGCACATATGGTTTATATTTTCTGTACTATTTATACATCCTGTAGTGTCATTTAAACACAAAGCATTTATTTTATAAATCAATGTTAAACTTACTTTAGAACAGTGGTGGGGACTGTTTTAGCAGTGGGGACTGCAAATTCATAAGAACATTTAGGGATACAGTTGCACTGAGAAAAATAATACACCAGATAGAAAGGTGGGCTGAAAATTTCATAGGATACCTATAAAGGAGTGATGCTAGAGCTGTGAAACCTTGCATGCATTAATTTCAACTCTTTTTTAAATTAATAATTGCATTGTTTCTTTCCAGGTAAGCCGACATGTGACTGTTCAAAGAAGACTTCAGAAGTAACTAGTAACAACAGCAGATATGATGTCATCATCACTGCGATACTGGTTCCCAGCCAATTTTTATTTTCATGTAGGGGAATAGATGATAGTCAGATGGAGCCACATCAGGAAAATAGGGTGGGTGATCAACCAATTCAAAGTCACAGTCATGCACAGTAGCCATTGAAACCAAGGACTTATGAGCTGAAGCATTGCCCTGATGAAACAACACCAGTCTTTCATAATTACCTTAGCTAGTTGGTATAGTACTCTCCATTGATGATGTGGTCCTTTTGAAGATAGTTGATAAACACAATGCCTTTTGCATCCCAAAAAACTAAGGCCATCACCTTCCCTGCAGATAAAATGACCTTAGTTTTATTTGGAGCTAGTGAGGAAGGGTGTTTCCATTGCATGGAATGTCTCTTTATCTCTGGCTCAAAGTGATGAACCCAACCCTCATCCTGGGTTAGGAAATGCTCAAGGAAGCCAGCTGAGTATGCCTCAAACAATGTCAGATTTTCCTGTGATATCGTCAGCCTGGTGCACTTTTGATCAGGTGTCAGAAGACATGACACCCACTGAGCAGAACCTTCATTCATTGGACAGAATATTCTCAACTTTCTCATGAGATATTCTAGTAGCATTGGCCATTTGATTTATGACAGTTGCTTGTCATCCATCAGCATATGGTGAAAAATTATCAATGTTTTCCTTGGTGGTGGCAGTTGCAGAATATCCAGACATTGGGTCCTCTTCAAGACTCTCCTTCCTGTCCTACATTCAGCTTCCCACTTTTGCACTTTTGATAAAGCTGGAGCATCATCTCCTAATATAGCAACCATGGCAACATCAATGTCCTTTGGGGCTAAACCCTTTTCCTGCAGGTACTTGATAACACCACAATGCTAAATTTTATCTGCTTTCAAGAGAAGTCATTACTAGTTACTTTTAAAGTCATCTTTAAACAGTCAGCTGACAGTTTACTGGGAAAAAAACAATGCATGTATTAATAAGAAGCATTGAAATTAATGTACACAAGATTTCACAACTCTAGCATCACTCCTTCATAGTCAGCCTAGGAACTTTTCAGCCTACCCTTGTAGTTATACGATTTTATTGAAATATTAAAATACCCAAGATGTCATAGGTGAAATAAACATCAGAGATGCTTTGAGCCACACAGAAACTGCAGCAACTACTCAGGGGTTTTGCAAGCTCTTTTAAATCCTTTGCAATACTGGAAATCCTTCCATATCATCGGCAGGTATCTCAGGGTTTCAAGTGTTTCAATCTGTAGTCTGTATGCTTCACCTGAGTAGGGTTCCACTTGTGGCTTCTTATCAACAACAGTCATCTTGAGCTAGTTTCAACTGCTATGCCTGTTTCCATGACGGTTTTCTTCAGTTGCCTTGATTCCAGACTTATCTTCTGCAGGAAATAGTGCACTGATCTGTATGGAAAGCCACAACAGCTGACTTCATTGGTATCATCATCATCATCATCGTTTAACGTCCGTTCTCCATGCTAGCATGGGTTGGATGGTTCGACCGGGGATCTGGGAAGCCAGAAGGCTGCACCAGGCTCCGGTCTTATCTGGCAATGTTTCTACAGCTGGATGCCCTTCATAACGCCAACCACTCCGTGAGTGTAGTGGGTGCTTTTTATGTACCACCTATAAAATAATATTTATTTATAATAGTATACAGTATAATATTTTAATTATTAATTAAATTCTTACTTGGCATGTTAATGAGTAAATTCTGCATTACTTTAAAAAACTCTATTAGATGGTATTGACAATGTAACCATTCTTTATTGATTTGGAAGATTTTTATCTGTGTCACAGGGAAGTGGTTCTTGGCTAAGTTTAATGCAGAACACATTGTTTGTATTGGTAACTATCAAATTTGGGTGCCAAGGCATCATACATTTGTAAAATGAATTTACTCAAGTTACAGAAATTAGGATCTTCATCTGGCTTCATCTCACTGACAGGAATTTTAAATATTCATAGTTTTAATTCATGACTTTTTAATTCTTGAAGCCACTTTTGGAATTGATTCTAAAGGTTAAAACACAATGCAGGAATAGCCACTACTATTGCTTTGGATTTCTGTTCTTTTAGTGGTAGAAAAATGTTTAATGAATTATTTTGTTTTTCTAGTTGTCTGATAAACAATTGTGATATTGATTCAAAGCTCCTGATAGTAGCAAGGAATGTGATAAGAAAATTATTTGGTCCTTGTAATTTCAAACTTAGATTGTTTATGTTAGTCATATCAAGCCCAGAACATCAAATTACATAAAGAGCTTGGTTCTCAAATTTCAAGATAAGGTCTTTGACATCCAAGAAGAGTCTCACTACATATTTCAACAGATAGAAATTTGTGAGCTTATGCCATATGTTGAACCAGTGAAACACAGAATTGTTTCAATAATTTATTATGTAACACTTTGATGTCCTTCAGAAACTTATGGTTTGACAGGAACTAGCAAGCTGGAGGGCTGAGCCAGGTCCCAGTCGTCTGTTTTGGCATGATTTCTACAGCTGGATGCCCTTCCTAATGCCAACCACTTTATTGAGTGTACTTTAAGTGGTGCCAGCATGTGTGCTTTTTGCATGGTATCAGCATGAGTGCTTTTGTGGCACCAGCATGAGAGCTTTTATGTGACTCGGAATGGGTGCTTTTTATGTGGTGCCATACTCTTTACATGGTGCTGGCATGGGTTCTGTTTATGTGGTGCTGGCACAGGTGCATTTTACATGGTGCCAGCATGGGTGCAATTTATGTGGCACCAACATGAGTAAATTTTGTATGATGCTGACATGGATGCATTTCACATGGTACATTTTATGTGATACTGGCATGGGTGCATTTTACATGGTGCCAACACAGCTGCATATTACATGGCGATAGCACAGGTGCAGTTTACATGGCACTGACATAGGTGCTTTTTACATGACACCAGTACTTGCAGGGTCATCGAATGGCTTGCATGACAAGGATGTCTCAACTGAGAGAAGTGACTCTGTGCCAGGCGTGAGGCTGATGTACGATAGCAAGTCAAGGATAGCTGTGTTACTACAGAGAAGATACTTGGTTACCCCAATAGGACAAGGAAACAGAGGGAGGTGGGAAAGTGAGAGAGAAAGAGAAGTCAGTTGATCATCCTACAATTCTTTCTTGATTTAAAGCAACAAATACTTTTTGAGATTCTACCGTAAATGATACTCTGTAATTTTTTTTTTGTGCAATCTCTTATGGCTTATTTGACCTCAGATAAAAACAAACAGCAAAAAAACAACCTTCACCTCATCTATTCATACACTGATTTCAAAGCGAGTAACTCTTTTTGTATTGTAAAGTTTGCTGTTATCTTACGTACAGGAAATATGTCTACCTCTATTATATTTATAGCAAGTTGCCTTTTCTTTATTCTGGTTAGAAACTGTTCTTCATAGTGAATTAAAATTCTCAAACAATAATAACTTTCTATTGAGTTAAAATTCATGCAATAGCAACTATAACTTCTTTAACAAACTTGTCTTTGGTTTGTGCTTTTAATTTCTGTGCAATTAATTTTCATACATCTTAACTTCCATATATTTTACATAAGGCTTTTATTCATATTTGTTTGTTTTTAAATAGTTTACTGTTTGTATAAAGATTATCTTAAAATGGTTAGCTTATCTAAACACTGAGTCATTTATTTATTTATTTTCATTTTTCATTTTTTTAATTATATTTCATACTGGTCTTCAAATTTGTACATTTCTATAAACTGTAACAGGTGAGAAATTTCCCATTCAATGAAAAAATAACTATCTTTCCATTTTGCACTGAATCACATTCAATGCAAAATTTATTCATACTGGTCACTGCAGATGAAGTTGCTTTTGTGCTCTTTATAGTATCAGTCTATACAATATATTAAATAAAGCTGTTTGTTAATTAGATTGTAGTAAGTAACTTTTACTAAAAGAAAGTAATTATTAAAGTCTACACTGTCTAGAAAATATTTTAAAATTCTAATTTTAATATATTTTTATCAAAATGTGATTTTGAAGTTACTTTTATTATTCAAGATTTCAATTACTAAAACTGATTTGACTGCAAGACAGGCATTTTTAGCATTGAGATAACTTTTTGTCCTTTCTCTTTCTCTTACTCTTCATGACATTATTTTCTACTGACATATCGATAAAAACATTTCTCCAAATTATATGTCTAATCCAGTGTCAGTCAAAATATGTTGATTCCAGCATCCTTTCATATTTGTTGGGTGTTTTTGAAGAAATAGAAAAGTGATTTTAATTTACTTATAACAAGTATAAACGTATCTCATTTTCTTTCAAAAAATTTGATTGTTGTATATCATCATCATTTAACGTCTGCTTTCCATGCTAGCATGGGTTGGACGATTGACTGAGGGCTGGCGAACCAGATGGCTGCACCAGGCTTCAATCTTGATCTGGCAGACACAATGGGTTAAAAAAAAAATAAGCATTATTACAAGAGATTGTTACAGTACTTTATAAATTCTAACACAATCTTTGAGCACTTGCAATTATTCTAAATTTATTTATTGAGCAAATAAGTACTATGAGGTGAATAAAGAGAAATTAGACGTAACATGAGAAAAATTACACAGGTGCGGTTGTGTGATAAGAAGCTTTCTTTCCAACCACATGGTTCTGGGTTCAGTTCCACTGTGTGACACCTTGGGCAAGTGTCTTCTGTTATAGCTTTAGGCCAACCAAAGCCTTGTAAGCAGATTTGGTAGATGGGAACTGAAAGGAGCTTATCACACACACATGTATATATACACACATATAAAACCTAATGGTTTGGGTGTTGCACTCACAATTGCAGGTTTGTGATTTCAGTTCCTAGACTGGGTAGTGTGTTGTGTTCTTGAGCAAAACACTTTATCTCATGTTGCTCTACATTCACCTTGACACCTGACGCATGGCACACCGTGCACCTGTTTGGATGTCAATTTGATGGAGGAAGAGAGTGAATGTATGGCACATACAGAGCTAACATACAGCACATACAGATTTGATCACTATAAACAAATCATTTGTGCAGGTAGTTCAGCAAAAAAAGCTCAACATTCATACATCATATACATGTGTGTGTGTTTTTGTTTTTGAGTGTCTGTGTTTACCCCCCGCCAACCACCACCACATGATAATTGGTGTTGGTGTGTTTATGGTCCCGTATCTTAATGGTTTGGCAAAAGAAACCAGTAGAATAAGTACCAGGCTTTAAAAAAGAAAGTTCTGCGGTCAATTCATTCTATGAAAACCCTTCAGTGTGGTGCCCCAACATGGTCACAGTGAAAAACTCTCTTTACTCTTTTACTTGTTTCAGTCATTTGACTGCGGCCATGCTAGAGCACCGCCTTTTAGTCGAGCAAATCGACCCCGGGACTTATTCTTTGTAAGCCCAGTACTTATTCTATCGGTCTCTTTTGCCGAACCGCTAAGTGACGGGGACGTAAACACACCAGCAATGCTAGGGGACAAACACAGACACACAATCACACACACACACATATATATATATATATACATATATACGACAGGCTTCTTTCAGTTTCCGTCTACCAAATCCACTCACAAGGCATTGGTCGGCCCAGGGCTATAGCAGAAGACACTTACCCAAGATGCCATGCAGTGGGACTGAACCCGCAACCATGTGGTTGGTTAGCAAGCTACTTACCACACAGCCACTCCTACAAAAATTTACACAAATTGGGAATCAAATGTATAAATGTTGTTTTTGTTAGTTAATATAATAGAAATAGACAAATGAATCATAATTGTTGCCTGTATTCAAAGTTAATGCATTTAATTGGTAATAACTCTTCAAAAAGAAAACAATGTTTATGTAATACTAATTAATAGTAATAGAGGATATAGGCTCATGGGATGGAATTTTTAGGAGGAAAGGAAGAATGAGAAACAAAGGCTAATTGGTAAATAGTTATAATTAACGCCTGACAGTAATTAGTGTTCACTATAACAAGTGTATAATGTCATTAGTCATATATATGAGAGCCAATATTTGAAAATATGGTTTTGTGAGAGAAACATACATCTTAAGTTAATTCTAATCAGAATGTAACCATTACATCATCAATCTTTACCTATTCTAACTTCTATGATTAATGTTATGAAATACGAATTATAGTTAACAGGAAATTGTTCATAGCTTATGGTGTGTAGCAGCACAAGCAGTCAGCACCATATTGGATGAGGTTTTGCGGAAGCCATTGCCATCTCTGAGACTGGAGTGAGACCTCACCTGCATCCATTTGCCATGCACAAGATCATAACAAAGCTCGCGAAGGCAAACTGTATATAAGGGCAAAACAGAAACAGATTCATTCTCTCTTTCCGCCTCTTAGCAGCAGCACTTGCTGATTGCACTCCATTGGCTGGGCCTGTCTGTATGTTGTACCTCCAGAGGCAATGTGCCCGCAATAACGGAGCTACTACACAACGCACACAGCTAAAGATGATTGCTGAGAGCACCACACTTCATCTGTCCTGTGAAACCTGTAAATAAACCAGTTGTAAATTGCATTCGTACTTGAAGTCTTCTCTCTTCGCCTGCCGGAGCCTGAACTACATGAAGAACAAAAGAGATGATGGAAGAAGGAGATATTCTCCCGATATCGTAAACCTTGCCATCCATTATAAAATGGTGACCCCCAACATAGAAAAGGTTCATCACATAGATGCCTCAGCTGAATCATGAACTGGCGGTTTTCACTCGCTTCCAACTGGTAAACACATCAATGGCCATGCCTCCAGCTGTCCATCAACTTCTGGCAAGCCACCTGTCAACTTCCAGCCATCGTTCCTGCTGCCACATTTGAATTGTCCCACATGGAAACAATTTTACCAGTTGCATGTCACTTTCTGGCGATTTTTTAACTGACAAAAGAAAAGGAAGAAAAAATATCTATTGGTACAAGCACACACATACCATTGCAGTGTTTTTTTCTCACATTTTTTGGGGGGTGGGGGGGGGTTCAGCACAAAAAAAAAAACAGGTTTAGCAACAAAATTTTTTCTTGTTTGTGCATTCTATAAATTTTATTCAGAAAATTTTTTTTTTCGCACGCATGCTACTATTTCCAATAACACTTTTGTTGGTTTTTTGGTCCATTTCTTTTTCTCCTCTGACAGAGAGAAAAAACAAAAAAAAATGAGTTCAGCCAATCTTCCTCATTTCACTGGTGACGTCACGCTTTTGTTCACTCAGTTGGAGGCATATTTTGCGGCACATGCTGCACCTCCGCAGCAACAGTTAAATCTTCTCTTTCGTAGCATTCCTATACCACTCGCTACTTCAGTCAGGGATCTCATCACTGATCCTCACCTGGATACGACCTACGAGGTAGTCAAATCCAAGGTGCTCCGACGGAACACTAAATCTGTGGAGTCTAAGTTTAAGCAGCTTATGCAAGCTGAGGGGTTAGGAGACAGGATGCTATCTCAATTTTTACAGCATCTCTGTGAGCTCAGCGACATGACTGAGGACAACTCACTTTTATGGAAGCTTTTCTTCTCTCAGCTACCTCCCAATGTGCAAACCATTTTAGTCACAATGGTTGATACTAACACTGTGGATCAACCAGCTACCATGGCTGATAAGATTTTAGGGTTCACTATCTAGCTAGCACCTCGCCATGTCTGTTCTTGCTCAGAGATTTCCTCCGCTGCATCTTCCTCATTACAGGATGATATTTTGGAGAAACTTGACTCCTTAACACACCGAATGGATGCGCTTTGGGGATGGTGCTACAACTCTTCACACCATCGCAGTCGAAGCCGGTCCCATTCACACTCGACCAATTCCTCTTCAACTAGTTCCGGTCTTTGTTGGTACCATGCCAAGTATCAGCATAAAGCCCACAAATGCATTCAGCCTTGCTGCTTCCCATCGGAGGGAAACAACCTGCGGAGGGTTTGAGCATGTCCAGCACTT
Source organism: Octopus sinensis (assembly GCF_006345805.1). Classification (NCBI taxonomy): domain Eukaryota; kingdom Metazoa; phylum Mollusca; class Cephalopoda; order Octopoda; family Octopodidae; genus Octopus; species Octopus sinensis. Next base: position 72,643,055 of record NC_043007.1, on the reverse strand, counting down.
CTGGTCAATCAAACTCAAACTGTGCAATTTTTGTGAAGGACCGTGTGTCTAATCAGGCATGGGTTCTAGTTGCTCCATTTGGCCTTTGCGTCTCGCTACAGACAAGCCAAAGCGCTCAGAGATCACCTTGCATGCGGTCAATTGATCTCCCATTGCAACTTATGGTCAAATTTCATTAAATATTGACATTAATCTTCGCTAAGATTTTAGTTGGATTTTTGTCATAGCAGATCTCCCACATCCTATTCTGGGTGCGGACTTTTTGAACAATTTTAATGAATTGGTAGATGTCAGGCGACAGAGACTTGTCGATGGTTCTATGTCTTTGTCTACACCTGTAAAGGCCACTACCAATGCTGTTCTCAGTTCTTCCTTTTCCGTTTTCACTGCTGGTGATGCATATTATTCACTCTTAGCTTCTTTCCCAGAGCTGGTGCATCAGCTATTCCAAACGGCGAAACCTACTCACTCGACACTCCACTATATTACCACCACTGGGCCACCTGTCTTTTCATGCCTGCGGTGACTTGCTCCTGACCGTCTTAAGAAAGCTAGGTCCACACCCTTCGATGACACCCCAAACACGCCCACTTTTGATCCTTTACAATCACCTGCATATGCACCTTTAAGCATACTATCACCTACACCTCGACCTTCATCGCCACTACCTAACACAAAGAAACTCTGTCACCAGGACTGCCCACACTGTGCATTGGCCCAAAAAACTCACTAAAACTATTTATATCCGACAATCTCTTTTGTGTTTCCTATGACAGACAATTGCTTTCTTGTGTTACTGGACAGTTCCAATACTCTACCATTGAACATTTTGTCAAATTTTGTACATGCCAATTTATATTTCTTGCAATTATTTTTCTATATGACTTGTAACGTTTTTGTACCATATCTTGTTGGTTGCAATCAGTTACCATTTTTGCGCTTTCTTGTGCCTGCTCCAATTATTCTGTTTTCACACTGCTGCACTCAGGAGGGAGCCCTTGTAGCGGCACAAGCAGTCAGTGTCATATTGGATGAGATCTCCTGGCAGCAATTGCCATCTCCAAGACCTCACCTGCATCCATTTGCCATGCGTGAGATCACAATGAGGCTCGCGATGGCAAACTGTATATAAGGGAAAAACAGAAACAGATTCATTCTCTCTTTCTGCCTCTTAGTAGCAGCGCTTGCTGATCGCACTCCATTGGCTGGGCCTGTCTGTATGTTGTACTTCCAGAGGCAATGTGCCTGCACTAACGGAACTACTACACAATGCACACAGCTAAAGATGGTTGCTGAGAGCAGCACACTTCACCTATCCTGTGAAACCTGTAAATAAACCAGTTGTAAATTGCATTCGTACTTGAAGTCTTCTCTCTTCACCTGCCAGACCCTGAACTACATGAAGAACAAAAAGAGATAATGGATGAAGGCGATATTCTCCTGATATCATAAACCTTGCCATCCTTTATAGGTGTTTAGAATAATTTCTATTACCCTGAAATGAAGAGATATTTTGATTTTTGACATAAGACCAAAAGTCTGTTAGAAGTTCCAAATACTTATTGCTCAACGCAAAAACGTTTTTTGCTTGCAGTGCATGGCAGGGAAGAAATATACCAAATGAGTCAGTTCCTGTATGTCCATAAGTGATGTGTGTTTTAGCAATGATTGCAGACTGTAGTGGTCATTAAATTCTGTAGCCAAAGTTGAGTGGTGTGAGTTCCTGTAGCCATTGACCTTGGTTGTGATACAGCCACTAACTAGTCTCTGGCCACACGAATTGCATATAACCAAAGGTGTCAAAGAAAAGCTGCCAATGACAAAGTTAATGGCAATCCCATAATGTAGTTTTATCACAATTTGAATCTAATGTTGAACAGGTTTGTTCTATTGTTTTTGCTGATCAACTACCTCCTGATGAAAAAGATTTCTTAATGTGTCTACCTGAGACCTGAATGGGTAGTTGTTTGCTGCTATCATTAATCCATAACAGAATCCTGTTTTATTGTTTATTATTTTCACATCTGAACACAGGATTCAGACTGAAGCAATGAGTCGGTGTCTGGGATTTGGCCCATATTCCTGCTACAAGTTTCAAATTTGAATGTGGACGAAATTTTACCTCGCCTAGAATGTTCAGAACATTCTATTTTAGCATAATTGGAACAACATTGATAGCTATGAGAGAAATAAAAACCAGCATTAAGGAAAGATAATATTGATTTGAACATTCATCATTATAATCATCATTTAGCACTGGTTTTCCATGCTGACATAGCTTAGTGTGATGGAATCTGGTAAGCTCTGTCATGGTTTTTATAGCTGGGTGCCAATCCTAATGCATAATTATATAACTAAATATTCTAATTTTTATTATAACCGGACCAGCAGATGCTGTTATACGTAACTGGTTGCAATGTACTTCCAATTCTGTCTTGATTGCGCCATACTTTTCCATCTTGACCTAAATTGCTTAACTAAATCTCTCTTCACATTGTAGGGGGTGGGGTGGGAGGCAACCAAGTGGTCTTTTCCAATCTCTTGCATACCACTTGGCAACTATGCAGGTCCACCTATTGTCTGTGATCACATTGGTCACCGCTCTCCATTCTCAAATTATCTCATTTTGAATGTACTCTCATAATCTTAATCCTAGCATGAATCTTTTCGTGTCCCTTTATGTCGTAGTCAATCAATGTTCTATCCTATTCATAGTAGCCTGTGTCTCACTTGTGTATAAGAGTGCAGATAGGAGCGTGCTATTTTTTATAATTCTTATTCTATAACTGAATAATTAGTTCAACAAGCAAAGCATCTTTTCTAAAAACAATGATTAATGCAACATAATACTAAAAATTCTCTGGTTAACAAATGTTAATAAAATTCTTTAATGATGCCACCAGAAATATCTCATTAATCATCATCATTATCATCATTTAACATCTGTTGTCCATGCTGGCACACTGGAAAGCTGCACCAGACTCCAGTCTGACTTGGCATAGTTTTCTATGGCTGGATGCCCTTCCTAATGCCAACCACTCCAAGAGTGTAATGGGTGCTTTAATATTCTTTGAAATTATGGAAGACTTTAAACATTATTTAGCTGCAACTGAAAATTTCAAGTCAAGCAACATGTTCTGGATGTATAGTCAAAATCCTTTACAATTTCATTACTTTTCTGATAATCATCATTTAACGTCCGCTTTCCATGCTAGCATGGGTTGGACGATTTTGACTGAGGGCTGGCAAACCAGATGGTTGCACCAAACTCCAAACTTGATTTGGCAGAGTTTCTACTGCTGGATGCCCTTCCTAACGCCAACCACTCCGATAGTGGGTGCTTTTTACATGCCACCAGCACGGGGGCCAGTCAGGCGGTACTGGCAACGACCTCGCTCAAATCCTTTTACACATACCACCAGCATGAGGAAAATACTCAGCGACTCAAGTTACCTTAACATATTGTAAACTGAGAAACTTTGAGTAAAATGACACCCTTAGGGATGAGAATAGCCATTTTTTAATTAACTAATCTAGAATAAAAAAAAAAGACTCCTGGAGAGACAATTGAGAAATTTTAAATTAAATATAGAATGTAAATGTCAGAGTAGTAATTATTTTTTTTAAAGGGTGGCTGTGTGTTTAGAAGTTTGCTTCCCAAAACCACATTGTTTCAGGTTCAGTCCCAATGCATGGCGCCTTGAGCAAGTGTCTTCTATAGCCACAGGTTGACCAAAGACTTGGAAGTGGATTTGGGAGATGGAAACTGAAAAAACCCATTATATTTGTGTTTGTTCATCATCAGCATTTGACAACTGGTGCCGGTCTGTGCACATCCCTGTAACTTAGTGGCTTGGCAAAAAGAGACTGATATAATAAGTACTAGGCTTTAAAAAAAATAGCATTGGGGTTGATTTGTTTGACTAAATATTCCTTGAGGCAGTACCCCAGCATGGCCAGTCTAACGACTCAAATAAATAAAAGGTGTTGAATGAAATTGTATTTTGAAGTAAACAAAGGTTTTATTCACTACAAATGTTGATTTCAGCTTTACAGAGTTGCTTCAAAATTTTAAAAATTAGATACATTTGTGTAGCAAACAGAAGGAACCAGCAAATGTTTCTACGCATATTAAAAGAACCGTAGTAGGTATTATGTAGTAAATTCTCCAAGTGCATTATAATCCATTTCCTGCTAGACACAGTTTACATGGCATTTTTTTGTAAATAATTACCAGCACATGTAATCCATGCAACTTCTGGTCTTTTATCATGTATCTTTTATATTTTACTTGATTCAGTCATTAGACTGCAGCCATGCTAGAGTACTGCTTTAAAGAATTATAGATGAACGCATCAACCCTAGTACTTAATCTATTGATAACTTTTGCCCAACTAGCAAGTTATAGGGATATAATCATACTGACACCAGTTGTCAAGCAGTCATGGGGGACAAACACACACACACACATACATATATATGATGGTTTTCTTCCAGTTTCTATCTACCAAATCCATTCTCAAGACTTTGGTCAGCATGAAGCTATAGAAGACACTTGCGCAAGCAAGATGCCACACGGTGGGACTCAACCCAGAATTGTGGTTGAGAAGCAAACTTCTTACTACAAAGCTATGCTTGTATATTTAATATCAGCTAGAATGATTGTAGGAATTATAATTATTGTTTTGCCAGAGGAATTACAGTTGCATTCATATTTCAACATTGATTTTGTGTATAGACATGTATTTTTTTAATTGATGCTTTTAAAGGTAATATCTTCCATGAATTTGAGGCGTTCAAGTTTTCTATTATTTTACCCTTTTTTTTTCTTCTATTAATTCTCTGAGAAATATTCATGTGATTGCGCACAATATCACAACTCACAATAGTCCAAACCAATCAAAGAACTGTAATAAAGAAAAATGTGGAGAATAAAAAACCCTCCGAACAATTTCAAATAATAAACAAAAGTTACATCTTTCAAATTTTAAAACTATTCATTCTGTTTATTTTCAAGATCTTTGACATTGATAATGTCCCTTGTGATTCAACAGCAGTCCCTTGTTCGACACAGTATTTTATGATGCAGAGATTAAGGAAATATATTTTCAAGACACTTATTCCTTGATGTCCTAAACATATTGGATGAATCTTATTTTCTGCTTTGTTTAAATCTAGTTTGGTCTTCCAGATTATTAAATTCCTATAAAACATCCTAGATGTGAATGGGTTTATAATGGAAGATCAAGAAATTTATTTGTATAAGCCAATAGATCTACCTGGTCCTTATCATCACTGATTGATGATAATGTATTATAATACCAGCAGAGATGTAATAACCACATATAATGCAAAAATCAAAAGTTGGTGTGTTGAAATAGATAGAATTAATGACGAAACAGTCTATAGTTTAATTTTTTTTTTTTTTTTTTTTTAGTTAAATAATCAAACAAACGAGATTTTAATAATGACTGGTAAGTTTACTGCTGGTCTTAGAAAGTTGTTCATTTGCAAAGGAAAAAAAAAAAAAAAATGAATTCCATGATATAGAGGTTGTCAGAATTTATAAATTTATCACAAAAACCAAATCATAGTCAATTATAAGCCTTTGAAATTTATTAAAAATAAAACAAAATGCCAAAATTCAATGACTGGTGAAAAAATAGGAAACAAGACTTAAGTTTATTTGAGAAATAAAACTAGGTATAAATTTTTTTTTAAATGTTAGGAATATACTGATGAAAATTCAAAGCAGAAAACTATCACAGAAACATAACTAATAATGCAACTTGCACAGTTTTTAGCCATGATGATTACAGATATTTCCAGTAACTAATATGTTTGTCGGTGGATGTTTGTTAATATACAGATGATGTGATACCAAGATAATAGGTGTTGATAAAAGTGAGTAAAGAAATTATGATGCTGACCAATCTAATCTAAATATATGTTAAATTAATGATTATCAATACAGGATTGATAACAAAATATTACTTAAAGCAGGAAAATATCATAAACATTAAGTGCAACACATTTTTCAATTAGATTTGTATAAAAAAATTGCTTCTTTTCATACTAGACTTCACGAAAAAGTCAACTCCATGTCTGAATTCATTCCAATAAAATGCAACTCAGTAATTTAGAATAAGAAGTAATAAACATTCAAAGGAATCCCTAATATAGGGCCCTAAAATCAGCAAAATTCATTCTCCAAAAAAGAATGAATTTTACCAGCTTATAGTTTACATAATGTATATTTTACATGACCCACGCAGTATAGATATCAACTTGATATCAATAGGTATATCTATTTATATAATGGACGGCTGAAGGGTGGGTCACTGAGAGAGTTTTTTGTTTTAAAGCTTACAGTGGGTATTGAAGCTCAGTTACAGAAGTCTGACAATAATATTGGGCTTTTTTATAGCTTGGTCAGAAGAGCAAGTGCCCTGACCTGACCTAAGCAGGATCTTTCAGATGTGAAATTACTAAGACTGATGCTAGACTGCAGGAAGCAATTCTAGTGTTGACACACTATTTAAAGAAAGATTGGGCCTAAGTGGTTGGTGTTTAATAGCTGTGAGGTGAGACAGTAGAAATGATACAGGGAACAGAGACAGGGATATCAAGTAGACCTGGGTTGAAGTGTTGAGTGTTAGTGAGTTTTGGCCAACCAGCTGGATGTAGTAAAAGCTGTGTGTGTGTGTGTATATATATATATATATGTATACATAGCAATAGTAGCACTGGCCTAGATTTGGAAGCAGTATTTTGTTATTGGCATTATTTGAACTTCATAGAACCACTAAATTATGGATTCATAAACAAAACATCAATTGTCAAACAGTTGTGCAGCCTAAAACACAAACATAATGACATGCACACACGTACAAAGAAATATCTATATGTTGGACTTCTTTCAGTTTCCGTCTATGAAATCCACCCACATGGCTCTGGTCGGCCCAGGACTATAGTAGAACACACTTGCCCACTTCAGGGTGATTTCTGAACCAAATATTCTGGTTCTGATAAGTAAGAGCAGTCTTGGCAGAGCAGTTTTAGCTATGCTAAGTATGTTGAGTTACCATGGAAGACCATCAGATACTGGGGACTTACAATTTGTCAAGACTTTGAGGGTTTAAATTACATGTTGTCCCCAATTAGAGAAGATGTTTTTGAGAGTTTCAGCGGCTGAAGATTGCAGATATTTGATGTCAGGTTTTGAGGTTATATGTGGATGGCCTTGGAGCACATCAGAACTGATAAAGTGTGTGTCAGTAAGGGTCCTGAAAATTTTGGGGGTGAATGAACTTGCAGGTTGAGTGATACAAAGATATCTTTTGCTATTTTTCATAACATATCATGCAAAAGTTGTAGTGGCATGTAAAAGCCACCCAGTTAGTAGGTATCGCTTTTCACATACTAAGTATTGTAAGTTATGTGCTTGGCCTGCTCTGCAAGGGAACTACACTGGAGTCAGGGACTTTAGTTGTGTGAGGGAAATGGGGAGACCTGCCAAAGAGAATAGTCTGGGGTCATCTGCTTAGCTATCTCAGATGGAAGAAAGGTGAAGTACATTTGTAGTCAGAGATAATTGGCAGAACTCCAGCTGATTTGAAGTGTCATAGGTTGGATGTTGTGCAGTATTAGGATGTGTACAGTGGTTTCTTGATTAGGTAGTGTGTTGGATAATCTGATTAGTGCAAAGACAGTCACAGTTTGGGAAAAGCTGAGTTTGGAAGTGAGAAAGAGATGAGGAGAGTTAAGAGTGTCTTTATTGATCATGGATACAAGTAAGTGATGGCATTAACTGTTGCAGCAGAGTGTTAAAAGATTTGGATTTTGTAGCAGCAGCATAAGTAACGGGAATAGAGGGACCTTGCTGAAAGTTGTGAACATTGAAATAAAGGATAAGTGAGATAAATGCCATTAATACTGAATGTAAGATTAACAATTGTTGAGAGAGAGAGAGAGATACACAGTATATAAATATATATATACATATATATGTAAGAAAAAAATGCTAAAACCTTGTGTGAATTTGAGTTTGGCCATAAAACTTAAAAAGTTATTCTAGTTCTTTAGAGAAATATCATTAGTTAATTTAATTTGTTTCAGAGGCAGTTTTGTTCAAGAGACCTAAGAATAAGTGAAAGAGAATGAGTTTCATATACAGAATGAAAACCAATTGAATTCCAAGTTGTACTTTGTTATTCCTAAAATTAGATAAATTTACATTCTATTACCATATAAAATAATTAGATAAAACTTCCCATTGCATATTTGTATCATTTAACTGTTGCATAATGCTATGTGTTGATAAACTTAAGAGAAAAATATTACATAAAATTGCAAAATAATTATAGCTGAAGGAATTGTAGAGGGAGATGTATCAGACTGAAGGAAACCAATTCAGTTCAAAATATAATTACATTGTTTCTTCTGATGATTGGCAATAATTGCTGCAACAAGAAAACATTCTAAATCTGGCAGGAAAATGGAAACTATAAAAAAAAAAAAACTCTTTTCTTCTCTTCTTTATTAAAACAGGTTTTTACAGAATGCATTTAAAAAAAAAAAGGGTTTTACAATAGTAAAAAAATCGATAATAATAATGGTGATGATGAATGATGATGATGATGATAATAATAATAATATTAATAATCATAATAATAATAATAATAATAATAATAATAATAATAAAAGGATAAATGGTAGCTTACTGAGATGATGGTAGTTGCAGAGTAGGTGGAGAGTGGAAGAAACGAGAGTAAAGTACTTTAATGTTAGAAATAAATACAAACAAGCCAAGTAGCAGGTCAGCTAGATTTAATATTTTTTTAGATTTTCAACAAATTTTTGATTAACAGACAGGACTTTTTTTTTGTTTTTTTTTTTAGGAATGTGAAAGATGACTAGGAAGTTAAAAAAAATACTTATGGTAAGTGAGGAAAAAACAAAAACAAAAGCCGAAGAGCTGTTTTGGTTGAGTTACAAATGGTTGATGTCAACAGTTAAATTGTTCCATAGGAGAAGTTTTAGAACTGTTATAAATAAAGAACTAGAGTTATCAATCATTTCTGGAAACAAGCACTTTTCACTACATCTCTCATAAAGAGTAGGATTCATAAGAAGAGAGATGGAGGACTTAGTTGTCATTTCTCAGAAGGAAACAAGCGAGTTATTCCTACCAGGAAATAATATGACTGATCTTATTCCCCATCTTGTGTGTGTGTCTTTTACTGTATTATTTTTGAGATTTAAAAACACAACTGTCATTCAAAATAATATACAACAGCGTGAACAAAAATAAAAAGCTTCCAAAGTAACTTTAGCATATTTAGACACAATACTTCTGCAAATAACTTCCATTGAAGCATGATTTTATTACACTGCCTGTGAAAGAGGGAAAATTTTCAAGCATCCAACTACACAAGTCTTCTGAATTCTAACAACCAGAAGCGATTTACTTCAGATAAAGATTAAAATACTGATGGAGAAGGATTTTAAGAAGATCTCAAGAGAATACTATAACCTTAACAAAATTAACCCAAGCAATACCAATATGATGTAGAACATTTCATATATACATATATATTCTTTTATACATTTCACCCCAAAGGCTGTGGCATACTAGAGCACTGCCAGTGTTATCACCTTTCAATGGCCTTTCTTCTGTAACTGGCTTTTGATAAAGAAGGGGGTTTGATAACGCTGCCCTCTTTTGGGTTTCTTGCCATGATGTAGGTTCATCTGGGACCTTGGACAGCAAAAGATGTTTCTTGAAAACATCTATCCCTACTCCACATTGGTCTCTAAAATGTTTTGGCAAGATATTAAATAGCTGTGGGCCTATGAATCCCAAGCTATTGCAGTACATGGTTTTCACACTAGATGGGATGGGTGGGACCTTTGGAACAGTGCAGTGATGTCCAATTTTGGGGTTAGTATAGCTCTCAATGCCAAAGTTTGGTGCCATATATATGTATAATGTATGTATAAAAGTAATATTGAATGGTTTCAGAACAAAAAGAAAAAAAAAAAAAATTTGGTGTTCATTATGAGGCCCGAAGCATTTGGCAGATGACTGACAAAGCTGTATGTTAAAGAGCCTTATTTATCACATATGATGAGCTTGGGATTACCAGAAACGAAATGTCCCAGGAACACTTAAATATATTTTAGAAAAACATGTGGACTATCCCAAGAAACTATCTTAGGACTGTCTTCAAGAAACGAATTTAACTAAATACTGATTATTGATTGTCTTTTAAAACCTTAACAGTGAAAATTTTCATCAGAAGATTTTAGTAACTATGACAGCAGTAGGTGAGAACCATCGAAGAAATCTGCAGAAAAGAAACCTTTGAAAATTGAAAATTTCTGTGTAATTTGGTATCTATAAAAGATTCATGCTTCTCTATTCTAAAGGGTAAAGAAAAATGCTTTCATAAAATTAGGGAAATATAATTAAAAGAAACTTATTTAACTGATATTTTACAATATCTAAATTATTAGGATTGCCTTTTCATTAAAAAAAAAAAAAAAGAAACCCTTCAACACAAAGATACAGTCTTAAAAAAGAAAAAGGCTTTCGATAGTTTTGTGTCAGAAACGAAAAATAGCAGAGCATTTTATGAAAACTATTCGATTGACATATTTAACTTCAGAACGATTGATTTTTTTTTAACTTCAAAACTAAATATTGTTTAACTTAATTGGGTTGTTTATATTTTTAAAGAAAAACATGTCAAAAAGGATAATTTAATAAAAAGGTAAATGGATGGCATTTTTAAAAACAGTTCTGAAAATATTTTAACAAAATAGTTTCAAAATAAAATTGATGTCCCCCTACTAATTACTGTTACTTTTAACGTACCAGGTGTAGTGGGTGGTGGTGGTGGTGTGGTAGTAAATGAATGCATTAATGATTTGTGGTTTTGAAATTTCAGACCAAAATTCCTCTTATTTTGCTGATCAACCAAAAAGTAAAGTCAGTTTTCAACTAAACAACTTTACCATAAACATCTATATGAAATCAACAAATTCTGTAATCTTACAAGATTAAAATTCTTTAAGAACTTGGCACTATATTTAATAACAACATATCTAAATCCAAGGCATTTTGTATCTTAGCCAACATAATTTTTCTTTTGCTGCAATGAGTATCGAAAATAAAGAGAGTAATAATTTAAATTTAAAAAAACAAACAAACAAACAGATAAAGAAACGCAAGCAGTCTGTTTTGAGAGTTTTGCAATCAATTTGTATAGTATTTAGACATTTAAGTTTATGTTTATATGCATATATGTATGATAAATGATGAAATGTCTTACTTTTAAATATCTCATTCCACTCTCTTTAATTTGGCTGTCAGAGATGTCAACGGTATATAAAGAGATGTCTGATTTGTAAAGTATATATGTAAAGAGGAGGATATAAACAGATGGGATTGCAGCAACATTGTCTGTCTCACATTACAGAGATAAATATTTGCTGCTAAAACAAAGCATTACTTTTCAAGTAAACGATTCCACATAGTTTAAAACTGCTTTCCTGATAATGTTGATTTGTATTCTTTAAACTGGACTCATCAGCTAAAAAGCTCTAATGGCATAAAAGTAAACCAAATACTCCAATATTTCAAAAGTTAACTATTTCAATCAATATACAGTTCATTAATGGGGACATCTTAGCTGAAGTTGAATTTTTTTAAGAAGTAAGCTATTTCATTGTGAAACTCTTAATAATTAACTCAATATTTAATTGTAATTAGGCAGTCTAAACGAACGTCCAAATATGGGTTTATCAACTATTTTGGAAGCCATATTAACAAAAATATAATGCTTTCAGAAAACAGAATACCAAATGGCAAGAAAATAGACTTTACCATGCCAAACATGATAAATAGACTAAATAACAATATTTTTACAATTTCAACTTATAAAAATAGTGGCTCTAATTATCTCTAGAGTAATGTTATAATTTCATATATTGTGTAACTGTGATATAGATTTATATCTTTATACTTAAACTTTAAAGTTGGGTTGATTTTGCAATTGTAGTTTTCAACAAAAATAAATAAATAAATAAATAAATGCTAATCTAGGAAACTAGTTGAAAGAAACAACCCACATAAGAATGAGGATTTAAAAGTAATTTGATAATTGCATACATCAGGGGGAACAAACAATAGGATTAGAGGTTAGAAAAAATATTAACTTATATGGTGGAGAAATTTATATAAATTCTCATTAAAATTACATCTAGGAATTATAAAATTAACAAAAGACAATAGGTAAGCACTGGTAAATCTCAAGGCACATTTTTTTCCAGAACCTTGACATGAAAAATATAATTTGGGGAGGAAAAGAAAATTGGAAGGAAAATTTATTTAAGGGCAAATATACAATATTTTTTTTCTTCTTTCTCCAAACATGCACCTAAGAAATTTGGAGAATGAAACACTCCTAAAGTTAATTAATAATTAATAAAAACAAAACAAAGTAAATAAATAAACAAAGAATTGGATCGTTACTAGTTAAACTTTAAACTATCCATCAAATCTGTTTTAGAATTTCTGAAATCGTAACTATCTGACCGAGTCCCTCTGTATTCTCAAAATTACTGTAAAGTTATTATTGCCAAAATCTTAAAAATTTTTCATCACAGTGAAATGTGTCCATGGGTAAAGTTGATAACTTGGTCAAAGACACTCCATTATTAGCACACAGCCTCAACTGACTAACATGGATAACAGAAAGCTGGAAATAAAGCATGCCACAATGGTGGTGTAATAATGACAATACAGTTGGACAATCTGGGTGTTTATCAGACAACTAGTTTAACCAGAGGAAGGTTGAAGTATTACTAATATAGTAGTACTACAAGCTACCGTTGCAACACTCTCATTGCAGAAATAGTTGCACTTGAAAGATTAAGTGAATATTGGAAATAATCCTTTATTTTTTTTTCAGATTAAAATAATGAAAATGACCAAATTAATTTCTCTTTTCTTCAACATTACTCAATGGCAGGTAGGCAGTGGTGTGAGTAGTGGGGTAGATACAGGAGATAGTAGATTAGTAGCAATAGCCTCTAATAGGTGTTTTCATGGCCAGCCAGCACATAAAGATTGGACACTGAGTCAGGCTGGTCAGTTGGTCGACTTTCTAATATAATTACTCTACAAAGAAAAACAAAGAAAACAATTAAAAACCAATAACAGCGTTTTGATTATAATATTTTCTTAAAAATGTTCTCTTAACGTTACAACATCTAAGATATGAAATGAACAATTTTTTAGGAAAAGAGCAATTAACTTACCTATCAGAACCCAGCAATTTAAATATTCTGGTTTTGTCACATATCTCTTGAGTTACCTGAAAAACAGAACAGCATATATTTCAAAGTAATAATGGATATACTAATTCTTAAGTAAAATGATAATACTACTCTATGCATGAAATTTATAAATTTATTAGATTTTCTGTTTGTTTAATATTTTACTGCTTCTTTAAGGAACTCCTCTCCCGTCAACTCCAATTTCTCTCACTATTACTTGTTACAGTCCTGTCTTCCCCCATCTCTAAACATCCACTCTGTACTATATATACAACCACCCAATGTTCCCTGTAGGTAAGCCTCAATACATCTTCAACACAATTTATTTCTCTCTCACTCTGACTGTCCCTCTACTATACTCTAACCTGGTACACAACCACTTTCCTTGGTTCCCTCTCAGCTGAGAGGTCTCTGTCTTGCAAGCTACTTGGCGAACCAACTAGTGCTGGTGCCTTGTAAATAGCACCTGTGCTGGTGCAACACAAAAAGCATATGTGTTGGTGATACATACAAAGCACCCAGTATACTCTGTAAAGTGGTTGGCGTTAGGAAAGAGACTGGTGCAGCTCTCTGGCTTACCAGCTCCTGTCAAACTATCCAACCCATATCAATATGGAAAATGGACAGATGATGATGATGATGATGATGTATTTTTTGAAGATTTAGAAAACATTAATATTTTATCTGTTTCTTAGACATTCTTAAAACAGATTATCATAGGCAGGTAACAGCAATGGAAATTGATTGAGTAGTAACGATATAATAGCAGAAGAATGGATACAGTAATTGAAATTATCAGAGTATATGACAGAATGAATCAACTTAGACTAGTCGTGACCACCACAACAGCAAGTCATCTTAAATGTAGCACTACTAGGACTGACAGAAGAGCAAAAGAAACTTTTTCATGCAGTCTTTCCGCAGGCTATCATGGTAATGACTGACAGTTACCTCATACTAATGGATGGTGACTTTAATGAACATATTGGACACCTCTATGCCACTATGGATGGTTGGAGTAGCACAGATGGAAGTTGTAGATATGGCTCAAAGAATAAGGAGGGATTAAGACTTTTAGAGTTCCATAATGAAAATGATCTATATATTTATAATATTAATTTCAAGAAATCATTCAGCTACTTGATAACTTGTCTACCATATGCCTGCCAGATAGTTTTTTGCACCCATCAAGACATGAAATAACCAAGTGGACACTGTCCCCCACCGACAAATGTACCACTCAGCAAAGATTGGAACATTAGGTTCCAGTATAGAGCTAGACTAACTCAAAGACAAGACATTCTAGAGAAGGAAAGTATGGAAACTGAAAGATGCTTTGGCCTAGTTAGAAGGTGAGTTCAGGGTGTGAAGACATACTGCAGAAAGTGCTAACATTGCATGGAACAAAGTTGATGCAAATGATGAGAGAAAGGAAGATATAGAATGTTATAATATAGGTGACAAATGTGAGTTTGTACAAGATAATCTACAAGACCAGGTTTGTAGATGGTGCTAGGTTTGAACCAGGTCAATGGTAACAATATGATGGAATGGTACAGTAGAAAGAACCTTGAAAGCTAAAAGACAGTCCTGGGGAAAGATGGAAGAAAAGAGCTGCCAAAGACCAATATCAGGTAGTCAGAGAGGAAGTTAGATGTCAAGTTTATGTTGCAAGGTGAGAGAGAGAGAGAGGTGCTAAAAATAAAAATAACAGGTTTGCCAAATTTATGAAATGAGAGGATCAGAAGAATGAAGTGTTTCAGATATCAAGAAATGTGTCAATACAGATCAAAATGTCACTGAAGAAAAATGTGTGTGGAATGATAGCGGCATTTGGCATCACTGATGCAGAGAAGAAATAGGTATGGAAATGTTACCAGGGAGGAACTTGCTGAATGAGGAGAATACAAGGAAAAGACAATATGAGCCTATTCTAAATAGGCCCAACAGAAAGATTGATATTTAAAAGTGTGATTAATGATAGGAGGGCAAGAAACCATTGGAAAAAGGAACTGAGATATTTAAAATATTTGGTGAAGCAGGACACACAAAGTATTGTGTGGTACAGCTTCACTGAAAGTGTGTAATTTTGGTATGCATGCATAGCAGAAAAGAAATTAGACTGGGAATAGAGAAAATGGATGTAGTGTGCAAGAGAGAAGACTATAGTGGTATGGCCGGGCAGTCCATATGGAAGAGGACAGCTGGGTAAAGAAGTGGTAAGTAAAGTTAGAAGATGTGAAAGAGAAAATGAGGAAGACAAGATAAATGGTCAAGAGGTTAAATGTTACAAAATGATAATGAACTGCGACAAAAGTTGAGGTACTGCAGTGCAAATCTGTCCAACTCATGCAAGGATGGAAAGGCAGATACAAAAGATGATGGGAATGATAAAAATTAAATTCCTGCTTAAGTAAATGCATCTCTTTCAATAACATTTGTTTTTACAACTGAGTAACTTTTGAGTTTTTCTAGAAACCACATTAGATATGCTGTTGGATGGTAGAAGAAAGAGAAGCAAGTGTATTGTGTAAATTTTGTTAGAGTTGATCAACTTTTTCTGTTCAGAGACACAAGAACAATGGTAGAAGAATCAGATAAGAGAGTCATATGAGATCAGTGATGTAGTGGTTGTAGTGTGAGAGGGACAAAGATTTGAGAAATTAATTAAATGTCATGTTTTAGATGTGATCCAAAATATTTGCATGTATAGTGACTGCTCAGTCCTAGAGGTGTTAGCAATACTCTGATGTGGGTTGAAAAATGTGCCTTACAGATGCTAAGCAACTGTATTGAGTTGATTTATTTTCTGTCCCTAAAGAATAAGTCTAGCCTTTGGAATGTCATTCCAGCTTCTCTCTTACAGCATGTATCCAATGTACCAGTCTACTGGGAATAAACATTGATCAATCAGACAACAATTATAACAGGAAATGTGCATTTTCTTCAGTACACAAATTAAGTAAGGTGGCAATTATTAATTACAGAGAAAGTTGTTAATCCTAAGTAATAATGAATCACTACTTATCCTAGAGAAATAATTAAAAAACAAAGTATTTACATACCTCATTAGCCTTGAAACTCCTACCTTGCATGCCATGTTTGTGAAATGCAAGAACACTATCCTGCAAACAAACTATAAAAGGAAATATATTTAAAGAAATCAGAAATTAATAACATTTGAAGAATTCAACACTAAAAATGTATAACAGGATGGAAAACAATGGTTTAAAAATATTTACAACACAAGTGCAGGTGTGGCTGTGTGGTAAGAAGTTTGCTTCCAAACCACATAGTTCTTGGTTCAGTCCCAGTGTGTAGTACTTG
This sequence comes from Octopus sinensis, assembly GCF_006345805.1. NCBI lineage: Eukaryota > Metazoa > Mollusca > Cephalopoda > Octopoda > Octopodidae > Octopus > Octopus sinensis. Next base: position 72,626,384 of record NC_043007.1, on the reverse strand, counting down.
GGCAAGTGTTTTCTATTATAGCCCTGGGACAACCAATGTCTGGTAAGGGATTTGGTAAACGTAAACTGAAAGAAGCCTGTTGTATATACATACATATGTATGAATATATGTATGTGTGTGTGTGTGTGTGTGTATCTTTGTGTCTATGTTTGTCCTCCACCACCAATTGAAAAACCAATATTGGTGTGTTTATGTTCCTATAACTTAGAGGTTTGGCAAAAGTGACCTATGGAATAAGTAACAGGCTTTAAAAAATAGTTAAGTACTGGGGTTGTTTTGTTCAACTAAAATTCTTCAAGCTGGTGTCCCAACATGGGCACAGTCTGATGACCGAAACAAGTAAAAGATAATAGATGGTGTCATATGTTTACTGTGATCATTAAGATGAGTGTGTAAGAGATTTTATTGTAGTTATAAGAATAATCTGGAAGAGGGAAATTATCAAGGGGGAGAGTAAGGTGAGTTCAGGGTGTGAAGACATACTGCAGAAAATGCTGACATTGCTTGGAACTAAAATATATAGAGAGAGGAAGTTGTAGCAGTGGGTGGATACAGAGTAAGTGTCCAGATAGTTGGAGACAGAACAGAACTGACTAAATAAGAGATCAATGTGGTATGTCAGCAGAGGTAGTTTGAAGATAATATCTCCTTAGATTTTGAATTTTTATCTAAAATAGGGGGGCAGTTTTCAAGATTTATCAAATTTATTATTTTGGAATTAGTTCCATGTGTGTTTGTGTGTATAGTAATTTATTATATTTATTATTAGTAATTGAAAAGAATTACTAATATCTAGTTAAATATTTCCATCCTTACAATGTCATATATTTAAAGAGTTGCATTTATCATAAAGTCACAGTTAAAAAAAAAAAAAAAAAAAAAATTATAAATACAAAGCAGTGTTTAAAAGGCTCTAAACTGAAAGACTAGAGTAACTTTGTCTTACTTAAAGATTCCACAGGAAAGTCAAAATGCAGTTCAGCTGCTCGCCGCCGACTAGCTTTTAATTTCCCAGTCATATTCACAACCTTGACATATTCTGAAGAATAAAATCAAAACCAATCCAGTTTTGAGGAAAACATTTAATATTTCAAAACATAAAATCTATCAAAGCAACATACAAAAATTATATATATATTTTATCCTTTATCATTCAGATTACCCTCTCAAATTAATGCTTATTTATTCACATTGTTTTGCATTAATCATGCATTAACTAATAGCTTTGAAATTTCGGTGATGTTATTTATTTTTAGAATGACATTTTAAAGCAGGCAAGAGAGGCCAGGTCTGGCCAGTTTAAAGAAAGACTGTTGAAAAGGTACTGTATGGTTATAGAGAAGGTGAGATGATTGGGTGCTTTGTGATGGGGGTGGGGGTATGTAAAATGAGCATGAAGAGGACACTGTTAAGGAGAGGGATGAGTATCAAGTGAAATAGCCCTGGATTGTGAGAAAGATTTTAGTGATATCTAGGAAAAGATGGAATTGGATGACTGTTCTGCAGATATACATATACACAAACAGTGCTTCCAGAACTTCGTTTTGTCAATTTGGGTCTTCTAAAGAACCTCATGTTGCCAGTCATCCTTGTCCCTTGTAATCTCCTCCATGAAGTTTAAGTCCTGAGATCAGCCTTCATTATTTTGTCCTATGTCCTCCTGGGTCCCCTTCTTCCACAAACTCCAACATATTTAGTGATTTATACAGCTGCTTTAATTCATACACATCACATGACCACAAGCAGTGCAGTCTCCTTTCTTGCACATTGCATCTGATTCCTGTCTTGCTCTGTTATTCTCTCATCACATGCGTATTGTTGTTCACATGCACCTATACTGCACATCCAATGGAACATGCTTGCTTAATTCTTTTCAAGACAGGCTGAGGTAATCAAAATAATTTGCCTTTATTAGAAGTGTAACACATATAAAGAGAAATCATTAATAAAGCAATTAGTTTAAATGATGGCAATAATAAAGAACTGCTACTGATAAAGCAACACTTACTATCATAGCAAACTAGAATTGATTCCTTCTCCAACTGGGTAACATTCACCACAGGTAAAGTCTCCCCTTTAAAAGATACAAAGAAAATAAATGACAAGGTTAGAATTTTAATAGAAAACCAGAGATGAGTATAATATGTTTTTTAAATTCAAAATGAAAGAAAATCTTGATGTTATATCATCATCATAGAATTATAAATATCAAGACCTATTTGTACATAAGTTTAACTGAATATGCCAGCATAGACCATGGATGACATTAAATGATTATGAAGATGATACAATCAGTGGAAAAGTATCTCACCTGAAAAATTCCCAGTAAACCAGTTTGAGGAAGAATTCAAATTGATTATATCAAATTTGACATGATTCTTCTCTGTTCTGTAATTACAAAAAATAAATTCTTTTTAATAAGTAAATAATATTAATTTTTTTCAACTCGCATCAATAGACATTGACATGTAAAAACAGCATTCAAATACAATTAATGAAATAGAAAACATATAAAAGATAGGTAGGTACAGTAAAAAGAACAAAAAAACACTAGAATAAAATTATATTTCTCCATGAGGTATGTGAGTGCTGGTGTCACGTAAAAAGCACTCATGCAGGTGCCATGTAAAAGTGCCCATGCTGATTCCACATAAAAACGCCCATGCCAGGGCCACTTAGAAGCTCCCATGCCGGTGCCACTTAGAAGCTCCCATGCTGGTGCCATTTAGAAGCGCCCATGCTGGTGCCATTAAAAATTGCTTGTGTCGGCATCACTTAAAAGTAGCCATTTAAAAGCACCTGTGCTGGCGCCACTTAAAAAAAACCCATGTCAGTGGCACATTAAAAACGCTTGTGCTGGTGACATAACATGCCTGTCAGTGCCACATAAAAGCACCCATTACACTGTGAAGTGGTTGGTGTTAGGGAGGGCATCCAGCTGTAGAAACCATGTCAAAACAGATTACTGAAACCTGGGTAGCTCCCCAGCTGGCCAATTCCTGTCAAACCATCCAACCCATGCCAGCATGGAAAGTGGACATTAAATGATGATGAAGAGGAGATGGCAATACAGAAGAATGCAACAAAATTTATTCAAGTTTTTACTTTAACTATTGACAGAAATATATTTTAAAATCCTCTTCTCTTTTAGAGAAACACTAGCACTATGACCTGGCAGCGCCAGGTCATAGTGCTGGTGCATGCATATACAGCTGCGTGCGTGCGCATATACACGCGAGTACCGTCCAAATCTCCAACCAATCACATACAGTTAGCTGGCATTCAATTGGCGTTTCAAGTTTCGGGCATGTTGATTGGGTTTTGGATAGAAAATTCACCAAAAATCACTTCTATTTTTTAATGGCTTTGTGGGGTGACTGGGGAAATGTAAAGATGTGCACGACCACCCTTGGACGGTTTTGAAAGTGACCATAGAAAGTGTGAGCCCTCTAACTGAAAAATTGTGGATTTGTATAAAGGACACACACGCAGACATTTTGCCATTTATATATAGAGATTATACTTCTGATATTTACTCATGTCTAAGTGGCACCTCTAATTTAGTGTTGAATATTTGTACAAAAAGAATGGTTTCCCTCCATAGTTTTGGCTTTGCTTCATGTCTAAGTTGCACTCCAGTTAAAATCAAGCGTATAATAATATGACTTATAGCTAAGTAAATGGTATTTATCAAAGTCCAGCTGCCTTGTACTTTGCTGTACAACAAGAATTAATGAAATGTAAAAAAAAAATTAGAGAAAGATATCTCACCCTTTTCTTACTCCAATACAAATCATTGGATATTCTAATTCTGGAGATATGAACATCTCAAATACATCAAGGTGCGTCGGCATTGAATCACATTCAAAAGTCTGCAATATACACAAATAATTAATTGTACCAAAGAAAATAATCTACAGATGGTGTCTCAAGAAAACGAAAACGAAATCAAAATAAGTAAAGGACTAACCTTAAGTAACATATATTTATTCAAAGGTTCATACCACTGCATAAGAATAATCCCTGTGGACAGAGCCCCACATAGATATTTGTAACCATTGTAAGGGTTTCTTCCCACACAGCATTTCATACAGCCTCTACTGTCAGGAACTTTGGTTGTTGTAGCAAATTTTCTGGAAGTATTTTTAAAAAAAGCATCAACCTTTAGGGTGTTTCAATATCTATATTAGTCATTTGAAAAAACTAAAAGATCAAAATTCTATCAAAATTGCTTTCATAAATCATTTTTGTTTTGCTTTGTTTGTTTTTATTATATGATTACTAATCAGAACAATTACAATCTCAAGATTTCAACATTTTATGATGAAAGTAACTGAAAGCCTGATAACAAATATATTGAGATAATAAATCATCACATTTCTTACCTAGGAACCAATCGTTCTGGAATCTTATTCATTGGAAGAGAAAACCTATTTGTTTGTTTACTGTGTAGCATTAATAAATCATGCCGATAAAGATGAGGAGTTTTACCTGAAGTTGAAAATTTAAAAAACGAAATATTAATTATAATAATAAAAAAAAATATGTATATAAAATTTTTACTTTTAACTATAATTTTTAGAGCAGCCTGAGGTCGTTGCCAGTACCGCCTGACTGGCGCCCGTGCTGGTGGTACGTAAAAAGCACCCACTACACTCTCGGAGTGGTTGGCATTAGGAAAGGCATCCAGCTGTAGAAACTCTGCCAGATCAAGATTGGAGTCTGGTGCAGCCATCTGGTTCGCCAGCCCCCAGTCAAAATCGTCCAACCCATGCTAGCATGGAAAGCGGACGTTAAATGATGATGATATTAAAGTACCTTTCAATAAATGTTAGATCAAATGGCAGAATTGTTAGCATGCTGGGAAAAATGCTTAGCAGTATTTCATTTGATTTTGCATTCTTAGTTGAAATTTCACTGAGGTCAACTTTGCCTTTCATCCTTTTGGACTCAATAAAATAAGTACCAGTTAGCACTAGGGTCGATTTACCCTTCCCCGAAATTGCTGGCCTTGAGCCAAATTTGAAATCAATAAATATGAGATCAGTTAAATTCTTTTTAAGATATATAACAGTGAAACAAAGATTTTCAATTAGTTTTGGATGTTTAAGGAGATAATATCTAATGTCAATACAAGGCTAATAAAAACCTTTGAAACATGTATACAACAGTGGCTGCATTTTTGTGAGTTCAGAAGATGAAATGTAAAGGTGATTATAATGAGACCTAAACTCACAATGTAATCTCATAAAACTGAATAATCAAGGAATTTATTTCTGTCATGTCTGTGTATAAGTAAAGATACTAATACATGTACACAAACACATACAAATCCACATTGTATATATACAAAAGGCTTTCACACAGTTTCTAGTCTCCTAAATTTCACTTGCAAGAAATTGGTCAACCTGAAGTACTGAACATGGTGGTCAAGTGAATTTCTGAACAACAGTCACATCTAATATTTAAAATGATACATAGACACTCACTCAAATATTTACAAAATCAAAAATTAAAATAAATATTATTAATGCATGCCACCAACTGAAACAATAAATCCTAATTAAATAAACAAATTAAAAGCCAATATAAATTATACCTACTTGATATCGACATAAGCACATCTTTAATTACATATAACCAGATGCATCTTCGGGCATGCAGCTAGAAAATTAAAAAATCAGAAAATTATATTGCTGAAATAGTTTCAAATCCACAAAGTAAAATTTGTAATATTTCGACAGTTTTACAGAATATAATCCAGCCATAAATTACAGCCAGGAATAGAAAGCTACCCAACTGGGAATTGTGGCGCAAGGTCAAACACTAAAGCAACTTCTCATTGCTTATATTCATGACCATAAGTCGTGAATTTAGCACGACAAACTAACAATAATGCTTTTATTTTTCTGAATGGCGCAGTGGTTCTCAACCATTTTTCTATTTGCTGATCCTTTTGATTTCTATTTTCCTCAGGTTGACCCTCATAGCCATTTGATGTTTTAAAATTCCCATTATATTTTTATAATTACATATTATTAGGAACTGTATAAAAAAAAAACTGTTAAAATATTTTGTGCATTGTAGATGTATAAGCAATTTATTGCATATAAATTTTAAGAACAAAATTTTATATGGAATAGGGTTGAGAAACACTTGAGATGTGAACTGTACTGAGATACAGCAGCTATTTGCATCAAAATAAGGGAGAAGTGTTTTAGACAAGGTACAGAAATGGAACTTGTGATGAGGCCAAAATCACCCACTTATTTGGTTAGTAATAATCAGATATACTATCTCAGTTAGTCAGCCTTTACTTTCACGTTATAAAAACTACTGAAACACAATGTGCTGTCAATATGTTAATGGTGTTGTTGAGCAGCCTCATTTAAGTTCTGATCAAGTCAACAAATGGAATACAGAAGTAGAATGACTAGATGTGACACACATGTCAAATGTTCGAGCTATAGCATATGTTATAGCTGAGGATCATACCACATAATCTTACATTCAGTATTAATTTTCACTGTTGCTGACATATATCAGGTCATCCCATAAGTTCTGTCCGATTTTACCTTTTTTAAAATTGAATGAAATTTAATAGTATTTTAGAATGTCTAATGGAATTTAAAATTATTTTTATGCATTTGTGTACATTTAAACTAGTTGACATCTGCTCTTCTCTCCATTCTCGTGAACTAATTTCACCTTTTTTGGATAGACTTGTGACTGGTGATGAAAAATGGATATTTAAAATGATGAAAAATGGATGTTAAACGTCGTAACAGTAGCTTGCTAAAAGGGGAAAAACTCAACCACAACTGAGATGGAAACTTCATGAGAAAAAGGTTCTTCTCTCTACCTGGTGGGATTGCAAAGGAGTAATTCACTTTGATTTGTTACCACCTAATGCAACAAATCAATGCTCAAGTCTACTGTCAGCAATTAGAGCGTTTAAACCAAGCTTTGAAGAAAAAAAGACCTGCTTCAGTGAATCGAAAAGGAGTGATGTTTCATCAGGACAATGCATGACCCCACACTGCAAAGAACACAATCGCAGAAGATCGAAGAGCTTGGTTGGGAAAAAATTCCTCATCCACCTTATTCTCCTGACCTTGCTCCTTCAGATTACCATTTGTTTCATAGTTTACAGAATCGTTTGGGGGACATAACTTTCGCAAGCCAGGAGGAGGTTGCAACTGACATTTCAGAGTTCTTCGCTTTGAAACCAAAAGAGTTTTACATTGATGGGATTAAAAAGCTTGTAAATAGATATAATCAGGGAAAGTACATTGATGATTAAATTTCAATTAAATATAACATTTGATCACTTGTTTTATTTATTCAAAATTCGGACAGAACTTATGGAATGACCTGATACAAGAATGAACCAAATTTATAACACATTTTAAAAAAAATATCACACAAAAATTTGCAGTGATTATTCACTTATTTCTTCAATCATTTGCTGTGAGAAAGGATTAATCTTTTCAGTGGGCACCCATCATTGAAGTAGCTTGTTACGTCGTCTTGAGACTAATTACTTCAATGATGGGTGCTCACTTAATTTTTACCTCTTTTATTGAATACGATCAGAGGAGTTCTTGAATCACTTACAAAATAGCTTTATCACATTCAATTTACACACAAACAAATAAAATATGGATGATGAGGCAGTTTACTTACTAATTCAAGAGACGACTCATGTAACTCATTTAGATTAAGGGTGTATAATCCCTCGTTTGCTCCTATTAGTATGTACTGATCTGAAGTAGAAAATATTGTTTATTTACAAACCATATAATTTCGGTGGATGGGAAATAGGAAGATGTGATGTTCATGCTGTTCCCAAATACAGTGACAATATAAATAAAACATAACTGCTCTAATTGGAGATTGAAATATAGCCACTTATTCTGCTAAAGTCTGCTGTATAATATTTACATATATTCTCTCTGTCCCCGATATCCCTTGAGGGCATATCCTGACACATCTTTGCCACCATCTCTCTCATTATTGCTCTCTTTCTCTTACTACTGACCTACCTGCCCTCTTTATCTCACTCTCTAACCCAACCTCCTTTCTTTTTAACTGGAGTATTCATGTATCTACTCTGCAGCAGGACACCTGGCCTTGTTCCTCTATATGTCTAATTTCTCATCAGCTGGCACATAGCCTCACAACTACTACCCCTCCCAGTTGAAGGGTATTTTGTCTTGCAAGTTACTCAATGATTGTCAGCGCTGGCGCCACATAAAAAAGCAACCAGTATACTCTGTAAAGTGGTTGGTGTTAGGAAAGGTATCCAACCATAGAAACAAAGCCAAAACAGACAATTGAAGCCTGGTGCATCCCCCGGCCACACTAGCTCCTGTCAAACCATCCAGCCCTGCCAGAATGGAAAATGGATATTAAATGATGATGGTCTACCATATCCCTCCTTCCATCCACTCCATGTTCTCTCACCATTACAGTCATGTCTTCTTCATCTCCAAACATCTCCCCTCACACTTTTATGGAATATCCCATTCTCTCACCTTCCCTGTCCCACTGGGGTAGCCAAGTATCCTCTCTATAGTAAGACAACTATCTCTGTCCCTCTATTATCTCTCAGCTGAGAAGTCTTTGTCTAGCAAGCCACTTGGTGCCCCGCAGCCATGTAAAAAGCACCAGTGCTGGTGCCACACAAAAGGCACTTAGTACACTCTGTAAAGTGGTTGGCATTAGGAAAGGCATCCAGCCATAGAAAACACGCCAAAATAGACAAATAGAGTTGGTGTAGCTCTATGACTTGCCAGCTCCTGTCAAACTGTCCAACCCATGCCAGCATGAAAAACAGGCATTAAATGATGATGATGATGACAAGGTTACCAAGTGTGTTCATTAACATTTTTTTTTCCTTTTTTTCTTTTTTGTATTAATTACACTTTTAGTACTGTTATTAGCAAAGAAGCAGATTAACCAGGACGGCCATAAATTCTTCATAGTGCATCTCTTTAAAGATTGCTGAAAGTGACCAAAAGTGGCATATACACAAACATTTAAACAATATCTAATGGTATAAAATATAACTAACCTCTTGTATCTGGATGAACCCAGCTGGCAGTACAAATTATGTGAAGTGGACAGCCATTAAAGACTTTGGAAAAACAGGCACCCATCTAGAACAGCAATTGGAGATATACACATATAATTATACATTGCTATATATTTATGAGAATAAAAGCACTCAATGCATGCAGCTGAGCCTTTTTTTTTTTTTTTGCCTTTGTCATTGAAAGCTGTTGACTTACTCTATTGTTACTATTTACATAACTAGTTTAACTAGCTATGTGAATACATTTGTTTGAAATCCCACCCACTATGCCATGTGTGTTTTTTTGATGTTTTTAACACACCTTAATGGACACACAAAATGAAAAAGTTGAAGTATTGATGGGGGTGGTGTGAATCTTAAATATATACATTGCAACAAATTACATTACAGGAAATGTTTACAATGCTGCTCAAAAGACTGTGATGGTTATAATATACGACAACGGGGAAAAGGCAGTTTCAATTAGAACTAAATGTCATGTTATTCAAGTGTTTAATTTTTTTCATTATACTTTGATGCAGAATTATCATATTTTTTTGGCTTACATCAATAAATACACAAGGTTTTGCAACAGCTAGCATAGTTTCAAAGAGACTCTGGGTCCAGGGTTTAAATCAATAATTTGCTGTCTTAGAAAATACATTTAGCTTCTTAGTACATGTATCTCTTTGAACCTCAAATGTTGAGTAGCTTGAGATCAGTTCTGATTGAGCAGGCTTACAACATATGGACAATCAGCTGAACAAGTAAGGGTGACACACTTCTGCTTTACTGAGAGGATTCTTCATATATGATATATACAGACCACATTGGAATGCAACTTCAGAATATTTGGGCCAGATATAACTGTTTTGAATGCTAAAGAGTTGAACTAATTACAGTTAATCTACATGGGACATTTCTGCAGAGTTAATATGATTTCTTCCTTTGATTACTTGTACTGCAGAGAACAGAAAAAAAATCTGGTGACCCTGTTTGGTGCTGGTGCCACATAAAAAGCACTGGTACTAATGCCATGTAAAAAAAAAAAGCACCCTGTGAATTGGTTGGTGCTAGGAAGGATATCCAGCCATAGAAACCATGCCAAAACAGGCAATGGGGGTTTGTGCGGAACCTTGCCATACTGGCTCCTGTCAAACTATCCAACCCATGCCAGTACAGAAAATGGACATTAAATGGTGATGATGAAATACAAATGCAGTTAATTATGAAGAAAATTTTTTAAATGTGCATTTTACTTTCAGGCACGATTCATGGGTGATGTATAAATTGACCAGACCAAGAACTTGGACACTTTTTGACATTCTTAGATGTATGATGCAGTAAAGTTAATATTCTATGGAAGATTTAAATATCATGCCACAAGTTGTTATATCTTTGCTTGAAGTTTTAATTATTAAGTCATCTTGATCTAATAATCTAAACAGCTATGTCATTAGCATTTCATATTTTTTTATGACAAGGTTCTCAGAATTACACAATATACTACATTGTACACATAAAACGAATAGAATAAAAAAATTCCTATTTACATGAACTTTTGGAGTTGGTGGAAGCCCATTACTGACGGGTCGGTTTTTAGTCTAAAATGTTTGGAAAAAAAACAAATAAATAAATCTTCAGCCACCCTCAAACAGTTGTTACGTTTTAATTTATAGGAGCAATAAATAATTAAAAGCAATATATAGTAATACTGGAGTCATTAAACAATTATTATTATTATTATTATTATATCATCCATCCTTGTTAATGATGACCAAGGACATCACATGAGAGAAGACAGGGCATGGTCTGTCCAGCTGTGGTCAATCAGTCCACTGCATGCTTGGAAGGCTCTCTAGCAAATTGGACACTAGTGGTCTGTTAGGACTCAAGGCAAGGAGTTGCTATTAAACAATTAAAAACAAGTTACATAGTCATGCCTGAGTCATTAAAAACTGTTCACATTCTCTATAAAAGTTTTCACAATTTCTGAAGATCTTTGCTCATAATCTTACACACATTTACTGATTCTCTATACCAGTGCTACTCAAAGTGGTGGTTTGCAAGCCATCAGCTGCAGGTACACAGCGAGTTTCCAGAAAAGAAAGAAATATCATAAAATGCTTAATATTGTATTATCTGTTTACAAAATAAATATAAGACGAAAAAAAATTGTCAACTTTTATTATATTCATTATATATATTGTTTCCAGTATAAATTAATATTACTAAGAAATATAACTGGTCCCAGGCACATTGGAAAAAAAAAAAAAAAACTACCGGCACGCCACATCAGATAGTGTGAGAGGCAGTACCCACCTATCTCTATACAACAAACCATATTACAATACTGCTCACATATTTGCAAGAGTGCACAAACAGTCTGTAGTCATATCCCCCATCACAGCTTCCCGAATGCTGTCTGATTGTCAACAACTCACTACTACTACTGGCTCACGAATACACCACTTCTATAATAGTTACTGTTTCTTCAAGTTAATAATTAACACAACACTTCTGCTTTGCTTCACTTAATAACTCAAGCCTCTCTTTTTGTTATACCTAATGCCACTCATCTCCACTACCCCACACATTAAGCTCACTCTGACTACTTACACAAATATGTTTTTGCTAAACCATCCGTGTTACTGTGCTAGTGTCACATAAAAAGCACCCATGCTGGTGTCATGTAAAAAGCACCCATGATTGTGCAATGTAAAATGCACCTGTGCTGTTGCCATGTATAAAACACCTGTGCTATGCTAATGCAATGTATAAAGCACCAGTGCCAGTGGCATGAAAAAAAAGCACCCAGTATACTCTGTAAAGTGGTTGGTGTTAGGAAAGGCATACAACCATAGAAACCATGACAAAACAGATCATGGAACCTGGTGCAGCTGTCCAGCTTGCTTGCTCTTGTCAAACCACCCAACCCATGTCAGCATAGAAAACGGACGTTGAATGATGATCCCATTTAAGGTAAGTATAAAATATATGAAATATAGATTCAAATTAATTAATATAGTCAATTAAAAAAAAGTATTATTATTAATGCATTCAAATCTTCCCATTTGAAGAGTCTCAGATCAATACACAAATGGACAACTGAGAAATTTAACATCAATGCATATAAAACAGCCAATGATTGTATAAAAGATTAATATCTGAACCAGAAGAATATTTTCAACCAACAGTTTCATACTTAAAATTATATCACTAACTGCAATGATGTCTTAACTAGTCAGTAAATTAGCTATATAGTCTCTTTAGAGATAATATGGAATTTGTAGTCAGTTTAAAAAGGAAATTTCCCATATATTTGTTTCAATCTTAAAGCAAATTCAGTAAGCCAAATCCACTTCTAGAATAACATATGAAGCAATGACAAAAACAGCTAACCCTCACATGCTCAACCATCGTAAATGAAAACAGGCACCATAGAAATTGTGTCCAGAAAATTCACCATTAACATTTCAGCCGTAAAAAATTTGGCTGTAAGAGCCACACAAGCAGACTGTAAACAAGATAAATCATTTTAAAGCAATTACCTTTCTCTAATTTTTTGCAATTTATTTTTTTAAAGATGAATTTTCCTAAGGCAAAAATGTTTATGGCAAAATTTCCTGTAACCCATGGAAATAAATGTATAGTAATCTATAAGTAAGCAGTATTTTGTTAACTAGCATGGCTTGTTTGAAATGTCAGAAATCCTTCTAATTGGGAACTACAAAAATAAGGATTTATCAAAATCAAAACAAAATAACATACAGCTTCCTTCTTCTCCCGTCGCTTCGGAGGTAGCATGGGTGGTTTTTCTTCTTGTGAAAATGGACTTCCATTTTCTGTATTATGTTGAATTTCTCCATTTTGTTGTTGGTGATGCTTTTTTTTCGGTGGAAGTTCTGGAGGGTTATCTTTTTGCATCTCGGTAGGTCGTTTTGCTCTTGGACAAAGGGTTACCATACGATCTATCAAACCTTCAACATCAGGACCTTCGTCATTCTCAAATTCCTCATCGTTACAAGCTGTTTCTTCTTCGTGCTTCTCTTCTCCATCAGATATACTCACAGAAGGCTACAAAGAAATAATAATAACAATAATAATAATCCTTTCTACTAAAGGCACAAGGCCTGAAATTTTGGGGCAGGGACTAGCCAATTACATCAACTCCAGTGTTTCACTGGTATTTAATTCATCAACCTCGAAAGATTGAAAGGCAAAAGATAAAATAAGGAAATAATTTTATGCTCAAACACTGGATAATGCTAATAATGTAGCATGAACAGGATAAACTACCTGTATTTTGCAGAACAGAAAAATGTGTCGGCGGCTATTTCCTTATCTTTCAATACATCTCAACGCTTCAAAAGAAAACTTTGTTTACTTTCATCGTAATTTGAATTTAAAAGATAAAATGATGTTTTTCCATTTCAATCCACTTAATGTAATACAAGAGACATGTTTAATAGTTATAATAGTAGGACAATCACTAATTCTCTGAATTTTTGGTGGTTACAGTGATACGGCAGCATTTGCAACTTAGCGCAAAACAAATAACACAAGGGACTGAGTGCAAAGAGTACAAGACTTTCTCACCAATGGTCACATCTTCTGTTGTTATGTGTCCACTCACAAAGTATAGATCAACATAAAATTAAGTATGTGCATGTGTCTATTTGTACGAGGGAGTTTGTACTTCCTCATCAACATGTTTGTTTACAGATTGCAAACAATCGCTTCATTAATGCTATCATTTTCTTGCAATCAATTACAAAAGTATGTCCAGGCTTTTTGACACGTCTTGATATCTTTTACCTGTTACTCCTTTCAGTCATTTTCCTGCGGCCAAGCTGGGGCAACAGCTTATAGGACTTTCTTAGTCAAGTGAATTAACCCCAGTGCTTATTTTTTTGAGCTTGGTACTTTTACTGAAACCGCTAAGTTATGGGGGACATAAACACACCAACACCAGTTTTCAGGCAGTGGTTGGAGGACAAACACACAACCTTTAAGTCCATTTATATGAAATGCTTTTGAGTGCACTCCTGGAAGCTCCTATACTATTTTTTTTCCAGAGGTTATTTAGTCTGGTATTCTATGCTCTCTCTCTCTCTCTCTCTCTCTCTCTCTATATATATATATATATATATATATATATATATATATATACACACATAAATATATGATGAGCTTCTTTTCAGTTTCTGCTAACCAAGTCCAATTACAAGGCTGTGGTCAGCCCAAGGCTATGGTGCAAGACACTTGCCCAAGTTGCCATAATGTGGGACTGAACCCAGAACCCTGTGGTTGGGAAGCAAACTTCTTACCACACAGCCATGCCTTGCATGAGCTTTGTAAATGCAAGGAGCATTCAAATTGTGTTGTTTGTTTCCATTTCTCCACATAAATATATCAGGGCTGTTTGCTGATTGATTGACCGAGAGATTATTCCTGCATTTAGAAACAAAGGTTGGTGTGAGGAACAACATCTGGCCAGAGAAAACTTTGCCCCAACATACATTTGTCTGATCCATGCAAGTATGGAACGTTAGACATCAAAACAATGATGATGATGACACACACATATATATATACATGTACATCAATGTGCACAAATACATACAAACTATATATACTCTTTACTCTTTTACTTGTTTCAGTCATTTGACTGCGGCCATGCTGGAGCACCGCCTTTAGTCGAGCAAATCGACCCCGAGACTTATTCTTTGTAAGCCCAGTACTTATTATATCGGTCTCTTTTGCCGAACCGCTAAGTGACGGGGACGTAAACACACCAGGATTCGTTGTCAAGTAATGCTAGGGGGACAAACACAAACACACACACACACATATATATATATATATATATATATATATATATATATATTATATATATATATATATATACACATATATACGACAGGCTTCTTTCAGTTTCTGTCTACCAAATCCACTCACAAGGCATTGTTCGGCCCGGGGCTATAGCAGAAGACACTTGCCCAAGATGCCACGCAGTGGGACTGAACCCGGAACCATGTGGTTGGTTAGCAAGCTACTTACCACACAGCCACCCCTGCGCATATATATATATATATATATATAATAACAATTTAATAAATAAAACATATGCATACATACATATATGTACATACCTACATCTATATGTATATATACATGCATATATGAGTACAGGACACCACAAATAAACATAGAACACGAGAAACGAAAACATAAAACCAAACAAGGAAAAGGGAATTTTTTTAACAACAAAAAAACAGAGTACAAGACAAAAAACACAAGGAACATTCCCCTTCTTCAGCTGTCCCTGTTTCGACTCAATGCGTACACATTGTTGTTGTTTGTCTTGTACTCTGTTTTTTCGTTGTTAAAAAAAGTCTGTTTCTTTGTTTGGTTTTATGTTTTCGTTTTTCGTTGTGTTCTACGTTTATTTGTGGTGTCCTGTACTCATATATGCATGTATATATACATATAGATGTAGGTATGTACATAAATAAATGCATATGAATGTGTCTATGTGTATATGTAAATACTTATGTAGGCATGCATGTTGATGTAGTAAAAACATATATATGCAAATAAATATACGAACAGTGAATGTGCATGTGTCAAACCACCACTAAATATATGTATGAGTACGTGTCTTTGTATATGTGAAACCATTGCTAAATATATATATATATAATGTGACCACATGTGTACCATTGGGGATTTTTCTTCCTCCGTCTTCCCTTCTTTGGATCTTTCCTTTTCCTATGTTTCTCACGAAGAGCTCTGCTCGAAACGTTAAACCCTCTTTTTTTTCCTTCTTTCCTGAGCGTCCAATAATACTATACTTGTTCCACCTCCTCGTGTTGTTGTGTTTCTCGTTGTGTTTTCATGTTTGGATTAACTTATATATATATATATATATAAATGTATGTATGAGCATGTGTGTATCTATATAGACAAATGCTTGTATATGTGGGTGTGTATAAACCACATATACAATGTGCCAAAACCACCACTGAATAAGTCGGCTCAGTTATTTGTAACTGACTGTAGACTGTTTGATCAGCAGTGGGGGGCAGATGCTAATTATATCTGCCTCTAATATGACCATTTGGGTTGCTTATGACCGCTTTCAGTGACATTTCCGTAACAGTGCGAGCAGTTGGGATGTGTGTGTGTGTGTGTGTGTACGTCTAAATGTGTCAACATGTGTAAAACTATCCTTCTTCACTTGATCTTTTAATTTGGATCCTTTGTCATGTTTTATTCTCGTATTACTCTAATCTGTTATGTATTTACCTTGAACTATAGCTAGACCCATCAACTGGTTATAACCCAGAAATGTTTTCCATCCACTGTCAGTGACCGCAACATGTCAAGCAAAACTCAGTATATGTAATGAAGTATCTTATTTAAAACGTGGTATCTAACAAGGTGCAATCTGCAAATATGGATGCAATGCAACTAGCTGTGCAATATCCCACCCGTAAAGGGCAAATGCAGGATGCATTGAAATGATCATTGTGTTGAATGAAGGCTCTTGCTAACTCCATTTTATGTTTCTTATATATATATATATATATGCATGTACATATATATATGGGGTGACAGTGCTAAGCAGTGATGTTCATAAATACAAACTGGTTACCAGTTCAAATAGTCTTGAGGAATATTTGAACCTGTAACAAAGCCATTCACTGCATTTTGTCATGGAGGAAATTTCTCTCTTGAAAAATAAGCATAAATACACTGCATTGGTTCACAGCACCCAGTAACCAAACAGTTAGATGCATGCATTTCAGAGTGGTTATCTCCCCTTTAGAAACAGAGATTGGAATGGTATTCTTTCATTTTTTACTTGTTCAGTCTTTTGAATGTGACCATGCTGGAGCACTGCCTTGAGGAGTTTTAGTCGCACAAATTGACCCCGGGACTTATTACTTTAAGCCTAGTACTTATTCTATCAGTCGCTTTTGTTGAACTGCTAAGTTACAAGGATGCAAACACACCAACACCAGTTGTCAAGCAGTGATGGAGGGACAAACACAGACACACTTACACACTCACATATATACACACAAAAGACTTCTTTCAGTTTCTGTCTACCAAATCCACTCACAAGGCTTTGGTTGGCACAAGGCTTTGGTTGGCCCAAGGCTGTAGGAGAAGGCACTTGCCCATGGTGCCATGATGTAAGACTGAATCCAGAACCATGTGGTTGAGAAGCAAGCTTCTTACTATATCACCATGCTTGCACCTAATATATATATATATATATATACACACACACAAACACAATATACATATATATAATAGGATGGGATGGGCATGTATTCCAAATATTGATTATGTTGATATTAGCTAAAAGACCATGAATAAAAAAATTGTAATTTTAAAATTTTTAACATTTAACTGAAATTCCTTGAGGGATAATCTTGGCAGGATGGTGTTATAAAGAGGTCTTCATAATACAGAAAACGACGCTGAAGTGAAAGACATATTCAGTGTCAAAATTTGCATCACACGACTGATATAAAGTTCTATAATGGATGCATACACATATATTATTATCTCAATGAGATCACAGAATCTTCTGAGTGGTGAGCAAGAAACTTGAAATAGAAGTTTGTAACCAGTTAACCAGAAATCAAAATCCCAGCTAAGATATTTCATTTCTTTTAATTTTCATGTTTTATGCCTACACATTATTCTGCAAGTAATCTGGACAGATACAGGGTTAGTATCTTTTATTATTTACTTGTTTCAGTCATTGGACTGCAGTCATGCTAGGATACTTCTTTGAAGTATTGCCTTGTATGTTGAGTTATATTCTTTTGTCATAAAACATAAGCATGTAATTATTAGAGTTAACCCAACAACTCAATATGAATAACAAAATACTTCTATTTCTCCTGTATGATATTTTTAAAAAAATGATACAAGACTGATAGATTAAGAAGGAAAAAATACTTACCTTGGCATCAGATTTCGCAAGTAAAGTTGGCCTAAAAGAAAAAAAAATCAATGCATTATTTCTCATGAAATAATTTTAGATAAGAAAATATTTGCTGTCTCAAAGCAATTTTGGTTTCCTCTCAGCATTATCATCAAAGACTGCTTCAGAGCAAACGAAGAGAATAATACCAACTCAGAAAATTTAATAACACATTGGATTTATGCGGTTTCAGACAATTTTCTACATAGACTACATTCCAAATCAATCTGAAGATGATTTCTTCAGAGTACTGACTGAAAGAACAGGAATGGTTCCAAATGCAACATACTTTATGGGACCCAACTAAGAAGAAATTGCAGACTGTTAGTAGTTTTTTTGAGATATATTTTCTCTTGAGGAGCAAAAACCCAAATATACTTCAGAGAAAGGTGATAAATACTTTACACGCACACATACATTTTGCTTCCTCAATTTCTGCAAAACTTGCTAAAGATTGGTGGGCCCAAATTCCTTATATTGCATTCAGTGTAATTATGGTAAATTAATTCCTTTAACGGTTTGAAACCATTTTTATACCCAACATTAAACCGATGTTAGATTAAAAGAAATAAAGTGCTAATTTTGGAGCAACATAACTGAAAACAAATGAGAAAAAAAAAACATTGTCAGGCTGACATAAGCAGGCAAATTAATAAACATACTTCGTTAAAATATTGGCTGAGTGAAAAAAATGTGTTGGTTGTTAGCCCACTGGAAATCTGATTAAGTAATGTTCCAATACAGTAAGTTGACCAACTTTGTCCAGGTTCTTAGTTGGCCAAGTTCTATCATCTTGCTGAGCTTGTGCTTCCACTATGCCTGCATAGACTTCACAGAGGTGTCATTCTTTTCTTGTGGTGTTACTGATGTGGCAAATTGAAAAGTATTCGAAGCCTGAATACTTTATCATGATGGTCCCAACAATCTTCTGCCATAACAGGCTCCTCTGCCATCAGCAAATCTGGTAGCACTCCATTTCCAACATGTGCAAACTTCAGTGCTGTGTGCTGCTGTTTTAGTATCCCTGGAATCTCTATACTTCATGGCATCTCTCATTCATGTCACCACAAACTCTTCTGTGAGGCTACTGAAGGGAAGTTGTAGAACATTAGTGGCTCTGTATAGAACAATGCTGTTTAGACTCCTTGGTAAGCTTTGTCACCTCCTCAACTAGCTAATCTTCTCTGAGGTTTCCGCAGTTGATATACTGACATCACAGAGTGACAGAGGATATAAAACCCTGCACAAGATGGTGTGCATGTATACCCAAACCTTAAATTCTTAAAGTCCCTACTTGTTTTGCAGATGGTAACTATACCCTTCAGGTTGCAGTTAAAGAGTTTCTCCAAGCCCGACAAGTTGCACTGTCAATGTTGGGATGGTGGTTATAGATAAAGTCAAGTGAAACTTTTCAATCACTTTCTCTCTTTACAGGACAAAGGGCATTAACTTTGATGGTTTGAAGCTGAGCCTTGTCCATGAGATAAGCTTCTCAAGTCCAACCGAGAGTATCAGGTCATCTATAAATATTCTTATTAATGGCTGTTACACACCAATACTGCTGACTATGTATGATAGCAATACTATGACAATGTTCAAAGCAGGATCAAAAAAGGTTGGTTGAAACGGTGAA
Source organism: Octopus sinensis (assembly GCF_006345805.1). Classification (NCBI taxonomy): domain Eukaryota; kingdom Metazoa; phylum Mollusca; class Cephalopoda; order Octopoda; family Octopodidae; genus Octopus; species Octopus sinensis. The sequence continues at coordinate 72,606,668 of NC_043007.1, read as the reverse complement.
GCTAGTTCTGATTCTTTTCTCTCATCTGTGCCACTCTGGTTTTGTGGATCTCTCATCTAAACATTTGCAAAAATAATAACAAAGATTGAAGTATTTGATCTTGCTAGGAACATGAAGTATTTGAAGAGCCTCCCAACTAGGTCGAGAGACATAGATAATTCACAAATCCAAGAACATAATTTACAAGCCACCAAATGCTTTCCTTCCTTAAACAAAATGGTCTTATCACTTTAAAAGTGATCAACTTGAATTCTGCAAAGGTAGAAACACATATCCCAAAGACAAAAAGCACATACACACACAACTGTAGATATCTTTATTGAGATGTGTGTGTGTGTGTCTTTCTTTGTGACCAAATGAGTGATACCATACATGAATTGTTTCCCTTTTCTGTGTTAGACATGAACCATAAGTATCTAAGTGCATGCGCTCATGCATGCACATAGACCTCTTGATGTTTGTTTTATGTAAAGTTATATATAAAAACAGCTGAACATTAAATTTCCTCAATAGTTTCCAGTAAAGTATCATATGTAATTTTACAAAGAAAATGTTGACTAACTTCTGAGTTTTGGCATATTTTGAGCCATCAGAGTAATGATAAGCAAGTAAGCCAAACCTTTGAAGTCTCTATCAACTGTTTCCTTGTAAAAATATGATATATATAACTTTAATTTTTTAATATTTTCACCGAATACCCTAACAATAATGACAGAGAAAAGAGCAAATTTCTGTTACTGTGCATTGTAGATAGTTTGGCTCACACGACTAAATTTTCAATCCCAATTTTAAAGTTTCTCTACAATAATAATTCTAAATATAACATGGTGTTCTTGAGATGAACATGAGACTAGGTCTAAAAGCACAATTGCATTCATGAGATTCATAGTGTGAAAGAAATCGTGAACTGTGTAAAGGAGAGAATACATGTGAAGGCAGTGCCCCAGCATGGCCTTAGCTATGGTGTCTAAAATAAACTGAAGAACTGAAAAATATATATACTGCATTTGATGGCATATAAGATGCACCTTTTTTTTTTCCATAAAAAAATATATTAAATAAAATCCCCTCAGATCAAAGATTTGAATTTGGGCCTAAATTATGTCCTAAAAACATTTTTTGCCTGAATATCTGCTGCTGAAACTGGGGTGTATCTAAGATGCCCATGTGTCTTTTATGTCTCAAGCAAACATTATTTCCTTATTGACACAAATATATGAATCTTAATATCTTGGTAGTATTGGTAAATATAAAATGTACTTATATTTCTAGTATATCAATCACCTCTGTTCAACACAATTTAACGTCCACCTTCCATGCTGGCATGGGTTGGACAGTTTGATAAGAGCTGGCCAGGTAGAAGACTACACCAAGCTACTGTCTGTTTTGGCATAGTTGTTACAGCTGGATGCCCTTCCTAACATCAACCACCCTGCAGAATATAATATGTATATTGAAATTGTAATGTTTTAAGAATGTGAACTGGACATGTTTACATAATACACTTGTAGCTAAGTTGTCATGTTTGTTTTATATGTGCTTTTCCATTTAAGCATAGGTTAGACATTTTATTAATGTACTGTTTAACAGCCATATGTAAGCACAAAGTGAGTGGTTGATTGATTGACAGATAAAATGACAACACTGCTCATAGCTGGGCGACTTTCTTATTAGGAAACTAATGTAAATGAAGCATAGACATCCATACATATACACATATGCATGCACCAGGCATCTTTTAGTTTCAGTCTCCCAAACCCATTCACAAGGCTGTGGTTGGCCTAGGGTTAAAACAGAAGATATTTGCTCAAGGTGTTGTGTAGTGGAGCAGAAATTGAAACCACTTGACTGAGAAGTGAACTTCTTAACTACACAGTCATGCCTCATTTATAAATGTGCTATTTGATATCAAGATAATATCACATGTATAAGATCATTTATAAATGTACTGAAAGGAATGAAGACACTTTCAAAGTTTTTTTCTTTTCGATTTTCATATACTTGTTTAATTCTAGTCAAATTTCATTGTATCGACAAAATGCTTTTTAATTTCATTCAGTGAAATAATCGTAAATAAATTCCTTTAAATATTGAAATGGTTTTTATACCCAACATTATTATACTGAATTTAGATTGAAGAAATAAAGTGCTAACAATTGAAAACAACTGGAAAGAAAATATTGTCAGGCTGACATAAGCAGGAAATTAATAGATATACTTCGTTAAAATACCAGTTGACAGAAAATTTTGCTGATTGAAAAAGACAATCCCCGCCCCCACAAAAATACGACTTATACACATATATCAGGATCTAATGAAACATAAGTCTCACAGTTATAAAGCTGAAGACCATAAGCTAAAACCAGTTTCAGAAAATAGAATATCTGGCACATTTGAAGGCAAATACTATATAACCTGTAGGTAGGAAATATGTTAAATATTTTAACCCTACTGCATTCCGATAACTGTCAAATGGAATGCTTATTTATTCACATTGCTTTGAATTAATCCTGCATTATTTCAATGTGTTATGACGTGGATATACACATCTGGTGTAAAATGACAGTGCATAAATAAATAGTTGGTGGTGGTTATCTAAAAAATCTATTGTAAAAATATATATTAACACAGAATGCACTCTGTACTACTCAAACATAGGCATGATGCTCAGTATTCACTGTTCAACTGCTGACTGTTAAACCAACACACTTCAAACGAACACAGTAAACCAATATGGTCAACAATAAAAGTCAACTCTCCCTTTGACAGTTCACTCGGCTCTTATTTATTGTAATCAGTCACCTTCAGTCATGTTGGGGTGTTCAGGATTCTCCCACAACACAATGATTCAAGATTTTGATGATGTGATTGTCTATTTTTATAATAACAGTGTAGGGTACTCTTTTACTCTTTTACTTGTTTCAGTCATTTGACTGCGGCCATGCTAGAGCACCGCCTTTAATCGAGCAACTCGACCCCGGGACTTATTCTTTTGTAAGCCCAGTACTTATTCTATCGGTCTCTTTTGCCGAACTGCTAAGTAACGGGGACATAAACACACTAGCATCGGTTGTCACGCAATGCTAAGGGGACAAACACAGACACACAAACACACGCACGCATATATATATATATATACACATACATATATACGACGGGCTTCTTTCAGTTTCCGTCTACCAAATCCACTCACAAGGCTTTGGTCGGCCCGAGGCTATAGCAGAAGACACTTGCCCAAGGTGCCACGCAGTGGGACTGAACCCGGAACCATGTGGTTGGTAAACAAGCTACTTACCACACAGCCACTCCTGCGTAGGTGTGAGAGAATTGGATCTAGCCTGTTTAAATGTTAATGGGTTGAATATTCAATTGAACATTCGAAAACTTTAAGAAATTTATAACCTACACTAGCTTAAAAAACAAACAAAAAACTTTCATTTAATAATTGTTTTCTCTTGGAATAACAATGAGGTAGCGAACTGGCAGAGTTGTTAGCATGTTGGACATGTTTAATGCATTTCTTCCAGCTCTTTACATTCTGAGTTCAAATGCTGCCAAGGTCAACTTTGCCTTTCATCTTTCTGGGGTTAATAAAATAAAGTACCAGTTATGTTCTGGGATTGATATAATCAACTTGTCCCCTCCTGTCAGAATTGCTGGCCTTGAATCCTGCAAGGGACCAGTGTCCTGTCCAGGGGGATGTTGTGATTCCAGTCACTTATATACACCACAGAAATCAAGTCACCAGCCTTATGAGTCTTAGAGCTCAAGAAAAAACATCCAAATAACAGGGTTTTACAGTTTGCTAATTTCTAGATATTACTGAGTCAATATATGTTCCATGGTCACTAATGACAAATTTCCAACTAATCCCACAGATCAATGGCCATCTACATTTCTTGTAAAGTTTCTATTTTCACATTAAAACATTAAGACAATCCATGCAACTAACTTTTTTCTTTTCTTCTTTATTTATCCTGCATAAATTAGATTCTGACTCTAGAAACTGTTAGCTGTTTACTTAATACTTTTGTACAATACAAAGTATTAAGATGTTTTGTATTTCTAAACTGTAAACCAAAGTAGTACTAAGCTAATTTTCATATAGGTTTTGTTAACATTTTCACCTTCAAATTAAGTATGGCATGAATAATTTGCATACAACTGTTAATTTCATATTTTAAAAAATTTTTCTTTCCCTGGTGCCACATACAAACCTCCCCCGTTGGTGCTATGTAAGAAGCACTTGTGCTCGTGCCATGTATAAAGCACCTGTGCTGGTGTCATGTATAAAGCTCTGGTGCTAATGCCAAGTAAAAAGCACCCAGTACATTATGTAAAGTGGATGGAATTAGGAAGGGCATCCTGCCATAAAAACCATGCTAAAACAGACAAATGGAGCCTGGTGCAGCTCTCTGGTTTGCCAACTCCTGTCAAACAGTCCAATCCAGGCCAGCATGGAAAACGGATGTTAAATGATGATGATGTTTTCTTTCCCTGAGACTAAAAAGTCTCAATCTCGATACCTCAGAATCCTCTTCTCACATCACAACAAACCCATCTGCACTCAAGTATTTTATTAAAGAACAGCCATGACCTTTGCAGCATCTCCTCTCGGGTTGTGAAGGTTGATATATGCTTCATGATAAGATGCAGGTTGGTTTTATACCAGGAAGTTGCATTATTGATGCCCTTACTACAACTGCAGGAAAAGTACCTTGCAAAGAATATGGCATTTATTGACTTGGAGAAGACTTTTGACAGGATTCCACAATCTGTAATCTGGTGATTGTTAAAGAAACTAGGGTCATGCAAGCCATGGACAGAAGTGTAGTCTGCAAGGTAAGCATACAAGTTGGTGTTCAAAAGGATCAGTTTTTACCTTCTGGCTATTTATAGTAATTCTACAAGTTATATCAGAAGGATTTAAGACTGACAACTCATAGGAACTCCTGTATGTTGATGACAGAGATCTTATATTTAAATCTGTAACAGAGACTTAGAAATTCAAAATATGGAAGCAAAATTTAGAATTGAGAGAGAAAGAGAGAATATTAATGCTTTAAGATTGATTTAGAGAGAGAGAGAGAGAGAGAGAGACAGAGACAGAGAGAGAGAGGGCTATGTTAGATTTAGTAAGTAGTTAGTACATTAATAAATAAGAGCGGGGGAAACAGGACCATGTTAGAATCACAGAAATGGTCATGCTCAAAAGACAGGAAAGTAGTAAGTACAAATGCCATAAAGTGAACCTAATGCAAAATATGTACAGCAGGACCATAGGTAGGCCAATGGAAAAGGTAGACTTGGTATGTGGCAGATTCACAGAAGCAGTAAGTAGTATGAGCACATGCAAAACAAATTCTTTCAAATACTTAGTGAACTCTCCAGAAATAGTTGTCAAGAAGGGACCTAATTAGCAATGGAGGTGGGTGTCCTAAAGAGAAGGGTGACTCTTTAGGATATGGTCCTACTTATGCTAAGGATGTGCTTTTATCAGGATAGATCTTCAGTGAAAGTAAGGCACATACTTGGAGTGACTGCAAGGGATTTTGCTAAGTGCCACTCATGTTTAGAGAGTGAGGTGTTTTCTTGATGTAAGTAGGGCTTGAGGTTTATTATTACTTCTTTTTTTTTCGCTTTTAATAGATAGGAACTGGGCTACTGACAAATGCTCTCAAAGTCTCCCTTTCTAGAATCAATGCAAGGTGTCAAAATGAACAGGCAAGCAATGCGGGATATTGAATTATGGAAGTTCTGTTAATGTGAAAATATATTTGTCCTTCTAAAGAGATGCCTTAGAGAGAAGTAATTATAGAACTATCAAATAGTTGAATCATGTCATGAAAATTACAGAAATAGTTATAGCTCAAGTAATTAGGAACAGAATTAACATCAATGAAATGCAGTTTGGTTTTGTGTCATGGGGAAGCACTACTGATGCTTTTTTTCTAGTAAGAGAACTGAAGAAGTATTTAATCAAAAATAAACTATTGAACTTTGCATTTGTCAATCTGGAGGAAACTCTTAAAATTAATTTAGCAATGACCGAAGTTTTAGTAAGCAAGAGAACAGATAGGATGCTACTCTTATCAGGAAAATGGCCTTTATCAATGTGTAGGTAGAAATCTTATATGGTGTAGCCAGTACACTATGGACACACAAAAGATGCAATGGAATCACAGCAAGGTTAACAAAGAATACAACCCATATATATCCGGGTTGTATATACCCATCATCATTCAGCATCTGTTTTCTGTGCCAGCATGGGTAAGATGATCTGACTTGAGTTGGTAGGCTGGAGAACTGAATTGGACTCCAGTTTGTTTTGGCTTGGTTTCAATGGCTGGATGCCAATCCTAAAGCCAACCACTCCTGAATGTTCTGGGCAATTTTTGCGTGACACTAGCACTGGCCATGACTATAATTTTACTTAGCTTGACATGTTTTCTCAAAGACAGCAAATCGCCAGAGGTCTTGGTCACTTGTTATCGCTCCTGTAAGGCACAACACCTGAAAATCATACTTCACCACCTTGTCCCATGTCTCCTTAGGTCTGCCTCTTCTACAGCCCACTTATGAGCACCCCTCATTTATTGGACAATAAACTTTGCTTGTGAAGACCTATTGAGGCAAGTGAAATTAAATCAAAATTGCTGATGTGGCCAATGACAGTACTGCCTGATTGGCACTCGTGCCAGTCGAATGTTAAAAGCACATTAAAAGCGGATATTAAACGACGATGATGATGATAAAGGAGTTTGCTTCCCAACCACAAGGTTCAATTCCATCGCATGGCGCCTTGGGCAAGTGTCTTCTACTATAACCTCGGGCTGACCAAAGCCTTGTGAGTGATGTTTATATTTCTGAGTGGCATTCATAATTTAATAATTGTAATTATACCTACAATCAAAATATTTCATATGCCACGTTGCCAATAAAATTAATTAATTAATTAACTATGTCATTAGTGAATGCAAAGGTATGCAAATTAGACTGGCTTTGTTTAGTGTTTAATAGAAATAGTGATAAGCAATGAGTCTCTCTGTGGACAGAAAATGTAGGTATTTTGCTCCCTTGTAAATTCCCAAAGAAAATTTTTTTAAAATCAGAACAATCTTAAGTTTATTTTGTCCACAGAGGAATATGAAAATGTATTTATATTTGTTTAAATTTATCAGGGTACGTTCTATTTACATAATTCTAGGAATATATACATTATGTGTGTATACATATTAAAATATATGATTATGTGAATCCCAACATCATGTGACCTCCTAGCTTCCCCTGATTTCAAACTTCTAAACTACTGTACTTAGGATATTGTTGTTGGGAGAGGGGGCAGCACCAGTGTACCAAAGACATGTTGGGGGTTGTTGCTGTTAGTGAGCAACATGGGTGGGGATGACTTGATTCTAGTATACAGTTGCTATGGATACTTGTGTGCATACACAAGCCAACTGAGGAGAAAAAAAAATCATGTTGTCAAAAAAGTTCCATCTCAAATAATACACATAAACCTAACCATATTAAAGTACCTAGAGATGGCATTAAACTTAACTATGGGAAAATACGACCCTTACACAAAACCAAATCATGTGTCTTTATATATACACAAACATTCCAGCCATCAATCAATAAAAACTCATCCAACAGTATAAGCCAGAGGTCTACGATATATTAACATATCTGACAAAGCTGCACCGTTTTATAATAAAGTTTAAAAAGTTAAACTGGTTCAAAGTATATACATATATACACACACACACATACACACACACCCAGTGCTATGCAAATAAACAGCATTAAAAAAAAATTTAGAAATGTGAAATTATCTGATTCAACCCACCCTTTAGCCTAAATGATGTGACAATTGTGGCAAGAACCTTTCTATCACTAATCATCGAACACTTTCAGCTGGACATAATTACTACATGCTATTCAATTGAAAAGTTAGCTATAATTGCGCAAAAAAAATTGAAGACATGTCATATATGCTAAATAACATATTGAGAAACACACAACATATAGCACAAAGCACATGCAAGTGTAGCAGACAAAGGCCAAGCTCATCAACTAGAAACTATCTTGAAAAATGTAGTTCACAAAGCAACAGTAGTAGTAGGACAACAATAATGGTGAAATTATATCAGTGCAACCAGCTAGATACACACAACACTTGAACACATTCCAAAGAAATGCAATGTCCTTGTCTAAACACATCTGGAATTAAAGGGAAAATAACATGAACACAAACATAAAATAGGAAATAATAGACTAAGCAGTTTAATACAAATGGTTAAGAGACATCCCTCCAGTACATCACAGAAAAATACAATATACACACACAAAGCATACACTAGCTGATAGGAAAAATGAAATTACGCCATGCTGCAGCCACTGGTTCAAACTATAATCAGAGTTATTAACATAGAGGTCTCAATACTAACAGAATAGAAGAAACAATACAGATCCTCCACACTCTCAAAACAACAAATGTGCATGTATGTAGAAACACTTACAGGAATCGGGCTACATACAGTTACAAAAAATTACTACACAAACACACAACCATATAAAACAAAAAAAAACAAAACAAAGTGTTTGAATAAACATAACAATAAGCATTTCTGCATAATGACAATATTAACTGTGACCAATTACATGAAAAGAAAAAAAAATTCACAAAATAACATATGAAACTGTTTACACAATTTAGTTGTTTTAAAAATTAAGAAAAAAAAAGAAAACAAAACAAAAATATGAGGCATCTCTTACAAATATGTTTATGCAAAATAAAATTTAAAGAATCAACAAAAATGTAAAAGTAATCAATAGCATGGCAAACACCTCAAAAGACACACCTAATTTTCTGTATGAATTACCAATTTAATATGCGTAATGATTGAAAAAAAAAATTTCCCCAAAAGACACAAAAGTTTTTGCCTGTCAAGTATATAAAAATATAGACAACAAAAGCATAAAAAACAAGCAAACATATAAGTAACCAACAGAATGGTGAAAACTGAACAAAAATGTCAAAAGCAAAAATTAAAGAAAATGCAAACACAAATTATAAACCAACCAATGAATGTTCCAAGATAAATCTAGGAAAAACACTTAAGTCCAACCAACAGAACGAAGATACATAAACAAAAGAACAAACCTATACTGGCAGATATAAAAGAAAAGATATGAGTGCTAACAGTTCTGTCCTGAGGATCAGTGCAATGTGTGCATATATGTGAGAGAGGGGGAGAGACAGAGAGAGAGAAAGATAGAAGGGGGTTTATTGTTTTATTGAAACTGAAGCTGAGAGTTTGCTTTGCCACTCAAGTTTCATGTCATTGCTATCTTCAGGAGAAACCATATATTCTTGGATATGGTCCCACTGCATGGCAACTGCCTTCTATTGTAGCTGTGGTCTGACCAAATCCTTGTGAGTGGATTTAGTATACAGAAACTGAAAGCCTATGATGTGTGTATGTATATATATTGTTTGAACCCTTGTTTTGATAACATGTGATGATTGTAAACAAACATCACCAACACGCAAGCAGTGTCATCTATTTCCAATATTTTGTACATGCATGTCTAGCAATGAGTAAATATTACCTTGGTTGGAAACAGGTGAGGGTTGGTGACAAGAAAGGGCATGTGGCCATAGAAAACATGATTGGACAAAGTTTCATCTGACCCACGCAAGCATGGAAAAGTAAATTTTAATAATAGTGATGATGATGATGGTGTGTGTCCATCTACACACACATGTATATCTCTGTCTGTCTGTCTACTCACACATATTGGGAAGTTGTAAATTTGGATAAGTTTGTTATGCAGTTGTAGGAGAATATTAATGCTTCAGGATTGAGATAGAGAGAGAGGTGCTTTACAATGTTGGCATTAGGACTGAAAATATTATTTAAACAGTTATTGATAGTAGGTCAGTGAGCAGGGGAGAGAAATTGAAATGTGATAGTGACAAGTTAAACAGAAGTAGATACAGATGTTTGCGGGGTGGACAATATGAGGGAAGGAGAAAGCCAAATTTTGTCTTATAATTCCTTTTATAATCTTATTTGATTAAATTTTTTCGAATAAATATATTCCATGTGAGACCCTACCATATTTGTATTTGGCGTGCATTATGCTACACTAAGATATTCCCTCCGCAACCATGTTACTGACATTCATAATCAGCATCAGTACATTCTCTCCCTCCCTCTGTCTCCTGACCCCCCTCTCTCTCTATATATATATATGATGTTTTTCACCAGTTGATTTTCAAGATGACTCCACTGTACATTGCCTATATTGTCCATAAGTTTTTACTCAACAGATCTTATAGGTGTCATATTCCTGGGTTATTGTTGATAGATTTTAAACATCTCTAAAGGAAGTTTTTGCTTCATCATTGCTTTTATAAATCTCAAGAGATCAAAGATTTTCAAGTCAGTATATTATATACATAAGACCCTACCATATCGGATATAAAAACATGTATGTAAACATAAAATATCCCAAAATACTCAAATGTAATACAAGTGTGGGGAAGGTAGGGCATTTATTAACTGTTGTAGAAAGAAAAAGGGAAGAAAAGGTCAAAGTGTGTAGATATAAGGGGTGGAGAGGTGTGTCAGTATGTATAAGTGTGAATACACTGGTCATAACACTGAAAAGAGAAAAAAGGTAGGAGTAAGAATGGGAGGTAGAAGGAGGGGAGGTGGGAATGAGGAGGGGTAGGAGTAGGAAGTGTAAAGAGGGGCAGTAAGAGCAAGGGTGGAAGATTTAAAAAAAAAAAGAAAAAGAGAATTGAGGTTGTTTCAGTCCATAGAAAGGCGGAGTTTGATATGAAGACCAGTAACATCTCTTGATGGGAATGTATGTGTGAGTGTATGTATGCAGGGGGGATGGTGTTCCAGAAACTGGATTAAAGGTGGGTAATGGACAGGTGAGATGAACTGAAATAGTGAGGGAAGTTGTGTACCAAAAGTTTGCCTGGAATGTGGTAGGGCAACCTCTATAGAAATGTTTCTAGTAGCCCCCCCCCATTACCAAGTGATGTCCTGTTTCACCTACATCTAATACTATATTGGAAAAAATCTTCCTGCAATGTCACTGGTATAATTGGAAGAAGTACAACTAAAGTTGTGAGTGAGCTGTGGATACTGTTGTCTTTGGGTTGGTTACAGATGCGCTGTTTGAGATGAGGGGACAGGTATAACATCCAGAAACAAAAATATTTGAATGTGTGTGCATGTGTGTGGAGCTTCTAACCAAAAATGTTGCAGTAATTCTTGTCATTTTTCCTCACCAAAGAAAGAAGTGGTTAAGTAAAGATCTGAGCAGCTTCAAGATCGGAAAGTGGAAGTTACAGAGGGGTGCACACTTTAATAAGGGTAGGGGCTGAGTGAAAGATAAAGTAAAAGGAAATTCAGTATTGAGACGTGTACACACCCATCTGGAGTGAGGGGATAGAGCAGAAAGTTGAGGTTCAGTGAAGTGGAACATCCACAATTGCTGGTAAAACATACAGAGATCAAGCGAAAAGATAACTGAAAGACAGAATGAGAGAAAACGCAACAACTAACAACAGTATTGAAAACTGTTCTCTTCCTTGCTCTACAACATAGGCCACTCATATATATAAAATCATTAGACATAGTCAATAGTAAAAGGCAAAGGCAATGACCTAAGCAGAAAAACCACCAAATATTAATGAGCAACCACTAAAATCATGCAAGTTTTGATATAATGTGAGTGAGATCCCTAAAACAAAAGATTGAAGAAAGACAACAGAGAAACTCTAAATATACAGAAATCTAACAGTGGTGATAAGATTCTTGTTAAATACCCAAAAGGAAATGTAAAGAACTTGCCAATCCTCTAAGATACCTATTTCACCCCTGCTTTGTAGTTAATTTCCATAAAAATGAAAAACTGACCGTGTGATACTTTTACACAAGAAGGAATTCACAATTAGTTCATCAAACTATCAACATATACAATTTATTACTCTGTATCACCAACAAATAGAATAATCAGCTAAAAATATCTGTAGGGCTTCCTACATAAGACCACCTAAAAGGCATAGCAGACTTCTGATAAAGTCATGCCAAGTTTTTTGATAGAAGATCCATCAATAATTAAGTCAACCCTGTGATTATGTCATCCATTAATGTATGATTGTTACAAGTGTCAGTATTTGACCTGCTGTTGTTGTTCTGTTTCCATTACGATGTGATTCCGATCAAAACATATGGAAATGAACTATGCTTTTATAGTTATGACTCAATGCTACCCACACCAGATATGTCAAACTGCACTGCAGAGTCTCTGTGAGATGCATTGCTCACATACATGTTACCATGGGGGTTGCATATTTTTAAGCACAAGTTTACAACAAAGATTTCCATCATATAAATTTTTTTATCATTAGGTAAAAATCTTTTAAAACCTTTTGCTTGCTCACCAATAACCCCAACTTATTTTTATAATTAAAAATGTTTAGGGTTCCTCATTTTTAAAACTCAAGCTACCCCACTCGTGGGCCACATGTATGGCATGCCTGGTCTACACCAATATGATTAGGCGGTGAGCTAGTAGAAACGTTAGCATGCCAGGCGAAATGCTTAGAGGTATTTCATCTGGTCTTTACGTTCTGAGTTCAAATTCCGCTGAGGTCGACTTTGCCTTTCATCCTTTTGGGGTCGATAAATTAAGTACCAGTTATACACTGGGGTTGATCTAATCAACTAAGCCCCTTGTGGGCAATAAAGAAATAAGAAACATTACCACACCGGGTGAAATGCTTAGCGGTATTTCATCTGTTTTTATGTTCTGAGTTCAAATTCCGCTGCGGTTGACTTTGTCTTTCATCCTTTCAGAGTCAATAAATTAAGTACCCAATTACATACTAGGGTCAATCTAATCAACTGGCTCCCTTCCCTAAAATTTTGGGCGTTGTGTCTAGAGTACTTTTTTACTTATTTCAGTCATTTGACAGCAGCCGTGCTGGAGCACCGCCTTTAGTCAAGCAAATCGACCCCAGGACTTGTTCTTTGTAAGCCTAGTACTTATTCTATCGGTCCCTTTTGCCGAACTGCTAAGTTACGGGGACGTAAACACACCAGCATCAGTTGTCAAGTGATGTTGGGGGGACAAACACAGACACACAAACATATACACACACATACATACATACGATGGGCTTCATTCAGTTTCTGTCTACCAAATCCACTTACAAGGCTTTGGTCGGCCCGAGGCTATAGTAGAAGACACTTGCCCAAGGTGCCATGCAGAGGGACTGAACCCAGAACCATGTGGTTGGTAAGCAAGCTACTTACCACACAACCACTCCTGCGCCTATTAGTAGAAAAGAATATGATTAGCAAATGTAAATGATCTTGCAGCAGCCAGGTAAAATGACCACTTGCTAGAATGAAAGTCTGAGCAAAAAAGGAAGATGTTTAAGCCATCAAATCAATTGTTTGATAAACAAAAAGAGGTCCATCAAATCTTGAATTACACCATAGGAATTGTAAACAGCTTGAGATTCTATGTATAACCACAGACAGGGTGTTGGTATGAACAAAAGATATCTATCCCATATGTAACAGTTGCACAACAGAGGTCACTGCGATAACTGTATTCTAGAAAATGCACGCAAGCTAAAGAAACTCATAGAACTCAGAGTTAGGAGGCCACTTCAATGTTTCTGCTGTACTATGACAAACTGTTTCCATACTTGATACCAAGACTCTCACACATTGGATAGGAACTTTCTGCTAATACAGATGGAACAAATTTCCAGAAGTTACAATTGGGACCCCTTGCATAGAATGGAATATAACCTGTCAAAATGGTTAGGCACAAGTATGACAGATTGTTACAAGAATTCGCCTCACTACCACATCATTTCAGGTTTGATCCCACCGTATGGTATTTTGGACAAGAATCTTCTTCAATAGCTTCGAGTGGAATTGATCGTTGGAAATTGTATAGAAGCCTGTCGTGTGAGTATGAGGAGAATATGTGTAAATACTAATTCCTAGTACCTTCACATCTATAAATACACATTCATGCACCCAAATATATATATATATATATATATATATTATATATATATATATATATATATGGCCTATCCAGAAAGGAGCCATATTTTTTCAAAACAAATTTATTGCTCATTTACAATTTTAATCAGACTTGTATTCTTCAAAATAGTTCTCTCAACTGTTGGTGTCTCACTAGCAATGCTTCCCCCCACCTTTCTCCCTCCAGTTTTAAATGCACTTTCAACAGTAATGCATAGAACTTAGAGTGAATTTTCTTTAATTTATTATCCGAAATTAGCAACAATGTTGAATTCCAACTTTGAGAACAAACAAATCAATAGGGCCTAAATCTGAAGAATAGGGGTTGAGCCATTTCCTGCTTTGCTAAAATGCAACAGCTAGGTTTTGTTTGCTCATGCTTCAGGCCCTCTTCCTTCATACTGCTTCTCTTAAATGCCTCAGGAAAACGCACATAAAATTATCTATTGAACACCTGATGATGTGAAACAAACTCTTAACTATACTTCTCTGTTTTCTCTACCCTATGTTATATGTCATCTAGTGCTGACTAACAATTTCGTTTAACAGAGAGATATGTAAATTCTATATTTTCTCTCTGGAGTGACATTACTCAACAGTGTATATAGCCTGAAGATCAAGGAGTATCTCCAGGTCAAGCTGCTACCTTTCCACAATGAGAGGTCACAGTATTACAGATTAGAATGTCACAGGAAAGAATCACAAAACAGATTCTTCAAGCTGTGCCAACCAGCAGGAGACCTAGGAGTAGACCAAGAAAAAGATAGTTGGACAATATTCATAGTCTCAGTTGGTCTTGCTTAAGAAACCAGCAGGGAAGTCTAATGAAAGCTGCTTCTGATACGATCCTATGGAGAAGGTACTTGAGGACCTTATTCCAAGACTCATCTAAGAATAGTGAGCGGAGAAGATGGATGGATGGATAAATGGACTGATTTGAAATGGACACAATCACTTTTCCTTTTTCTGAAGGCAAAATCACTCAGGTGTGGAAGATGAGTAGTTGGCCGGTTGATTTGTTGGAAATGGTTTCATTATTTGCACAGGAGAACTCCAGGAACTTTCTTTTACCATAATCATCAGTATACAATTCTTGGTGATTCATGACACAACCAGCAATGATGACAATATGACTATTATCAATTTTTCAGTTAACCTGCTCAAAGTAGTCACAGAATCAGTTCCCTTTGCTCATCTGTCAATCTCACTTGTGGCAGAAGAAATTTTGGATGATGCCATATGGTTTATTCCAAATGCGTGTTTAGCTATTTTATCAAGTATTTTCATTATGTAATCCAAAAATATACAAAAAGAGAGTTAACTTAATGCATATATATTATGATGAACACATTTGTTGAAATAAACTTTATATCTTTTGCACCATAGGAAAAGGAAATAATTTTAGAGTAGCAATTAAGACATTTTCTTTACCTAAGCAATCAACATCAAAGTGACTAAATGGTGATCAGTGCTTGCAAGAGCAAAGTGTAGTGCAGTCTGATGAAAATGGAAAAGGAGATGGAAATACAAAAGAACTAAACCAACCAACAGTTATGATAGCACAGCAAGAAAACATGCAATGATAGCATTAAGGAATGCAATAGAAGTGCTGGAAAGTTGCCAACGAGACAAATGCAGATTTGTAATAATACCAGAATATGTAAAATAATACAAGAAACAGAAAAACAAAAAGAAGCTATATTGCAGAATCATTGGTGGTTATTATGTATTAAGACAAATCACAAAGAGAGATTACTGAAATAGAGAGTAGGATTGATAGTCTAGTTGGTTAAAGAATATTTTTATAGAAGCATTGAAGAACTCCTTGATGCCATGCAATACACACTGTTTTGGATAAAGGATACTTTTGATTGGAATCTGGGTAGACAGGTAGGGGTTAAAGGTAATAAAAAAAAAAGTATTTGAAAAAGAATTCCAAATTTTGGTATTTTAACACCACCATAGTTAAGAATTATTCAGTTAATACTGAAAGCAGATATACAGATGTTTATAAAGATAATTTATCAATCAGAACTTAGAATATCTGCTCTATTACTTTTCGAAAGTTTATATATATACACACACACACACACATATATATATACATGTATATATAGGTGTGTGTGTGTGTGTATATATAGCTTTTCCAACATCAAGTAACAAAGGGGGAGGGACCACCTCAGAGTAACTGAGAAAACGCCGATTATCATGTAGACACATTAAATGGATTCTATAGAGGTGTTGATGCAAAAATGCCTTTAAAAAGTAAATGATTCTTACTGTTCTGAAATTGGTACATCTTCTTGGGTCATTATTAAGCTACTGCGGTGCCCCCTACAAGAAGAGTAGAAAGATTTTAGGTGTCACTAGTAACTAAATTTCAAATTATTCAGACACAGATCATTTTTAAGACAAGTCTGAATTATTCAAAACTTAGAAGACTTAAATCAAATCCTACAGAAATATATTCATTATAGGTGGGTGCTTACTTAGACAATTTTACAAAGCACTATGTCAAAGAAGTGTGGGGGAAAATGCACCTTTGTATATTTTTATATAATATATTATAAACATAGTGTCTTCCCATTTTTTAAAAAAGAAAATACTATTTGGACTTTTTATATGGTTTTCTTTCATTATTTCATAGGCATCAGTCATTAGACTGCAACCATTATGTGTATGTGTGGGTATATCCAACACTTAAATTCCAACTTAAAATTTTGTCCTTGGGTATCAGAAATATTTAATTTTATTGCCTCATGTTATCAGATGATGAAAAACTCACTGTGATTAATTTAAACATGCTTAAGAATTGCTCCTTTTACTATTATATTCGAAATATCTAATAAGGGTTTATTTCAGAAGCATTTGTGAAATAAATGAAAGGATGCATTCTAAAGGTTATATTAGTGGTTGGTGAAGAAGCAGCTGAGCAGTCCAGTAGGATGGTTTGTTTGGATTAGTCACAAACAAGTGGAGGTATAAGAGGATTTAGGCTGTTAGTAATTATCTTACTTCTTAGTATCTACAATTATAGCAGCAAATGTGTGCAAGCACAAGAAAACAAGAAAGAACAAGGTTGATTATCTAAATGAAACCCCTTAAATGATAATTGCTCAAATAATTGTATTAGGAACAAAATAACTGGTTCCATGACAAATTTCATCTGAGCTTTTTCAATAACTATTCTTGGTAAGGTTTATCACACTGGAAATACATCAATAAACTTACTAGGAGTAAATAAAATAAAATAAAATAAAATAAACATACAATAAATAAATAGAAAAGAAAGTAAAAGAAATAATACAAACCCAAAATCAATAAATTCATTTTAGTCAAGCAAATTTATTATTTGCTTCTTTGTAATTGAAATTTTTCAAAAATTTAATAACTTCAACAAAAACTATATTGAGGAGACAGATACTCAGATGGGTGTCAAAGATACATTTAATTTGACTTTTTTCCCCATTTAATTTTTTTTCTGAATATGTATAGGGATGAGGAAGAGGAGAAGATGAAATAAGTTTCCTTATTTATATTGAAATATTACAATAATAATTAATAATTACTTTTATAGTACATTGTCATATTTATTTATATTTTTTTTCCGTATTAATACAAATGTAAATGTGTGTATGTATATTTAAATTGAGTAAGCGAGAGATTGAATAACATTGCTAGAACAAGATATCTAGCATACACACACAAAAAAAAAACAGTGCAAGGAGAGAGGGGTAGGAGGCAGCTAGCAAGAGAGAGTGAGAGAGAAAGAGAGTGAGAGAGAGTGAGAATGAGAGAAAGAGAGAGAGAGAGAGAGAGAGTGAATGAGTGGAATAAAGCAGTTAAAAAGAAAGAAGAGAAATTGAAACTAAGTGAGGGATTTAGTAATGTTACCAGAACAAGATAGCTCAGAAGGCAGGTTGTAAGAGGGAAAGGAGAGAGAGAGAGAGAGAGAGAGAGAGAGAGAGAGAGAGAGTGATAATAAGAGAGCAAAACAAGGGGAACAGGCAAAAAGTGAATGGAGAAAAACTCTAGAAATTTAACAAGATGTTTGAAAGAAATGTCATGGAAATTTAGGAAACAAATGCATAAAACAGGTGTCTAGAAATGTATCTTACATCTTGTTCTAACTGGCCTATAAAGTAGACTCAAAAATGGAACCTCTACTTGGTAGCTTGACTTACTAGAGATAGCAACAAAATCTCCTTCAACCCAAATGTCTTAAATACATAGATGGACGCACTGGATAGTGTACCAGAGGTATAGTATGCTTAGGAAAAAATGGTTGGGACAGTGACAGCGGGAATGGTTTTGATGACAAGTCTACTCAGTGAGAGCCAATTTGGGGTCAGAAAGCAACAACTAACTAGCGGATTGATTGAAAATTTTGATGAAATCTATCTTCCTTTAAAATATATTTCTTTCCCTGGAGACTAGAAGAAATGAGCAAAGTAGTCCTAATAATATTGATGGGGAAATAGATATTTGAGTGTCATGGTTGTGTCTTGGAAGTCAGAGGTGTGCGGTAGAGTTTAGACATGCAACCTTATTGCATATTAATGCAATAATGAACACAAACAACAATGCTAGAAAATAGAATATGTCCAAGATTCTTACATAAGAATTAAGCAATTTGGTACTAGATTTGTTTCAATGCATGAATTCATATCAAGAATCTTGCAAACCAAATTCAAAAACTTTATTAACTACATTTTACTAATTTAGTAAAATTTGCAAATTCCCCCAACATGGCTAAAAAAACTCATGTACTTTTGGCTGTCACATGGCTGGATACTCCTTTCAATGAGCCACCAGGGTAAAGTCATGGTATGTATATACGGGTACTGTCAGTTTATCATCATACAAGTTGGTAAACTGAAGTCAGTAAACTAACGTCAGATTGTTAATAAGACTAACAGACCAGCAAAGACAACAAACATCCAGTGATTCTAATAAATACCTCAGTGAAACTAGTAAGTATTATTGGATAATGGTTATTTTAGTCTAAACTACAGGAGAAAAAGAGGAGTTCAAATAGAAAGGAGACATAATTTTTGCTTTAGTCAATAGTTAGAAATATAGGGAGAACAACAGAACTTTCGAAAGAGCTGTCTTGGAAAACTGAAATGTTATACAAGAACTTGATGAGGGCCATGATGCATCATGAAGAGGTTGAAAGAACTAATGTATATATTTATTTGGAAAATATTTTTAAAATAGTAGAGATGTAAGAAGTAATAGATTCATAGTATAATAATGATATAAAGTGGTTAATAGAAGGTATTTTTTAAAAAGGCTGTGATGTTTAAATCGTTCCCATCATTCAAGACAGAAAAATTATAGAATTGTTTTAGCATTACTCTTTTTAATTATTAGCATAATGATAGCAAAAGACTTCACTGATATCTTAATTGCAGTTTCAGAGGATGAGAAGATAAAGTGCTAGAGTAAAAAATAAACACCACAACCAAAGAAGACAGATTTTAAGACAGTTATTAAGTGTCGATGGACATTATCATTTTGGATGAGAGCTCAGCAGCTTCTTCAAATAATTTGATGTCATCTGTTGCCTAAAACAGGCAACCAAAAAGGGTACTAGAATAATATATATATATATATATATATATATATATATATATATACCCCTATGTAGGTCTATATATGTCAAGATAAATACTAAATATTGACCTACACCATAAAAACATTTTCTCCACAAAAGTTAGAGATTACTTAATATCCATATCTGAAGCGATACAGTAATTCTTGACATATTTCGTTAAGAAGTCTACAGCTAGGACTGCAATTTGCCATCAATAAACTTACCTGATATGAAAACATTTTTGTTGAAGGATAAACTACTGTCAGAAAAATATGTAATTAATCTTGAAAATATGTCATTAAAATTTAAATAGTGAATCTGACTAACACAGATAAATTCTACACCCCACCACCATTTTATACTAAATTGGGTATTATATCTTTAGACTGAATCTAGATAAAAATAAGTTACAACTGTAAATAACTGAAATGACCAAATTACCTAAACAGCAGGAGCAATTCCTCTCCCTTTTTTTACATCTAGGCTACTGATAGCATCTAGAGTAGACTGTTTGGCAAATACATTGTTAGCCCTATCTTATATAGATTTACTTTTAAAAAGTATTCAGAATTGTCAACAAATTTTATCTCTGCACTTTCTTCTGAAAGCTTCAAGTTTGTCCTTCACTTGAAGATATTTGAATGTAAGTATTTGGTCATAAAATGTTTTCAAATGGCCTTTTTTTTAAAAACGTTATCTACAAGTATTAATTTGTTGATGATAAAATAATGCTGACTAAAGTAAAGATATCAGGAAAGCCTAAATACAGCATCAAATCATAAAGATCTGGAACGATACTGTTATTTAGTGTCTTATTATCAGGAAAATATTTTAATATTCATGACTTTAAAAGACCAGTTATTTTAATGAAATGGTCAAATATGCTTAGATAGCACGATATAGAGAACTATTTTATTCCAAGAACTATTTTAAAGGTAAAAGTTCTATAATTTTAAGTTTAAGGAATGTTGGTGTTTGAGATGCAATATTCCAAAAATAAAAAATATAGAATATATTTTATAAAAATAGTTGAAAGTTTTGAATCAAATTTTTTGTAGATAATATTAACACTAAATATCTTAATAATAATACATTTGAGGAGTTTTCCCAATTTTTTACAAGTTTAAAAATTATTGATTAAATCCAAAAAGTAGAAATATTTTCTTTTGTTTGTTTTTTTAATGGAAGATATGAATAAATAATTAAGATATCTTTAAAAAAAAAATAAAACTAGAAATATAAAGAAAACACTAATCAATTAGGACAGAAAATTTTTAAAAAAAGTTTGTTTGGTAACAGACAAGAACTAAAAAATAAAACTTGAAGAAAAAAGATATGAAAGACAATGTTCTTTATATAAAAGCTTGAAGAATTATTGTTTGAATGAAAAATATAAATCTTCCAGTCCTACCTGTGCATCAGTTCCTCGTTTACAGACTCTAGTAATGTCCTAGGAGAGAACATAAGGTAGACTAGTTATTGGCAATATAAGGCAGGCTAGTTACTGAGAACAAAACTGCCATCGCAGAAATAGTGACAATAACATGGAACAGCTTTCGAAAAGATTTACTATTTCCACATAAAAATGATAACAACCCACTCTTTTATTATTGTTCAAAATACAGCCATACAAAAAAAAAAAACTTTCTATATATTTTAACAACTTTTCTTTATTCACCATTCTCAGTTTAAATACTAGCAAAGACTACTGTGAACTTCTTTTACAAACTCTTCCACAAGACATTTAATATTAAAACTCAGAACTAATTGCAGAATACTAATAATCCTTTCTATTATAAGCACAAGGCCTGAAGTTTGGGGGGAGGGGACTAGTCAATTACATCGACCCCAGAATTTCACTGGTACTTAATTTATCAACCCCGAAAGGATGAAAGGCAAAGTCGACCCTGGCGACATTTGAACTCAGAACGTGAAGACAGGTGAAATACCGCTAAGCATTTTGCCCCGCATGCTAACAATTCTGTCAGCTCACTGCCTCAATAATAATTAAAATAATAATAATAATAGCAACAACAGCAATAGTTCTTTCTAATTCTTGGCTCAAGGCCAGAATTTTGAGAAGAGAGATAAGTTGATTATGTTGACCCCAGTGCCGAACTGGTACTTATTTTATAGACCCCAAAAATAATGAAAGGCAACGTCAACCTCAGCAGTATTTGAATTCAGAACATGAAGAACCAGAAGAAATGCCGCTGAGCATTTTCTCTGGGATGTTCATAATTCTGCCTGTTTACCATTTTAACAAAAACTGTAACAATATTAACATTCAAAGTATCACCATATCAATTTTCAGTTGCTCTAAATATCTGACTGGAAACTACTCACAAAACCAGAAATCAATGCTTGTTTAGAACAGAAATGTCTATGACCAGACATTCTTTAGTTAAGGATTTAGATTTGAAAGCTTTGATATAAGTAAACTTAAAGTAAAATACACTACTACTATTACAGTTACAAATAATAATTGATGATCTTGACTTGAGTGTTCTCTTTGACAGTGGTGCTTTTAGCTGAAAAGTTATTTTATGCTTTGAATATTTATTTAAAACCTTGCTTACTTTGTTGGTCAAGTTTAAAAATATACAGATATAGTAAATCTTTTTTATTTATATGCTGTATGGTGCACTCTGTAATTATAGCCCAATTGTGTGTGTGTGTGTATATATATATATATAATATAAAGCATTATTATACACTGTGACCTTCAACAAACTATAGTCACCAACAAATTGCATCAGAATCACCAGTCTGAAAAAGCTTGCAAAGGTTATAACCACTCTCTTTTTACTTTGTACAAAATAATTAAAAAGAATTTAACCTGCTAGCTTATAAATAGTTTCTACCAAAGTAAGGAGAGAGAGAGAATTTACTTGTTTCTACAACTTGTGCAAATGTCAACAGGTATATTACATAATTTATGTGATCACTGACAGTTTATCACGAGTTTTAATGAAGCACTGAACTAGTTCTAACTTCAGACCAGTCTAAATTATCTGCTGCTGCTAAAAATGTCTCAGAACACTCTTAGTTCAGTCTCATGCAGTACACTAGATGAAAGCTACTTATATCTCAATATTGTATCAAAACCATTTATGTTGGTGTATTAAGATTACTCGGTGGTAGAGTGGATAATAAGAGGACTATAAATCAAGAGATTCCACACTGAAACTTGTAGTATGTTTGTATTATTGGGTAGTGTAGGCATTGCTAAGATTTAAAACCAGATTATCTCTTGCTCCTCAAATACACAAGCATTTTATCTCAGGAAAGATTTAGCCCATTTGTTCAATGTCACTAAACTAAGACAAGTACCAGCTCAAAGAAGATCTTTTCACTTTAGAGACATTTATGTCTTGATGGCACATGCATACCAGGTTTCTCATAAGGAGTCAAAATAATCCAAGTGATGAGTACAAGACCAATGTGAAAATTTAAGGTTATTTAAGGTTGTAGTTCAACATAAGCTAGGTTTTTCTGGCCATTAACCTATTAAGGATAAATTTTGAAAACTTCCAAGCCCTTTTAATATCATTGGCAAAGGCACACAAATATGAAACTGAGGAACTACCAAAGCTAATTGATGAGATTCCCGACAGCTCATAATGGCCAGAAATCACTTCACTCTAACTGCTGGCCCTATAACAATGTACCTGTGTGCCCCACACTTGAGCACTACACACATAGCTGGGGGGAGCAGCTGCCAAATGTGGTGGACCACATCAAAAATATAAGACCATACAAATTATGAGTAAACCTTTACTCACTAACATATCCACATAGTGTATCTGTCTCAGCTATCATTACTCAAGCAGTTTATCCCATTCTGAATGAGCAAGCTGTGTACTTTCATCATGCTTACTGTGTCTCACCTCCAAAATTCTGGATAGAACACTTTCTCAATCCTTCTACCTCAGGACTGCAATCCTTCGAAGCTCTAACATGTTTTCTCATGTTTTCCCTATAGATATCAATCTGCAGAAATTCAAGCTGGAAATCAACTACATCAACCTCATTAGCATGGGAAAGCCTGCAAAGGTTATGGATACCTACTTACGTTCTCAGACTAAAATGTAAACAAAATTAACTAAATAAAAAGGATTGGCTTATACCTAGTGCAAGTCAGTCTAGTAAAGAAATCCCTATGTTCAGTTATCGACTAGGAGCAGTAATTAGCTAAAGATGAGATGAATTGGCTTAATTGAAAATCAAGTTTGTGTTAGGCATTTGGCTAATTGAAAGATTACAGCTACTCTCTGACATCAACACATACACATAGCTATCTATTAGGCTAACATGTCAGCAAATGTGAAAATTTCATGAAAAGCTGTTCATAAGCTAAACTGAATCTGTAACATGTCTAAGAAGTAATTTATTGTTTTCCTATATGATAAAAATTTTTTTCACCATCTGAGATACTTTTAATTATTTTGTCAAAATGTCAAGGAGCATTACCAGACAAATGGTACTGACTTAACAAAGATGAGGTGAACAGATTTACTTTATCATGTCTCAAATGTTTTGGTTCCTAACATGTTCTATTTGTAATTGCATTTCAGAAAATGAAGTCCAAACACTTCTATGACAGAAACAGAAGGTTACCAATATTTCTCTTTTTAATTTTGGAAGAGGAAGGAACTGTGCCCAATACCTTTTCTGTCACTCACAGACTGAGGGATCAAATAACTAAAAAAAAAATTAGAGTAAATGGTATCTTATTTGAATAGTTCCATGCTAGAAGGTGATAATGTAGAGGTAACATAGGTGTTCAAAAGAAATATAAATTCAAGGTAAGGAGAATGTTTGAAAAAAGTTTTTTGAGAAAATGGGGTACTAATGGAGTTGATGTATGATAAAAAGAACATGAATTAACTGGCTTAGATAGAGGAAGAGTAAGCAGGTTCAGGATATATTCAAGTCACAGGTAATATAAGCAAGATATGATACTGCTTTATAATGTTTCTTCAGAGGTGTGTTTGTGTGTTTGCACATAAACACATGCCAACCCAAAAGTGTGGGTAATATAGTAAGTGTGAGACACATTTGTGCTTCACAAAAAGGTAAGCTTGAGGTACTTTGTAGCTCTGAAGAAACATTATAATGCAATTATAGCTTTGAGGGTGAAGGTTGGGTTCTATGACAAATTGTGGAAGATTCCTATCTTTATCATGTGTAGTTAATAATATTTCAGCTGAGTATTTGTCTTAAATAACAATCCACTATTTGAATGAGTTTTGTTTCCTTGAGATGTGCCTGTATTTTGACATTAATAAAAAATTAAAAAATAAAAAGAAAGAAAAATAACTCATTCTCCAAAAAAAAAAAAGTTAATAAAAGATACATAATTTTCATATCTGAAGTAAAACAGATTACAGTTGATACTTATGTTGAGAATGAAGAAATATTTTAACCCTTTCATTACCAACCTGGCTGAAACCAGCTTTGGTTATGTAGTATAAATGTCTCGTTTTCAAAAGTTTTGAATTAAAATCTTCCACTAAGCCTTAGTCACAATTTATGTTCCTAACATCAGCTTAATTATAACTAAGTTATTTTACTAAATTCTTTGTTATATTTAAAATAATAGAAAGAAACACAGAGCATCTCAAAATAAATACAGTAATGAAAGAGTTAAACCACTTAAATCTAGTAGGTCCAATAATACATGCAATGGAGTTCAGTGAAATCAATTTAGAAAGACCCATTATTCCCCAAACTACATTCATTGAAGAATTTAATATTGCAAACTAATGAAACTTTTCACTTTTAGTGCTCTTCTGCTTAGTGGTGAAGACTTAATTTAGATGAACGAGATTCTTTTAGAATTCAGTATCTTGGCCATGGGTACAATCACAGTAATGGTAACTGAAGACATTCTATTGATATAAAGAAAGCAATAGTAAAATATACTGTGGTTTGTAACTTATGCAAATGTTACAAGGATACTAAAAAAAATTACTTTACATTCCACTCTCACCCCTTCAAATAACAGTTTATTTTACAAGTAATAACTTTAAGAGTATTAACATCATAAATTACTAAGTTAATAGACACTGGATAGGCAACACTGTTGCATCTAAAATATTTAGTTCTTAGTGGCTAAATCCACCAATGTCTTAGAGTTTACTATTTTAAGCTGCAGCAACATTGAAATTGATGAAATTAGTTTCTAATGCTTAGTTCAATTCTTCTGCCTGGAAATTATTACTGTAATCGACCAAAATCCTATCAAGAGAAAGTTTTATCACCATTAATGCCAAAGAAGCTAATATGCTCTACAAAATCTCATGATTCCCACTTAACACTAAAGAAACTGGAGATATGTCCAATGGAAATTTGTGACTCCAAACAAATTTAGCAAGATTTGTTTTATTACAATTGACTTTTATGAACAAAGCCTTTAATGAACACATTTTGTTGAAGAAACTGTAATTATTAAGTGACAAAAATCTGTGAGCTAGAAAATGGATACAAACTGAAACTAATTTTAGAAGATGAAATATCTGAAATAAGAAATATAGTAAATTGTTGAAAGAAAGAAATAATAAAGCAAGAACAACTCAACTAGATGAGCCTTAATGAACTAAGAGACATGAGCAATGCCAAACTAAGAATCATGCTAATTAAAAGAACAAGCAAGTTTTAAGGTTTAACAAAGAAATGTTATATATAAGATACTAAATGGTTTTAAGTGTCTGACTACAGAAGAGATAACAGTGCCAATTGTCAATGAGAACAGCCTTGAATACAGCATCTAAAATAACTAACAATATTGGATGCTTTCAATTACACAGTAAGTACTAATGGCAGTAGCAGTAGTTGTAGTAGTAGTAATAGTATAGCTCCTGTAAAAACAAAGTCATTGAGAAAACTAACTATCAGAAAATTAAATATTCCGTTAAACAGCACCATTTCTTTGTACTGGGTAGAAGTACTTTACAAAAATGTTTGTCAAAAATAGCTTAGATGAGATATAGTGTTAAAATTAAATTGCTCCAAATCATCACCTTCCATCATCACCTCAAATAATTACCTTATGATCTGCTAACCCAAGTATATTCTAAATGGATAGGGTTTGCTTTGTTTTTTAAAAGTAGTATTTAAAACAAGACTTAATTGAAATCAAACCTTTCTTTTAGGTGGCTACATAACAAGAGCAAAACTAAATGGTAGAATGTCTGATGGGGAAAATGCAATCACCCAAGAAAAGTTCAGAAAGATAACATGGAGCCATATCCCACAGTTGTATGACAGTGGAAGTATCCATGACTTATTTATTGAATAATGAATTAGTTACTAAAAGACATGGTTGTTAGCAGCATAGAATCAGTTTTCATTTTTTTTTACAATGGGATTTTAAATAAATTATGAAATTTATTTCTATGTTATTGCTCTATATTAAAATTAAAATAATCTATCCTGATAATTAGTTCAAAGAACTAAAGAGTGGTGATAGCTTACAGAAGTGACAAAAGCATCCTACTTTTATGAAGTCTAAGTTCATAACAGTTATTTTCACTCTGAGAATCTTTACTATAATTTAATTTGGTGAAACAATACATGAAGGTTTCAATACACAAAATTCAAATATTAGGTAATGTCAATATAACAAAAGCTAGAACAAAGTTATCTGGAGTGAGGTTATTAAAATGCAGCAAATCAGTAAAATAAATATATACAAAAAAGGGTGGTTTAGAAGCCAGTAAATTGTTCCAAATGACGTCTGCTGAAAAAGATGATTTGATGACATTTTGCAAGAGAATAAATTCTTAAAAGATCTGGAGTTATAGATTTGAACATTTTCAATTGGTTTTAAACAAATTTAATCTGTTATCGTATTATTAATATTATTATTATAATTATTATTTTTTTTTTTTTGTAAAACATATGGTTTTGTTATGTCATAGAGAGAAAACAAAACAGATTTTTATTAAGATTTAATTCTCAAGATGAAACAACTCAAATCTGGAAATCAGTCAAAAAAGCAATTAAGATATTAATGAAGTTCAAAACTATTACATTATATTCTTTTTTTTTAAAAAAAAAGCAATAACAAAATGAATCAAACATAAACAGTATATCATTAGTACCTAATGAAAATATTCATAACGAAATAGTGAAGAAAACTTACTTTTTGACATCACCATATTCTGGCCATGGTCTTGCAGTATCATATTGATCTTCCTAAAAAAATATATATATAAATAAAATTGAACAAAATAAACTATGTTCTATTGTGTCATGCTTATGAATAACATGCAGAATAAGAATATAGTCAAACTGAATAACATTAAACAAAAGAAAAGAGAGGCAGAATTGTGAGGAGATTGGAATGCAATTTTTATCACAACCTTTCTAGAATTGGAAAATGCATAACTAAACCCTGAAGCTTGCTACCAATGTTAGGTCTCATAGTCTCTGATCTATTCTGGTGAGTCTACAGACAGAATATACAAGAATCTGCATCCCAAAAACTAGCCTTCCTTTTTGGGATCAAAACTACTTCAGTTCTGATCAATGAACAACTACCTACAAAGGAGCACTGTTGTCACATCTGAGACAGTATTGTTCACATACATACATCCTAGATTCCATATAAAAGACTGCCATTATATTACATGTGACCAACAAATGTTGTTTCTTATTTCTTTATTGCCAACAAGGAGCTAAATGTAGAGGGGACAAACAAGGACAGACAAAGGGATTAAATCGATTACATCGACCCCAGTGCGTAACTGGTACTTAATTTATTGACCCTGAAAGGATGAAAGGCAAAGTCGACCTCAGCGGAATTTGAACTCAGGACGTAATGGCAGACGAAATACCGCTAAGCATTTTGCCCAGTGTGCTAACATTTCTGCCAGCTCGCCGCCTTCAATGACCAACAAATATTGTTTCTGTTTTTAACCTTTTCTCATGCTACGACAACAGCCTAAGCACTTCTTGATGACTTAGCTGTAGACCAATTCCACACCCAACTCCCAGGTCTTTCCTCTCACATCCAATTCTATAGAGTAGCAAAATTGTTATTCCTTAGAACACCAGCATTCCTTCTGCTCATGTCCTTCCAGATGTTCAAACTAACCACTGACTATTGTTTTGAGCAGTGTTGGATGATCTTTAACTCCCCTAGATGAAGGCATTTAAAAACTTTTAAGAATCAAAATAGATTCTATCAAATGTAGAAAACTTTTATGCAATACAAAAGCAATGAAAGAATTTGGTACTAATTTTGAAATTGAATTCAGAAAAAACAGTTCTAAATAAATTTTCAGTCAATTGTTTACCATCACCATGTATCTTGCCTGTACAAGAACATCTTTAATTAATCATGCAGTTTCTAAGACTAAAAACGTAAACCAGGGTCTCCAATGTATGATGTAGCTAGGGATTTTGACAGGTTTTCAAGTAAAGGATAAGGAACTACTTACCCTTTCTGTTTGAGAATCTCTTAATAATGGACCAACTGAAAGTAAAGAAAATATATAAGCAGAGTTGTCAAAAAATTAGGTAAAATGTTAACTTAGATGTACTAAAAATAAAAATAAAAGATCAAGTTAAAAATATTGTTTATGAATTCATAAATCTGCTGTTTTACAGCAAGGAATAATAACACTAAATTCTCTCTCAACTTTGTCCTTCCCTCTGAATTTGATTGGATTTTATACAAATAAACTTGTGGAAAATTGAATAATAATGTTACCTGGAAGACACAACAGAAAGCTTGTTGAAGTAAGTCCTTCCCAATTTAACTGCATAATATATTTGGTAAGATTCAAGTTCTAAAATACTGATTTTAAATTTTGGCACAAGGCCAGCAAATTCAGGTGCGGGGTGGGGGGTGGAATAAATTGATTACATTGACCCCAGTATTCAACTGGCACTTATTTGATCAACCAAGGAAAGCTGAAAAACAAAGTTGACCTTGGCAGAATTTGAACCCAAGACATAAAGCTGGATGAAATGTTGCAAAGCATTTTGTCCAACATGCTAATGGTTTTGTCAGTCCTATAAATATTGAATTAGCTTTCATCTCATTCCTTTACTCAAGCTATAAAACTGATAGGAAAGTATGTCC
This sequence comes from Octopus sinensis, assembly GCF_006345805.1. NCBI lineage: Eukaryota > Metazoa > Mollusca > Cephalopoda > Octopoda > Octopodidae > Octopus > Octopus sinensis. The sequence goes on along the minus strand of NC_043007.1, from coordinate 72,576,877 downwards.
CACTATTACTTTATGTACACATTTCTCTTCTTCTTGTCATTCCTACTGTCTAGCTCCACAAAAGATCTATACCAGACACTTTTCCTAATATTTCTTCTTCAGACTATAATTTTCCCAAATTTCTTTTCTGTCTCTGGTTGTCACCTCAAACACTAAACTGCAGAAGTAAGTACTGCTTATGATTAAGTGGAGTGTGGCACAATGATATTTTCTTGATGCGAGAAGTGTTTGTGTGCATGGGATGTCAGGGTGGAGGAGTAACTCTGACGGGGGGGAACATATGGTGGTGCTCTTTGAAGTAGTTTGTCTGCTTTGCTCCTTGCCCAACACCAAATTCTTGTCTGTGGCCATGAAGCTGTCTGCATGCAACAGTAGCCACAACTGGGTAAATGGCTTTGGGTTAGGAGTAGATGATGCATGTAGGAATTGATAAAAAGATGAACAGAAAGCGCTCCATTAACATGGCAATAGTGTGATCTGTTAGAAAACTACAGTTCTAAGAGATAGAGAAAGAAGCTCATAGGCAGTTTGACATAGCAGACAGGTTGAAACTTTTGCCAATATTAAGGGCAACGTAACAGGCTTTCACTAAAGCAAAAATCCACAGAGGAGTGTAGGTCACCAGTGGATTTGGTTTTACAGAAACTTTACTAATGGTCAATAAAGAGAGAAATTCAAGTTATTGGATGATATTATTATTATTACCAGTTTAATATCCATTTTTTCAGCTTTGGCAACACAGTATCTTGTCTTGTACTTCAGTTCATAGTCATCTCATTAATGATATAATGATTAATTAAATTAAAATAAAATGAAACAATCTTTGTGGTACCAGTGCCGGTGGCACGCAAGAAAACCATCCGAACGTGGCCGTAGCCAGTACCGCATCGACTGGCCTCCGTGCTGTGGGCACGTAACAAACACCATCCGATCGTGGCCGTTCGCCAGCCTCATCTGGCACCTGTGTCGGTGGCACATAAAAACACCATCCGAGCGTGGCCGTCTGCCAGCCTCGTCTGGCACCTGTGTCGGTAGCACATAAAAAACACCATCCGAGCGTGGCCGTTCGCCAGCCTCGTCTGGCACCTGTGTCGGTGGCACATAAAATCACCCACTACACTCTCGGAGTGGTTGGCGTTAGGAAGGGCATCCAGCTGTAGAAACACTGCCAGATCTGACTGGCCTGGTGCAGCCTTCGGGCTCCCCAGACCCCAGTTGAACCGTCCAACCCATGCTAGCATGGAAAGCGGATGTTAAATGATGATGATAATGATGATGAAAATGAAACAATCACTTACTTGTAATTTCTAGACTATTTCTGTTTTTAGGAGCACGACTAGTATTTTCTGAGGATATTCTCTGAGGCACATTCTGTAGAAATCCTTCATCATCTACTTCAGTAAGATCACTAAAATGATGTTGTGGATTACGGGCTTTTTCTAAAAGTTCTTTCGTACATTTTCTGGATAAATAATTTTGGTGTAAAAAGGGATGCTAAAAAAAAGAAAGCAAAATAAGACACATTAATGATAAAATATATATATATTTAAGCTACAATAAGCTGTTACAAACGAGTTTCATTTCTCATACAATAAAATAGTGAGTGATGATCTTGTATGACTTAACTAGCGGCATTGCCTGGATATGTAAGAGCCCCTGGAGCAGACATGATGCTCGCTGTGAATTTAAAAAAGTTCCTGCCAATTTGAGAAAGATATTGTCGAAAATATGTCATCTTGAATTTGAACGCGATTTCCCAAAATGGCATGATTTTATCAATTTTTTCTGATGGTAAGGTATTGCATGGAAAACTAACGTCAGAATTAAGTTTCTTAGGGTAACATTAAGCTTCACCATGAGTTTGGTGAAAATCGATTGCAAGTTGCGAAAACTACAACAGAAAATGTGTTGCAAATAAAAAGCTTAGATTCTCGACCCCCATGCCGAATTTATCGATTTTTTTCAGAACTGGGGGAACTTTTCAAAATTTTCGCTGCGTTAGTTTTGAATTATGACATTGGGCTATGTGTGTGTCAAGTTTCATCAGAATCGGTTGAAAGCTGTGGTCAGGGTGAGGGTACAACCTGACAGACACACAGATACACAGACAGACAAACTGCCGTTTATATATAGAGAGATGAAGTCAGTGAAAATGGAGCTTACCTCTAATAGTCTGTCAGCGGTAGGCCGTTTTTTGGGATTTTTTGTTAATGCAACTTTTATAAAATTATGTAGAAGAGGTGACCTGAAATACACACAACAAAATTATAAAATATGTTTTGGAAACAAAAATGTCTAACTGTATCAATTGCACATATTTAAAATAACTTATAAATTTCCATCTACATTTATAACCAAGATTTTATTCTGTGTTCTCCAGAAATTGAATATCAATAAGAGGGTGATGATTTATCTCCTGCTATTGGCACTGTACTATGCCTACAGTTTAGTCTAAATATTGTAGAGTGACAGAGCTCAACACAAGTAGCACTGCCATAGGATTGTGATTTCATTGGCTTTTAATGCTAAGTTGAATTCCAGCTGACAGAAGAACTACAAACAATAGTTTGGTGTTACACATAGGGAGAGAGTTACCTTAAAATTACTTAGTAGTAAAGAAACTAAAGTTGCTTTTGCTATTTCATATTATAATTAGAGAACAACATTGTTGGTTGGTTATAAAATTCCAAAAGTCCAATATTGGTTCATTGCATTTCTGATGGTGGGAGCAACAAGGGAATGCATCCAGCTCCTGTTAAACAAATATCAAAAGGGACTTTTGCTAAAAGAACACCCATTTTCAGTTTTCTTGTCAATATATCTGTCACTGAAAAATAGGCATGCACACACACACACACACACACACACACAAACACACAGAGCTTCCACACAATTTCTTTCTTTCAAATTATTAGTCAAGTTGATATTATAGCAGGAAGAGATTTGTCCATGGTGGAGTACAGTGGGATTGAACCCATGACCTTGTGGTTACAGAGCAGTCAACTATACTTGAGTAGTTACTGACAGGCTAACAGAAACAACAACATACTACTTGTTATTCAGTGATGCAGTACAAAGCTATTAATTTATTGCTGAGAGATACAAACTTCTGTTAGCACCAACTTCAAACATCATCTGCAGCCAAATTCACCTTAAAACACTTAGTCTGCAATCCCAACATTGACTTTATAAAATGGAAGTCGTTTGAACACACAAGTACCATGTACTAAATTCCATAACAGAAATATCCTTTATAAGAACGCAGGAATCAATATCAAATAATTGCAAGTAAAGAAATAGTTGTTTCAATGCATGTTAACTTCTTACCATTTGTTTTTATCTTTTAGCTGTGGTGGCTTAAAACCACTCTTTGACATCAGAAATAAAGCTCTGAAAATAAACAGATAAAAATACATTCATAACGATATTTTTAAATATTTTCCTCAAATACAAAATTCCTAGCCCCGATAGATAAACATTTCCCTGATAGTTATAGAGATACAATAATTGACAAAAGATGTTCCATGATAGTACCCTACAGCTGTGGTCTGAATATCATCAGCCAAGTACCCCTACCTGTGTCCATGGGTCATCTTGCCAAGACTCCAGTTCCCTCTGTGTTGTGCTACATATATATGATAAGCTAAGCTCCTCTTTTCAGTTCCTTCTTTGATGTCATCAGTCTGTAGATGTTTCTGATGGCCTCATGCTCTCTTACCCAACACATTTTATGTTATGATGATCTTGGAGGCAATGACATGTGGGGCATTCAATGTCCTACATATGATAGCTTTGTGGACTTAATTCTTGACAGCAGGTGTCTTTGGACTTTCAGCTTTTCTAGTACTGCACTGTTTGTTGCACAGTCTTTCCAGCTTATTCTGCCCCATCTGTGTAAAATTCACATTTCAAAGGCTTCTGTCTTCTTTTCCACTGCTGTGAACATTGTTCAAATTTCTGACCTGAACAATCAACCTAATATGAAACATTATTTCATGTAACCCAATGAAGATATCCACTCCAGGCTGCAACTTCAAGAACCCAGATACATATCCATTGGACCAGGCATGCAAGGTTAACTTAGTTGTTTATGAAGCCAAGGTCACTTCTGTGCTGTTAAATAAAGGAAGTGAAAGAAAAGGAAACAAATCAGACTGTGCAAAAGGGACTTCAAAGAGAGATACACTAATTACCAGTCATCTTTCAAATGTAAAGAAAAGGAAAAACACAGAGCTAGCAAGTCATATCGGAAACCTGAATACAGTATATCACACAGTATTACATGGAATATCTCAGTGAGAACTAGGCTACACATTAACAGGTCTTAAAACTGCAGGTTCTGTATAGCTGAGAAACATACATCCTTATTAAATTGAAGAACAGCACCAACCCTCTAAACTTGATATCTGAAATCTTTACAACATGTATGCATCTTGACAAGTTTCTGTTACTAAATAGGAAGATGCCATTCACCACCAGATTAGACATATAGCTTAACACAGTATAGCCTTTCCCTCATTCAACAATTCCCACCAGGCATAAACAGTCAACAATATTCCTCATTTAACCCTTTTGATACTAAACCGGCCCCATAGCTGGCCGAAAAATTTTTTGGTTCAAAAGACCAACCTGGCTGAGAGTATCCGTTGTAATTTAAATGTAAATTTGAACACAAATCTTGTTAGTACATTCGTGAAAACACGTGATTTCACTTTACTAACAGTTGAGTCATAGTATCTGACATTGTTTGACATGATATTTGAACTCTGGTGTTGCAGCTACCCTCCTCAATGGGTGAAAGGACTGCTCATTCCATGTTCAAGCTCTAAACCTTGCAATAAAAGAATCTCAAATGTGCAACATTTCCAAAATCTCTGCACAACAAACTTGTCTCATTGTTTGGAATGAGTGTACTGTCACATCGTGGAGCTCCAGAGATACTTGACTGTACCCTCCAAGATAAAAAAAAAACAATAGCATGCTCATGAGAGGAGTAACAGTTCTTCTTCCAGGAGATTTTCATCAAACAATGCCAGTTATCCCCAAAGAATCAAAAGCTGATGAGGTCAATGCATGCTCCAAAAAATCATACATTTGGAGACATGAAAAAACTTCATCTTACAAACATCAGAGTGCTTCTACAAGGTGATCATACAAACTTCTTAAGATTGGTAATGGAATCTTAACATTCAACTCAAAACTTCAGCTACATGAAATTACATGTGGTCAAATGATATTTTCTCTTCAGGATTTTATGGATAAAGTATTTCCTAATTTATCTGTCAATTACACTGATGTCAATTGGTTATGTGAACAGCTATACAAGATCCAACTAATGAAATGGTAGATAAACTCAATAATGAACTTCTTCAAAAGTTAACAGACACATCAGAAATGACTTTTCAATCAATTGACAAAAGTCGATCAAGATCAGGTTGAATTTCTGAACAAACTTAAACCCACTGGGATGCCACTGCATAACTTGGCACTAAAACCGGGTGCTCCCATTATATTGCTTAGGAATCTTGACCCATCTCACCTGTGTAATGAAATTCGCTTAATTGTTACTTCCATGGAGCCCCATGTCTTACAGGCAACAATCATAACAGGTAGTCACAATGGAGAAAATGTCTTTATTCAAAAAATTTTCACACCTGCAGATGCTCCATTTGAATTTAAGATGCTTCAGTTTCCAGTCAAAGTAAGTTTTGATATTTCAATTAACAAATCTCAAGATCAATCCCAAGGTGGTTGCATTTGATCTCTCTGCTACATGCTTCTCCCACGGCCAACACTATGTTGCTTGCTCACGAGTTGGAAGCAGCAACAATTAGTTTATTTTGACACCAACAAAAAAATTACACAATGTATATTATTTACCATGAGGTGCTTCAACACTGGCAGATTTTCAGTTTGAAATTTTATTATCATTACAATTTATTCTTTTATTTACTTCAGCCATTTGACTGTGGCCATGCTGGAGCATCACCTTTAGTCGAGCAAATTGCCCCCAGGACTTATTCTTTATAAGCCTAGTATTTATTCTATAGGCCTCTTTTGCTGAACTGCTAAGTTACAGAGGACGTAAACACACCAGCATCGGTTGTCAAACGATGTTGAAGGGACAAACACAGACACACAAACATACATATATATATACACACACACATATAAAAGAGAAAGAGGGACGAAGAAACAAGAGAGAGGGAAAAAACAGAATAGAGAATAAAGAGAGAGAAAAAGAAGAGAAAAACCAAAATAAAGAACCTATTTTAAGAAAGAGAGAGAAAAGGCTGAACTGGACAACCTTAAATGGAGTGAACAAGAAATATTTAAATTATTCAAGTGGTAATGTATAATCATACAAATAAACAAGAGATAGAGAAGGAAGAAAAGAGAAAAAAAATGCATAGAAACAAGGAGTGGCCAGTCTGTAAAGACACTGACTGAAACCAATAGAAATTGGAAATGAATAAAAACACAAATATACTTAATAGAGGAATATGACTAGGCCATGCATGACCTTGGCATAATTGTTTAAAAACATATTGTTAGGTACAAAAGTGTAGATTTGTACAGACATACACTCACATGTCAGCACATACATACACAGACCCCTGCCACAATATACACTGAACTGCAAAAGCAATGTGAGATGTGTGTAACTGTGAAATATGTTTTAATTTCATTATGTCAGAGATAAATTTTGTTAAATCTGATAAATTCAATTTCATGTGTTCTGGTAGTGTATGCCCTCCCTGAGTGTTCAAAACAGCCATGCACCATCAATATATGGAGTGCATGAGGTGGTTCACAAAAGCCAGTGACACTTGTGCCCATATCATGAGGAAAGCTGCCCCCAGTTCCACACAAGTTGTCGGCCTTGGGACCACCTGGTTCAGCTCTCTCTGGATTTAATCCCTCAGATGTTCAATTGAGTTCAAATCCAGGCTGAGAGCTGGCCATGGCATCGTTCTGATGATGTGCTGAAGCAGGAAGTCCATGGTGATTCTGGCCATGTGGGAGGGAGCATTGTCCTGCTGGAACACGTGACTATGGTGATGCACAAAGAAAAGCACGATGTGAGGTCTTAGGATCTGGTCAAAGTAGTACTGTGCTGTGATGCCATTCTCTCTGCCTGCACCAAGATTTTGGAACACAAAGGGCTCAATTTTCAAGGTGTTTGAGAACTATAGGGTCTCAATATATGTTGATGTAAGCACTCTCTTTCAGGTATCCCCACAAGAAAAATCCAGGCTAGCCAAGTCTGGGGAACGTGAAGGCCATTTAAAGTAGACCTCACACATGGTTCCAGCAAGATAGGGCAACTGCTCATACCACAAGAGAAACAATTCAGTTGCTATGGCAGTGCTTTGGAGAGAGAATAATTTCTCATTTCAGCAATGTCAACTGGCCTCCACGCTCCCCATACTTGACTAACCCAGATGTTTTCTTGTGGGGATACCTGAAGAAGGGGGTTTACGTCAACAAACCGGAGACCCTGGTGCAACTGAAGGAGAACATCAATAGAGAAATCAGAGAAGTGAGGCCTGAAACGCTTGAGGGTGTTATGGTGCAAGGTTTGGAAAGAGCACGGACATGCAAAGCCAAAAACGGCTGCCATTTAAGCAATGTCATTTTTCATATGTGATGTAGTGTTGTTGCAAAATTTGACTTGTGCATATTAATTTCCATTATGTCCTTTTTACTGCATCAAAATTTCATGCATTTATTTGTCAAGCTAAGGAAGTTATTAAAAATTGAAACCTGTATATAGACACCACATATACAAAAACATACATATTAAACCATTGCTATTTGCTGAAAATATTCAATCATTTTGGGCTTTTTTTTAAAAATATTTTTACTAGTTGAATCTGGAGGAAAAGGCATGGCCTGTGAGTTTCTCCCTGAGGCTAGTGAGCCTGATGTCATTAATGTTCTGCTTAAACAACTGTAGGTCAACACAAGCAGAAAAGATATGAACTGGAAACTTTTAGAGAATGGATGTACGAGGGAGAAAAAGCTGTGCATAAGGATTAGTGCAGTGCCAAGAGGATTGGATGCAGCAAGAATGACAAGAGGTGGAAAAACAAACAAAGTAGTATGGAGAAGATATGAGCCCAGCTAATTCTGAGGAATAGGGAAAATAAAAGGGACAGTACACTTGTGGGTCAGGGACTGGAATGTATTCATAAGTGATTAAATAGCTATTAGTCAAGTGGTCTTTTTCTGAATATAGTCCAGAATGCTTATATGTGTGTCTGTGTAGTAGCAGTACCCCATTGTGAACCTTGTAGAGTATCAGCAACTATTGAAGACAGATATAGCTTTGGGCCCTGAAAACAAAGGCCAGTCCTAGCTATGCTAAGGATCTGCTTTTACAAGGTGAGACATTTGGTGATAGTGAAGTCCCATGTTTCAAGCAACTGTGAGGGTTTTAACTGAAGGTCTTCTATGTTGGGTAGAGATGCGGTGCAGTGTTGTTTTCTTAATATTCGCGGTGTTTGAGAACTATAGGGTCTCAATATATCGAATAATATGAACCAAAGTGAAATAGAAGACTGTAAGAGAACTGTCAAATAAGGCAATTATGGCTTTAAATCAAAACATATTTAATAAAAATCTTAAGTAACTCACCTCATAGGGTGTAGATCAAACATAGGTGGTTGAAGCTCAGCTAATTCTATGGCTGTGATACCAACGGCCCATATATCACACTGTTGATTATACCCCCCTTTCCTTTCAACTGCAGCCACTTCTGGTGCCATCCTGTAAACAGTCAAATAAAAAAAGCAAGATTTACAATGGTATACTGATTTAAGATGGTAGTTAAAGTAAAGTTTCATCCTGACAATCCAACAATTACAGTGGGATATATACTATTCTATGTTGTTTGTGACTTGTGGAGAGATTCATGTAGACATAATCCATAATGAATCTAATAATTTGTTTGTATACTAATGTTGTTGTTGTTGCTTTGTTAAGCCAAGTAGGGTATCCGTGAATGTTATTTGTGTGTTTGTGTACCATAACACCTTTGCATGTTAATGAATATGAAGTATGTTGAAGTTGTTGAGAACATGATGGCTATATTTTGTTATGCTAAAGAGAAGGGATTAAAGAAATTGCTTCTTTTAGTTTCCTTGTTTTTGAGCCAAAGTGTTCCTTACAGCGTTGCACTAGATGTGCAGCTAAGTGTAGCTGATCGTGTTTATTGCATTCTATAGTATTTTACTGCTTGCTTTAGGCTAACATTAGTTACTTCTTTCATTAACTTGTTTCAGTCATTAGACTGCGGCTATGCTGGAGCACCGTCTTGAAAAATTTTTAGTTGAATGAATCAACCCCAGTACTTATTTTTTTAAAGCCTGCTAAGTTACATGGACATAAACACACCAACACCAGTTGTCAAGCCGTGGTGGGGGACAAGTGTGTATGCACACACATGTGCACACGCGTATGATGAGCTCCTTTCAGTTTTCATCTACCAAATTCACTTACAAGGCTTTCAGCTTTATTGATGTCTATAGTAGAAGACACTTGCCCAAAGTGCCGCACAGTGGGACTGAATCTGAAACCATGTGGTTGGAAAGCAAGTTTCTTACCATACAGCCATACTAATAAAATTATTAGCTTTTTGCTACTAAATTGTATTTTTGTGTGATAATGACAATGTTTTTTTTTTTTATGGTTTCACTAATTTTTATTAGGTTAGCAACTGCAACTATGTAGTTAAGGTTTTTATGTTGCATGTGATGTGGAATAAATTTCTATGATTTTGAAATTGATGTTGGAACCAGTGTGGATTAAATTGTTTTTCTATGTGTCTGTTCTTGTTTACTGAATGATATTAAGCCTTTAGCATTTAAATCTGCCATATCTGGCCCAAAATATTCTACCCTGTTTTATGTTCAAACTGGCCAGACCCAATCGCTTGCATCTACCCTACAATGTCATTCTAAAAATAACTATCACATCATTCAAAGATAATGATTAATTCAAAACAATGTGAATAAATAAGCAGTACGTTTGAAAGAGTAATCTAAATGCTAAAGAGTTTATAAATGCTCTTCTGCATAAATTTACAACATCAGAGAGAATTAAAGACAATAAACAAAAACAATAATAATAATAATAATTACCAATATGGAGTGCCAATGAAAGACTTTCGTTTACACATAGTAACTGTTATTTGAGCAGAAACACCAAAATCAGCTGAAAACAACAAAAAGAAAATCATTTCAATAATCACTTATTTAAAAATATATCAGAAATAAGGTCCCCCCCACCATCCATATTTGTATAACAGTAGATCTATGGATTAATTTTTTTTAAATGTTAGATCCAGGTGAGAATATTTAGCTGTAGTTCAGTTCAATTTACATAATGCTAAGAGGAATACAACAAAGCCCCCCCCCCTCTCCAGCAAGAACTCCTATCTTTTTCTAGTGACAGCTTTGAAAGGATTTGTGCTTTACATCAACTTTGGTAAGAAATTTATTCTATTGATTTGAGCTGAATTGAAACTCAAAATATAAAATCAATGGCTCTAAAATTACGATTGGCACCTTATAGATACACTCATTTCATTAATTTTAATATCTTTATATTATGAATTCAAGGTTGTCTCAATCATGTGTTGTGGGATAAATTTCTATAATTTTGATATTGATGCTGGAAACATTATTGATTAAATTGTTTTTCCATGTGTCTGTTTTTGTTCATTGAATGATATTAACCCTTTAGCATTTAAACCTGCAATATCTGGCCCAAATATTCTACCTGCTTTATGTTCAAATTGGTTTAAATCAGTAGTGCTCAATAATTACTCCTTAGCATTTAAACTGGCCATATGAGGCCCAAAAATTCTACCTCATTTATGTTCAAACTAGCCAGGTCTGGCCTCTCATACCTATACTACAATGTCATTCTAAAAATAAACAATCACATCATAAAAATCCCAAAACTACGGAATAATGCATGATTAATTCAAAATAATGTGACAAAATAAGTATTATAGCTGATAGAGTAATGTGACTGTTAGAGTGTTAAACCAGCGGTGCTCAATAATTAAAGATGACAACTAGGATTAGAGAAGAAGCAGAATTCTATAATTTTGTTCTGGTAAGAAAACTTTACCAAGAAAACTCTAAGAAAATTGAAATGTCATTCCAAAATTTCTCATCCAGGACCAATGTAGTTGGGTAAACTCTCTGTACCACTACTCTTTTGGAATGGCCAGTCAATATTAACTAAATGTCAAATTATCAAAGCAAGAAGTCTCTGAAGAGTTAGCTTCTGTAAACCCTATCAGTTTCTTAACTCTCTATTTGTTTCAAGATACCAAAAGTGCTTTAGATGTACAATCACTCACAAATGAATAGATCATTCTAGAGCATTCCCAAGTCAAAAAAAGGGGCACCAAGACATAAATATGGAATAATGATGGTAAATGACATTGAAGAAATCTAAACCCAGTGAATAAAATTTCCTTTATGCTTACCTAATTTGATATCTCCATCTTCTGTAAGCAAGATATTAGCACCCTACAAAAGCAAAAGATTTTCAAAGTTCATTCTCATTATCAAAATGACAATATATTTTAATCAATGTCAACCTGTGGAATGAAAGTGAAACACAACGGAATATGAAATTTGAATTCAGACTAGAGATACATAAAACTGAATGCATTAAGGTATTTGGTCTGTTGCCTACCACATGAGCTAAGTTGTTACCACTTTCCTCCTCCTCCTACTATTACTACTACTACTAATAATAATAATAGTAGGACTGGATGCTGTGGCTTGTGTGCAAACATGAAAGCAGCAGAAAATCACATTCTATTGACAAGGAAGCTTGCAAATTCACAAGGAAATTTGGCATTAACCCTGAATTAGATGAAGAACCTGAAACCACTACCACCAAACAAACAAAACAGATCAAGCAGAAAGCAAAAAAAAACAAAGAACTGGTAGAAACAAATTGTGGAATGGTGAAACCAAAAGACTCTGCAAGGACAGTATATACTTCAAAGTCAAAATGCTGATGTAGACCAAGCAACAAGCCATCAGTGACTGAGAAGTTCAGGACTGAGAGCAGAGACTGAAGTTTTCATATTGGTGGCAGAGTCCTTAAGCATACTTTCCATTGAGTCCTGTCAGAAGCAACCATCTCCAATTCACCCAGCTGGGTCCCCAAGCGAAACCAACCAAGTTCGTGGATGTTATCTGACCATCTTGCTTGTAGTCTGCCCCTGGGTCTCCTGCCGGTTGGTTTTGTCCATAAAACCTGTCTAGTGATTCTTTTCTTACCACATGTCTATAGTATTGAAGCTGTAATCTCTGAATTCAGAAAAGCAGCAGCTCTACCCAAAGTGCCTTCTCTGAAGCATTTTTTTCTAGCTTGACAAAGCGGAGACAGTGTTTTATATCATCAAAAGACACATTTTAGCATGATAAATTTCTCCCAGAGAATTTTTAACAATCACTTGTTTTACATATAGATTATTTATATTGAAGTAATCATTTTACAGCTAGTAAGCCTTCTCAAAAGTATGAACCTCGTTGTTAAGACAACTCATATGTAAAGTACATTTTTTTGCAATAAAACTGAGTGAGGACACATATTTCTTGCAAAGGCATAAATGAAAAACTGCAATAAAAAGATTACAACAGCATCAATAGGTTTAAAAAAATGGCACAAATCCATTGAAGTTTACCTTAATATCTCTGTGCATTTTCCCTCGGCTATGTAAGTATTCTAGGCCTTGCAGTGTCTCTTTGCACACAAAAGCAATTTGTGTTTCGTTAAGAGGACCTGTAACTAAAGAATTGAAGAAAGAAATTAGTATTTAAAAATGTAAATTCCAAGGATGTAACAAGAACTAAATAATTGATATGAGCAATCAAAGTAATAAATGGTTCATGACAACATTTTTTCAAAAATAACAGTTCAACACCCACATCTATTTTGCTAAAAGCAAAACAATTATATGAAAAACAAACTTTAGATCAGTTCAAACAGATTTTGAAACACATTTTAACTCAGTCCCAGTTCCACTCCCTCTCTCAACTAAGAGGTCTTTATCTTGCAAGTTACTTGGCAACTCAGCTAGTGCTGGTACCACATAAAAAGCATCTGTTCTAGTGCCATGTAAAAAGCACCCAAGTTGGTACCATGTATAACACACATGTGCTGGTGCCACATAAAAAGCCCCCAGTGCAGTCTGTAAAGTAGTTGACATTAGGAAGGTATCCAATCATAGAAACCATGCCAAAACAGACAATTGAAGACTTGTGTGGCTCTCCAGCTTGCCAGCTGTCAAACCATCCGACCCATGCCAGCTTGGAAATTGACTGTTATATGATGATGATGAACTTACACTTAACAAGTAGAATGACTACCTGTAGTTGACCAACAACTGATAAGTTACATTTTTCCATTCAAAATAATCAGAAATTAAACAACATTTTCAGTTTCCTAATCTAACACACAGATTAATTACAGAAGCTCGATTTCACTCCTTTCATAAAAAGAAAAAACAAATATATAAAAAAAAACCTAACAATGTTGTGAAATTAATCCTAGTTAAAAAAACAAAACAACAAAGAATGCAATGATAAAGCAAAAAGTATTTTCTTTCTAACTAATTCAAGAGTTCAAATTGTGTGTCCATGAGAATTTTTGTCTGACATCATAAAATAATTGACTAGTCCCCTCCCCCAAAATTTCAGGCCTTGTACCTTTAGTAGAAACCACCACCATTGCCACCGCCACTACCACCACCATCATCATCATCAAGGTGGTGAACTGGTAGAATTGTTAGCAAAATGGACAAAATACTGTGAAACATTTTGTCTGTCTACATTCTGAGTTCAAAATCCACTGAGGCTAATTTTGACTTTCGTCCTTTCAGGGGAAAGCTGGCAGAATCATTAGCACACTGGGCAAAATGCTCAGCGGTATTTTGTCTGTCTTTATGTTCTGAGTTCAAATTCTGCCGAGGTCAGCTTTCCCTTTCATCTTTTCAGGGTTGATAAATTAAGTACCAGAGGAACGCTGGGATCAATGTAATCGACTAGCCCCCTACTTCAAAGTTTCAGGCTTTCTGCCTATAGTAGAAAGAACTACTACCACTACTACTACACACGGAGACACATTCAGGTTAGTGTCTTTAACTTAGTTGTTATAGTCAGATTTTAGCTGTAGTACTTTCCAGCCTCCTTCAATAAAATTCTCAGAATTTCAAACCAGCCCATTACTAAATCCCTTGCAACAGATAATCCTTGTTCTGCCAACCATACCAGGGATATTCTTCACATTAGTTATTCTTCTAACGTGATGCCACTCGCTGATTCCGCTCTGGACTATTTTATGTATAGATTCACTGACCCCTGGAAGTGTGTCTGCATGATTATAAAACATTTGTCAAATGTTCGTGTTATAACAGAATTCATTCCTTGTATCTGGATAATTTCTACTTTCTTTAAAAAAGAAAAAAATCCGAATGCCTATAATTTTGCTAAGTTTCTTTTTTATTAGTTTCCTATCTTTACCAATGATATTTTTTAATGAATTGTATAAAAAAAAAGTAAAAAAAAAAAAAAAACGAAAACCAAATAGTATTGCAACCACAACTTATATAAAAAAATACAAAAGCAATGTAAATTATATCTTCTATACTACTAAAAGTGACTGACATTGATATTAGTAATAGTATCTTGTTCTTTGTAATGGATATGTCAAGAGTAATGATATTGTCTATGATGGTATTTGATAATAAAGAGATTCTATAAAACAACTCTTGATACTGAATAACATTAGAACAACAAAAAATGTTGGGGAAAAAGAAAAAGCTATTTTGTGAAGAAAAATTCGACAAAATAGTTTCCCCAAATTGTTAGGTTTTTAAAGCAAATTTATTTACACAGTGCTCCATGAGATGATAATTAAAATATTTCTCTCTGAACACGGGCTTTGCTTGAAATGTCAACATTCCTATCTACTCACAGCACACAAAATTGTCTACATTTGTAAACTTTACTAAATGTTTATTAATACGACATATCTGCTGAACGCTTGCATCTCATTTGGACACACAATAAAAATACAATGATGCTTTAAACACAATAGATACACCTTAAACTTTAAATATGTTTTAACAAGAGATTTAAATAAAAAGACCTCATTTTTATCAAATAAAAAAAACTGAGAGAAGGTGTTTCTGAGAGGAAAGCGGGGAACATGAGGTAATTCAGGATTTTGTGTGGGGGATTTTTCTCTGAACACACCTGCCCTACCAGATTATTTCTTGTCAAAATTTTGATCATTGTTTTTTACCTTTTTATTCCATGCCACTTATTATTATTATTATTATTATTATTATTTTTGTTTTGTCCTTGCAATGTCTGCAATGTTTTGGTCCCTTGTAGTCAATAAAGATATCATCATTATTATTGCTGCTGCTACTTCTATAGTAATATAATACAGACAGAAAAAAAAAAATCATCATCATAACTGTCATTTCAAGATTGCTTTTCTGTGCTTCATGGGTCAGATGGCCTTTATTGAGGCAAATTTTCTACAGCTGGATGCCCTTCTCGTTCCCAACCTCACATTTTCCAGGCAAGATAATATTACCCCATGGCCAGACGTTTTACAGAATATATTGGAATATGAATGACACTGCTTGTATGACAGTGATACTGATTTACAACTAATATACAATGTCAAAACAAGGATGGACACACACACACATGTACACCTTTAGCTTTTTGTCTACCACATACTCACACAGCTTTGGTTCACTTAACCCTCAGAACACCAGTGGCCGTTATTCCAGCCACCAGCTGCAGATACAAATGCCCCAGCAGCTGCTTTACCAGCTGCCAGGTTGTACTGCTTACAAGCATATTGCTTAACAACTCTTCAGTCAATTAGTAATGTTGCATCTGATCATTGGCCTGCACGTGCACTAGCACAGGAAGTACTTCCCAATGACTGAAACTGTTCCCATTTGTTTTTTGTGAAAATGAGTTGAAAAAATCTGTCTGTGAGTGATGTCTTGAACCAAGTGTTGTCTGATGAAGAGGACATCGACAATGATGATTATGAGAGTGAATCCGACAACGATTTAGACCCAGAAAGTGATAGCGATGATCTCGACGATTATGCTGCTGTACAAAATGTACAGCCACTGGCAAATGTGAATGGTACAGTGCCTGTCGATTGTCAGAATAGGGGACGTGTTGGTTTTGGGAATGGTGGGTGTGCACCACATGGCAGCCAGCGAGGTGGTAGGCCCAATGTTCCACCCAGTGTAAGAACCAATACTCTTCCAGGATGGTGGAGAGAGTGCCAATTTACGCCAAATAATCCACCAGGACTCAGGAATATAACTGACAATACAAATGTAGACAGCACTCCAATTGATTATTTTAGTTTATTCTGGAATGATGACTTATGGAGTATTTTACTTGAGGAAACTAAGAATTATGCTGAACGTGTATTTCAGGCGAAGTTGAATCATTTCTCAGCAAAAATTTTGCATGAGAAAAAACTTACACTGGAAGAATTCAAAGCTTTTTTTGGTCTCCAGGTGACCATGGAAATGCTGGTGCACAAGGATCGCTATGAACAGTACTGGCAGTCAAAGGATGCCTTACTGAACCCAGGTTTTTCAGAGGACATGAGCCATAACATATTTCGTGCTATTTGGTTTTTATTGCACTTTGTGAACGAGGATCATAGGAATGGTAACCTGTGCAAGATTCATCCTATATTCAATCACTTGCTTGATAAATTCAAACAACACTATGTGCCTGGCTGTGATGAGGGAATGATTTCAACAAAGAACAAGCTTTCATTCAAGCAGTATATAAAAGATAAGCCAATACACTGGAGGATAAAATCTTTTTTATTATCAGATTCTGAAAACGGATATATCTGCAATGCAGAAATGTGTACCAGAAGAAGAGATGATGCAAATGAAATTGACAACCTCGGTGTCGCAGGAAACTTAGTTGCGAGGATGACAAATGAATATGCTGGACAAAACTATGCTCTCTATACTAACAGATTTGACCTGTCTGCACAACTCGTGGAATATCTTCTTCTTGTCAATAAAGATATTCGAATGTGTTAGTTGAAAGATATTCAAAGAGAATTCCCAAGGACCCTCATAAAAAGAAATAATAAGAGGGAAAGGGGGGGATTCAGAATTTGTGGCTGTCTTTGTTTGGAAAGACAAAAGACTGATCTATTTCATTACATCACTCTTTATATCATCCTCCCAAGAACATATACAGCGACATGATGCAACTGAACACAGAAGGGTCCCTCCCTGTCTCTTGTCCTAAGGTAGTGAAAGAATGTAATGCTCACATCGATGGAACAAACCATAAACGACCAAGTGACTCAACTTCAAAAGTATCGCCGTCATTACAAGTGGCCTAGATGCCTGATGGTAATGATTTTTATGTGGGCTGCCTACAAAGCATACATGTTGATGGGTTTCTTCAAACAGCATCACCCCACTGGAAAGAGAGTGTACACATTTCACTTGTTTTTAGATAAACTTGTTGACAATGTAAGAAAGAACACTGACTTTGGCAGATGACGCTCAGATGAGTATGATGAAAAGAGGTTGTTACGTGATGCACACCATGATGTGGGAAGGGTGGAAACAGCATCCAGTAACAATCATTGCAGGGTGGGCAGGGAAAATACCTGCAGGCAAAACAGATGAACCCCCAGGCTTAGGACAAAGACTTACCCAAACACTGTAAGACTGTTTACCGATGCAAATATTGTGAGGAGTACCTCTGCATTGGAAAACCAGTAACTGATGGTTTGACAGGCACCACAAATGCCAGTATTGGCAATAAAACAAATGCAAAAAAAAAGTGGTAAGGACAATGTTGCTCTCTATTTGGCACTGAGACAGAAAACACATTTTAGTGACACTGAAACATTAGGTAGGAAATCATTTCTTTAGTTCTTTTAGTTAGGAAATCTGGGGTGAGGGTGCTGAGGACAACGGGTATCAAAGGGTTAAGGCTATAATAGTAGACACTTGCCTGAGGTACTCAAGAGTAAAGTACACATTCTACAATGCTTGTGGACTAAGTGTGATTTTGTATGGTAGTTAAACAAGTGCACTGAATGCAGAGTGAGTGTGAGACTAAGAAAGATGTGAGGCAAGCTTGATCAGGCTGGGAGTGATCATAAAAATTTACTCTCATCCAACAAAACAAAAATACAACCACTGCACAGCAGAAAATACCTCATCTCTTATTATCTGTTAATCCTCTGCAAATTTAATGTCAGATCAACAATAGAGGATTGTGTGTATCTCTGAGATGGGAATGCAGTTACACACACACATGCTTAGACTGCATCCTGAAGTGTTAAAGATATTTTCTCTCTTCAAAAGTACAACCTACAGTCTCCAAGCAAGCTATCTCATCTTTCTGCTCTGTGAACAAGCTAGATGCATACTTCAGCATTCACATAGACACAACACACCCATCTCTCATCACCCCCACTGTGTCTCATCACTTAGGCCAAAGAACTAATCATTTCCTTCACTCCCTAATGCCAACACTCTGGAACTTGCTCCCTATTTCTATATTTCCTACAGATATAACTTATAGATTTTCAAGCTAAAACTGTGTCAATTAAACTAGTCTAAGAGAACCTGCAAAGGCCATGGGCAGAACAACCTGCTCCTGACTAAACTATAAATGACTCATACAATGATTTCATATGTAACCCATATAACAACAAAATAAAGAACATTGTGTGTTTTCATGCGAATATATAAGATATATGGAGCACATTGATAGGTATAAGCAAAAGCAAAATACCGTATCAATTGCCAAAATACTAAGGTGCACTTAACACTTCACAACCGATATTGTAAGTAAAACAACCTAGTCATAAAATAGGTCAGCTCAGGTAGAAGAAACCTGAAACCCATCTCTCCGGGGAAAGGGAAGTTTATTACTTTTCAAAAATACAGTTGAAGGGAGACAACCCAGAAATTTGAACTGTGAGAACAGTACAGACGTGGACTGAATAAAATTTGAAGGGAAAAAAAAAGAGACAAAGAAAAAGAAGCTTTTCCCACGAATAAATTTTTTGAGTGATATTATAACAATTGCATTTTGATTTGATAAATTGCAAAGTTTGTTGAGTACACCAATTCTGAAAAAAAAAATCTAGAACATTAGAAAACAAAACTTAATAAAATGCTGAGAGTATTTTTGTGACTAAATTGTCATTTGTAAGGCAGCTTCTACTGTTGTCATGGATTGCCAAGACACAACAGTACCTCTTCCAAACAGTCTTGTTTATGAACAGTTGTCTTATTTAAGTTTTGGTGCTGATCTTCAGTGTTTTTGAAGTGGAGATGAAATAATTTTTGGTGTTACTTATTATTTAAGAACTGAGAGAACAGTTGATAAGGTAAATGGTTAAACCTCAATTTGAAGCTTTGAATGTAGTTTCCCAACTTTGGAATCTATTCATTTTTTTTCTCTCAGAGTTTTCTTGGTCAGTCTGTTCCATTGAAACAGGCCTTGATGAAGTATCCATATTCTAAGAACTCCCCAAACCTCAGAGTTCAGACATGAACCCTACTCTGTTTTTGCTTCCAACTAACTGTAACAAAATATACACGTAATACAGACCCTAGAATCCAAACAGATATTAAAGGCATATCAGACACTATGAGAGAGGGGGGAGAGAGGGAGGCAGCAAAGGAACATCCACATGATCAATCATGTGGCTAGAAATAGCAGTGAAACCTATCTTGAATCACTTGCTTCAATCTTAAAATAGAAGGATGATACATTAAAGCAGTGGTTCTCAACTGGGGTCCACATGATTCTTGGGAGTCCATATAAGATTTAGTTGTTAAAAAGCATTTACAATAAGTCAGTTATATACACAAAATACTATAATATTTCAACACTAGTTTGCAGTGTTGGAAAAAAGCTGCCTGAAGTGGAGTATAAAGAATGAAGAAAAGGAAACTATGAGTAAAAGATTTTTTTCAGTGGATAAAACAGCGAGAAAGAGAGAACAAACCTAGTAACAACATTTATTCTTCATTAAATTGTTGAATAGTACATGTGTTAACATTATCCATGTTATTTTGAATATATCATGCACTGCCTCATAGCTTTGAGATTTTGATGACGTGACTGCTTATTTTTAAAATGACACTGTAGGGTAGATGTGAGAGGCCAGAATTGGCCAGTTTAAATAAAATCAAGAAAAACACAGAAAATACTTACTGTGATAAATATCCTGCATAGACCCTCCACCACAGTATTCCATAGCAATCCATAATTTATCTCGCCTGAAAGAAGGAGATTTCATTAATGTACAAATATAAAGTTAGGTTGATCACACTTCATGATAAATGTCTTAAATACTAAGACCAAATTTTTTTAAACCAAAATATCAGCTGTTTAAAGATCATTCGGAAACAGATGGAGAGTCAGACAGAGGAACATTTAATCTCTTAATAAACTAACAACAAATATATTTTTAGGGTCAATAATATAGTAAAACTGAAAGGACTTCCTTATAATAATGATTTCATTTTACGAAGCAGTAGAATCAATTTGTAAGAGCAGGGGTTGCATAATAAGGTGAATCAACATGTTACATAGTAGAACTCACTCTATCAGTCGGGGAAGAATGCAAAATCATACTGAATGCCAAAAGCAAAATTTGATTATACTTTTTATAGCAATATATTTAATCAAATATATTAGATATAAATGTAATTTAGTATATCAATACCTATTTAATATGATATATATCAGTTTTATTACAATATTTTCTTAGATGAAATATCTTAAAAATAATTTAAAAGCAACATAATACTGCATTAAAAAATACATAAAAATCCATAGATACTCTAAAACATGCTTGTATATTTTATCATTTGCATATATGTAGGGCATTGTGTATGTGTGTGTATATATGCATAGGAATGGGGAACTTACACATGCATTTAAAGTATGGTAGCCTGCACTTAAATATATGTTCTTTAAGCAAAAGTACTTTGGGGAATTTTTTAAATGTCATCAATTTAATTTACCTAATAAGGGAATTATTTTCACATGCACATAAACTATATCTTGGTTGTTCTAAGCTTGTGCCAAGTAAAAAAACACCTATGCTGGTGCCATACAGAAAGCACCTGAGCTGGTACCACGTAAAAAGCAGCCATGTTGGTTCTACATAAAAAGCACTTGTGCTTGTTCCATGTACAAAGCACCTGTGCTGGTACCATGTATAAAGCACTGGTGTTGGGACCACATATGAAGCACCTGTGCTGGTATCATGTATAAAGTACAGGTGCTGACACCACATAAAAAGCACCCAGTACGCTTTGTAATGTGGTTGGCATTAGGAAGGGCATCCAGCCATAGAAACCATGCCAAAACAGACAACTGGAGCTTGGTGTACCTCTACAACTTGCCAGCTCCAGTCAAACTCTCCAATTGATGCCAGCATGGAAATTGGATGCTAAATGATGAGGATGAAGAGGTCAAATAAGACAGGAACACATCTGTACTTGACACAATAGTAATCAAATATCAGGCTCACAACACCACTGCATATCTCTGTTTAACCACTGGTTAATTGAAATTGCTAGAATTATTGTTATCATCTGGAGTTTTAATTTTTTTGAAGCGGTGGTGGGGGAAATGGACAAGTGGAGATTTCATCATCATCATCGTTTAACGTCTGCTTCCCATGCTGGTATGGGTTGGACAGTTTGACTGACAGGTGAGCCAGAGGCTGCACCAGGCTCAATCTGATCTGGCAGAGTTTCTACAACTGGATGCCCTTCCTAACACCCATGCTCAAAGGTTTTTTTTATGTGTTAACTGCACAGGAGCCAGTCCGGTGGCACTGGCAACGACCACACTCAAATGTTGTTTTTCATGTGCCAGTAAGGCGACGCTGGCAATGATCACGCTCGAATGGTGCTTTTCACATGTCACCAGCACGGGAGCCAATCCATTCATAAACATAGCTTATATTTCATTAAAATTATTTCCACTTTACCCAGTTTAAAAATGGTAGCCTGCACTTAATATTCTTCATGGAGAAGGAACACTTAGTGAATTTTTCCTGTATCAGTAGATACACACACACACAATACAGATAGATGGCAGCATTGAGACAACATTGGTCAAAATATCATGTAGTATTTGGTTATCTCCCTTCAGAGATGGCTTCATAGGATGATGGTCATATTAGCGGGTGGTTAGATTGTGTATTAATGTAGAATGGGATGTTATTAGATGTGTGTGTGTGTGTGTGTGTGTGTGTGTGTGTGTGTATGTATGTATATATATACACACACACATACACACCATAAAAAGTTGGGAGGTATGAGAGGTGAATATATTTAACAATATGTTAACCTTAAGATTACGGCTGGTTCACCGCCTCCAACATGTGATAATAATTTCAGTGTATAATAAATTATTTTACATGTCTGTATTAATATGCATGCTTTGCATTGAAAATGCAATTCTATATTTAGAAATCAGTGCAGATAAAGAAAGCTACCTCAACAGATCAACAGAACATCATGGTTACACTAATGCTTCTTATACATTGAAATTATTATTACATGGTGAAGGCTGCGAAACAGCTGTAATCCTAAGGATAACAAGTGGTTAAATAAGTACATTCACCTTTTATACCAGCTGATTTTTATGGTTTATATACTCTTTTTGAAATAATTTCATCAATTGGATCTCTTGGATTTCAGCTGCAATATACTCCTCTGTATTGGATTATTTTGTGGTCTGCTAGCCAGGTCCACTAGAGGAAATTACTGTGATAGCCAGATGATTCTATGAACTCATATATAGCACTACAGATTTATATATATATATATATATATATATATAGATATGTGTGTGTGTTGGTGATTTTTTCCCTTCGTCTTCCTTTTCTCTTGGACTTTCCTGTCTCCTGTTTCTGAAGGAAGGCTTTGCTCAAAACATAAAACTACCATTTTTTCCTTCCCTGAGTATCAGTTAATAGTTTGCATGTACCAACAACATCCTCACGTTGTTGTTTTTTTTAATGTGTTTTTTCTGTGTTTTTTATGATTATGTATATATATATATATATATATATATATGAATATATTTATATATATATATATATATGAATATATTTTTATATATATACGTGTGTGTGTGTGTGTATAGGTCACTGCTATGGACACATATGAGGTGCAGCAATATCAAAAGAAGGCTAACTAGGAAGATAGTTTTTGCATGTGGCAAATGCTCAGGGGCAATAAACACTGAAAATTGCAGAAAACAGCTTCTATCACATGCCAGGTGGAAAAACTAGTAGTTGATAGCTAGTAGAAAAATGACCATCTTTAGTTTCAAGATGAAAGGTGTTCTTCCATCAGGATAATGCTTGGTCACATACAGCAAGGATAACATTCCAAAGGCTGGATCAGTTTGAATGGGATACGATGCCCCATCCTCATTTGTCAGATATTGCCCCGTCTGAGTATCAATTATTCTGCAGTCTTCGAAAATCATTTGGATGGAAAAAATATAAATTCTATAGATGAGGTCACAAGTTTTGGAGGAGCATTTTTCATTGCAGACAAGTGTATTTGGGAAGAGGAGCCTTGCAAGTCTACCAGAAAGATGGAAGAGCATTGTAGAAAATGAAGGAGAGTATATTTTATTTTAAAAAAGAATTTCGTTTCTTATTTTTGAAAAATAAAAGAAGTATTAAAAAACTGCATTATTTATGGGATGACCCATTATATATAATCCTAGCGGTTGAGGGAAACTGTGGAAGAGGTAGACCCAGGAAGACCTGGGATGAGGTGGTGAAGCACGACCTTTGAGCATTAGGCCTCACCGAGGCAATGACTAGTGACCGAGATCTTTAGAAATATGCTGTGCTTGAGAAGACCCAGCAAGCCAAGTGAGACCATAACCTATGGCCTATGCCAGTCGTGTAACCAGCCCTCTTAAGCATACCTTTCTTTCACTTGACACTAAAATCTGCTTGCGAAGACCTATTGAGGCAAGTGAAATCGAAATCAAATTCGATGACAGCACCGCATGACTGGCATCCATGCTAGTGGAGTGCTAAGAGCACCATCTGAGCACGATCGTTGCTAGGGCTGCTGACTGGCCCCCGTGCCGGTGGCACATAAAAAGCACCATTTGAGCATGATCATTGCCAGCGTCACCCTACTGGAAGTTGTGTCGGTAGTACGTGAGAAACAACATTTGAGCGAGAGCATTGCCAGTGCCACTGGACAGGCTCCTGTGCAGGTGACACGTAAAGACACCATTTGGGCATGGCCGTTGCCAGTACTGCCTGACTGGCCCTCGTGCCAGTGACATGTAAAAGCACCCACTACACTCTCGGAGTAGTTGGTGTTAGGAAGAGCATCCAGCTGTAGAAACTCTGCCAGATCAAATTGGAGCCTGGTGCAGCCATCTGGCTCACCAGTCCCCAGTCAAACCATCCAACCCATGCTAGCATGGAAAGCTGATGTTAAACAATGATGATGATGATATATTTGTAAGTTTATAATGTTATATTTAGAAACAAACACACGTTTGCTGACATCCAAAGGTATCAATGTAGGTCGTCAGTGAACATATACTGAAATTACATACATCAGAGTGAACTTTGGTGTCAAATACTTTAAATGTTTAAAAACATAAACCTCAGCACATACAGTGTGTGTGTGTGTGTGTGTGTGTGTGTGTGTGTGTGTATGAGAGTGCACATGATAAAAACAAGGCATTAAGATAATATAACAGCAAGCCAACTAAATCAGGTTAAAGGTAGCTTGTGAGTTTTAAACTCTTGATGAAACTCTTTAAGAGCTTGTTACCCAGTGACAATGAAAACTTACCAGCTGCATGGTAAGAAACCTAACCATCAGCAATCAAGTTTCAATGAGCTGAGAGGCACTATCTTGCACTATTGTTGTAAAATGCATAACTCACAGCAAAGTAAGACAAGAAGATTGTGGTCACCCAAGCGCATCCTTAGTATAAACCCAGTGATTGATGTCCTTGCCCTGCTGCTACAAGTTAAAGAAGCCATGACTCAGTCTTATTCGGAAAACAAATAGAGGGCACATTTCTCATCGTAGCTGTTGGGCTATCACATACATTTGTGACAATGAAATACAACTTCCATAGTTATATAGTTTTTTTCTTTCGCTCTTATTAGGGTCTGCAGAAAGAAAAGATAATAAAGCAAGGAAAAGACATGAAATTCTGGTTATTCCTGCAGCTGTGTTCTCAGATTCTCCTATTCTTTCTCTTACCTGTTTCAGTCATTAGATTGCAGCCATGCTGGGACACCACCTTGAAGAATTTTTAGCCTAACAAATCAATCACAAGACTTATTTTTTTAAAGCCTTGTACTTATTCTATCAGTCTCTTTTTGCTGAATTGCTAAGTTACATTGACATAACAAACCAACATTAGCTGTCAACCAGTGATGGTAGACAAACTCAAACACAAATGGGCTTCTTTCAGTTTCCATCTAACAAATACACTCACAAGGGTTTGGTCAACCTGAGGCTATAGTAGAAGACACTTGCCCAAGGTGCCACGCAGTGGAACTGAACCAGGAACCATGTGGTTGGGAAGCAAGCTTACCACACAGCCATGCCTGCATGTCTTTTTTCAAAATATTTCCACTGCTGAGGGACAGTATTTGTAAACAATGACAATGTGTGTAAGGGGAAGAATATTTAAGATGTGGTTTTATGTCTGAGTGTCTTTGAAAAATATGCTTTGGTCTTTTCATTCTTTTTTTTTAATGAGTAGGCGTAGGAATGGCTGTGTGGTAAGTAGCTTGCTTACCAACCACATGGTTCTAGGTTCAGTCCTACTGCGTGGCACCTTGAGCAAGTGTCGTCTACTATAGCCTCTGGCCGACCAAAGCCTTGTGAGTGGATTTGGTAGACGGAAACTGGAAGAAGCGTGTCGTATACATGTATGTATATGTGTGTGTATATATATATATATATATATATATATATATATATAGATATATATATATGAATGTATGTATGTGTGTATATATGTTTGTGTGTCTGTGTTTGTCCCCCCAACATCGCTTGACAACCGATGCTGGTGTATTTATGTCCCTGTAACTTAGCAGTTCGGCAAAAGAGACCGATAGAATAAGTACTAGGCTTACAAAGAATAAGTCCTGTGGTCGAATTGCTCGACTAAAGGTGGTGCTCCAGCATGGCCACTGTCAAATGACTGAAACGAGTAAAAGAGTACATATAAAGGTGTGTATGTAGGTATGTTTGCTTAATTTCTGATTTTGGTTTCAGTTTTATGCAGCAGCTCCTTTTACCATGATGTCACACAGGTGCAAGAAACAGTAAAAATCTAATTGACAGAAAGAAAAGTTACTCACCTGAGATAACTACCAAAGTAGGCTACTATGTTAGCATGCTTACAGTCTTTCATCATCACTATCTCTTGCTGAATAACAGCAAAATCATCTCCTACAAGAAAAGAAATTTAGAATTCAAGAAGGAGAATGAAGAGCATTAATTTCAAATTTATTCACACAGTTAAAAAAATATTTCAATAAATCATGTAACACAAGACATTCATCATCATCATTTAGCATCCGCTTTCCATGCTAGCATAGGTTGGGCAGTTCAACTGGGGTCTGTGAAGCTGGAAGGCTTCGTCAGGCCCAGTCAGATCTGGCAGTGTTTCTACGGCTGGATGCCCTTCCTAACGCCAACCACTCTGTGAGTGTAGTGAGTGCTTTTTACGTGCCACCCGCACAGGTGCCAGACAGAGCTTCAGAAAGATATTTTTCAATGAATTGAAAAGTGTATTTGTCAATTCTTAAGAACTCTCTATTCATAGCATTATACATTCAAAAACACATTCGTACATAAACTTATGCAGTGTGTATACATATGTGTGTGTATAAGAGAGAGAACTTAGCTAAAGATAAACTAACGTACCAAGCACAAACTGGAAATGGTCTTTGACAAGATCCCTTGCTATTGATCTGGCAGTCACTAAGGAAGCTAGGGGTAGAAGAATGGTTTGTGAGGGCTACGCAAGCCATGTACAGAGTGAACAATTAGATTCACCAACAAATTTATCATGCAGGTAGGGTACACCATAGTTTAGTGCAGTCTTCTGTTTATTATAGTCCTCCAAGCCATAATAGAAGACTTAAGCACTAGCCACCCATGGGAACTCATGTATAATGACGGCCTAGTTCTAATAATTGAACTGAACAAAATTTAGAGAAAAAGTTTCTTCCTCATACTGTAACTCCTTTTAGATGTTGAATTAAGGTAAAAACCTTAATTCAACATCTAAAATTGCCCTCTTTTCTATTCTTCAGTTGGTTTTATTGTCCTAAACAATCAAGAACATAAAGAGGTTTTTTTTATAAGGTATAAGACAACCTCACTAGCACTAGTGCCACACTAAAAGGCATCCAGTACACTCTGTAATGTGGTTGGTGATAGGGAGGACATCCAACTGTAGAAACCATGCTGTAACAGAACATACAGATGATCTCTCAACCTGTCAAGAACAGTAACACTAAATGGGAGCTGACACATACTGTGATGACTTGTCCAACCTACGACAGCATGGGAAGTGGAATTAATTATGATATGCATGCACGTGTGTGTCTGTGTAAAAACAATAAAATAGATGAATGCTGTCGCTAGCACCAGTGCACATAAAGAGCAATCAGTACACTCTGTTAAGTGGTTGGTGTTAAGAATGACATCCAGCTGTGGAAACTATGCTGAAGTAGACAAAATCTGGCAAAGCCCTGTGGCTCATCTGATCTAATCAAACTATTCAGTCCATGCCAGCTTGGAAAAAGGGATGTTAAATAATGATGTGATGATACACAAAGAGCAAAAGTGCAGGTTTGGAACTGATCAAACTAAGCAAATAATAATTTGCATAAAGTTTGCACTTTTGTTAAATTATCTGCTAATTAAATTTATATTAACCCTTTGGCATTTAAACCAGCTGTATCCAGCGTAGATATTCTACTTGTCTCATGTTTGAACCAATCAGATCTGGACTCTCATACTTATCCAAGTATGTCATTCCAAAAATATGCAATCACATCATCAAAATCTCAAAGCAATGAGATAATGCATGGTTAATTCAAAACAGTGTGAATAAATATCATATTTGAGAGGTGTTTGGTTATTTTTGTCTTTTATGGAATAATTAAAATGAGATTTTATGTGATAGGCTTTAAGTATTACATAAGTTGGGAAAATCTCGTTTAAAGCATAGATATATTAATATTAAAGATAAATTTGCTGTCATACAACTTTTGGTAAAATTCATTATTTTAATTAGAATTTAAAAGAAATTAATTTATTGACAAAGAACTGGCGCTACATAAAACTTGTGATGGCATCATGCAATAAGCACCAAAGCTGATAAAAAACTCCTGTGCTGGGGCAACATAAAGAGTACCTAGTACACTCTCTAAAGCAGCTGGTATTAGGAAGGCATCCAGCCAAAGAAACCATGCCAAAACAGACAAATGGAGCCTGGTGCAGTCCTATGGCTTGTCAGCTCCTGTCAAACTGTCCAACTCATGCCAGCATGGAAAACAGACATTAAATGACAATGATGATGACGACGACAAATAGAGTAAAGATGATTTAAAATTTTAATAAATAATCAGTTTCCAAAACATTAACAAAATTAATGGAAGAAGCTTCTTGTTTATTAATTGTTTGAAATGTGTGATGCCTACTAAGCTTTAATTTGATGTTATTTACTAAGTCAACTCTTTGAATTGTCGCAGTAGATATTTGGAGATGATTGACTTTAAAATGCCAAATCTTGAGACAATATGTGGGAGTAATGTATTATATCATTTAAAAGTCAAATATGAACTTGTGACTATAACCTTTGTTGATGTGCAGAGGTATGCCAATTGGTGTAAGCAGTAAGCTAGACATACTAAAAGATGTAAGAATAACAAATTAGATCATGGTTGTCATCATCATTGTTTCAATGTCCATGTTTTCAAGTTTCCAAGGAATTTGTGGAAGATTGGAAATGAAGGACAACACATACATGATGATGACACTCATCTACAACTGAATATTAATATCATCTATAAGGCAGTAGGCTGGCTGAATCGTTAGCATACCAGGCAAAATGCTTTTAGTGGCATTTCATCTATACTTACATTCTGAGTTCAAATTCTGCCAAAGTCAGCTTTGCTTTTCATCCTTTTGGGGTTGATAAAATAAGTACCAGTTGAGCACTGGGGCTGATGTAATCGACTTACCCCACACCAGAAATTGCTGGCCTTGTGTCAAAATTTGCAGCCAAATCTCACTTAAATCACAAAGAAAAGTCTTTCCGAATAGACAGTTCCCTGGTAGATAAAGCAATTAAGGGCATGAAGCCAGGAAAAGCCCCCAGCCCATCAAGAATCATTGCTGAGATGCTTAAAACATCTGGTGGTGTGGGCTATGGCCTAGTCACCCGCATTGTAAACCAGGTAGTTCATAATGGAGTCATACCCAATGACTGGAGTAGCAGCACCATAGTCAACTGTTACAAGAGTAAAGGTGATGCTCTAGATAGAAATAACTACAGGGGTATCAAACTGCTGGATCAGGTGATGAAGGTCACTGAGAGGGTCATAGCCTATCTCATTAGGGAAAGAGTCTGCTTAGATGAGATGCAGTTCAGTTTTTTGTCAGGTAGAAGCACCACTGGTGCCATATTCCTGGTTCGACAACTGCAGGAGAAATACCTAGCTAAGGATAAAAACCCTATACTTAGCTTTTGTGGACTTGAAGAAAGCCTTTGACAGGGTCCCCCAATCCCTTATCTGGTGGGTGATGTAGAAACTGGAGATTGACAAATGGTTAATAAGGGCTGTACAGACCCTATACAGAGAGGTTGTTAGTAAGGTTAGGATTGGCAATGAGTATAGTGAAGAATTCAGGGTAGAAGTAAGGGTCCACCAAGGTTCAGCCCTCAGTCCCATTTTATTCATCATATTCCTCCAGGCAATAACAGAGGAATTCAAGATGGGTTGCCCCTGGGAGCTCCTCTATGCTGATGAACTGGCCCTCATAACAGAATCACGACCAGAACTAGAAAAGAAATTTTGGGTGTGGAAGCAAGGTTTAGAATCAAAAGGTCTTAGAGTCAATGTAGCAAAGACCAAAGTTCTAGTAAGTAGGAAGGCGAACTCATCCCACACACCCTCAGGTAGGTGGCCCTGCTCGATCTGTAGAAAAGGTGTAGGTAGAAACTCCATAAGATGTACCCAGTGTAAGCTATGGATACATAAGAGGTGCAGCAACATCAAAGGAAGATTAACCAAGAAGATAGCTTTTGTGTGCAGCAGATGCACAGGGGCAATAAACACAGATGCTCAGAAAACAGATTCCATCACACTTCAGGGGGAGAAACTAGAAGTAGTTGATAGCTTCCGCTAAGTAGGTAACCAAGTTAGTAGTGGGGTGGATGCTCAGAGAGTGTTACCATGAGAATAAGAATATCCTGGGAAAAGTTTAGAAAGCTTCTACCCCTACTGGTGACAAAGGGCCTCTCACTCAGAGTGAAAGGTAGATTGTACAATGCGTGTGTGCGAACTGCCATGCTTCACGGCAGTGAAACATGGGCCGTGACTGTGGAGGACATGCATAGGCTTGAAAGAAATAAAGCTAGCATGATCTGCTGGATGTGTAATGTCAGTGTGCTCACACGACAGAGTGTAAGCAACCCGAGAGAAATGTTGGACATAAGAAGCAGCGGATGTGGCATGCAAGAGAGACATTTGCGCTGGTATGGTCATGTACTATGGATGGATGAAGAGAGATGTGTGAAGAGGTGTCACTCCCAAACAGTTGAAGGAATACGGGGTAGAAGTAGTCCCAGGAAGACATGGGATGAGGTGGTCAAGCATGACTTTTGAATGCTGGGCCTCATAGAGGCAATGACAAAAGACCAAGACCTCTAAAGATATGCTGTGACTGCGAAGACCTGGCAAATAAAGTGAGTTCACGGCTGTATCCTACACCAGTTTCACATAACCAGCCCCAACCCATTCAAAAGTACCTTGGATTGTAGGGTGACCTGCTGTGCTTGAGGAAACCTATCAAATCAAGTACATTAACATCAAAATAAAAATCAAATGGAAATTGTAGTTGTGATACCTGTGCCGGTAGCACATAAAAAGCACCATCCAAACGTGACTGATGCCAGCACCACCTTGACTGGCTTCCGTGCCGGTGGCACGTATAAAGCACCAACCAATCATGGCTGTTGCCAGCCTCCTCTGGCCCCTGTGCTGGTGGTATGTAAAAAGCACCCACTACACTCATGGAGTGGTTGGCGTTAGGAAGGGCATCCAACTGTAGAAACACTGCCAGATCAGACTGGAACCTGGTTTCCCAGGCCCCGGTTGAACTGTCCAACCCATGCTAGCATGGAAAACGGACGACGATGATGATGATTGAATAACATAGTCTTGATGCAGAAAAAGACAAGATAGTGAGAGTTTGAATGCCTTTTATTATGGGTCTGGTCTGAAAATACCTTAGGATGTACAATCCCTGATATACAAAAAGGTGATGTCTTGAAAAAGGAAGATCAATCATCAATTACAAAAACTGAAATCAATCATTTTCATATCACTCTGACTATAGTCTTTATAAAAGGTAGGACATAAAAAAAATATGTAGTTCTGATATCCAGAACAACAGTATGGCCATGGCTAGAAAGCCTTTTATCATAGATTTGCTGTATCAGACTAAACTTGGGTCTAAACAAATAATGGATCGTCTCTACGGTAATTAATGACAGAGTCTCAGAGTAGTCATCCAAACTACCAGATAAAGCAGCCAAATATTCCTTAACCCTTTAACATTTAAACCGCCTATATCAAGCCAAAATATTTAACCCGTTTTATGTTGCAACCAGGGCTGTGAAGTTGGAGTCAGAAACAATTAAGAGGTAACTGGAGTCGGAGACAGAAAAATAGACCACAATCACTTAATTACATAGAAGAATCAGAGGTACCAATAGTAGAGGAGTTGGAGTCACAGTTTTCTGTTTCGACTTCACAGCCCTGGTTGCAACTGGCCAGACCCAGCTTCTCACCTCAACCCTACAATGCCATTCTAAAACTAAACAATCACATCATCGAAATCTCTAAACTACAAGATAATGCATGAATAATTCAAAACAATATAAATAAACAAATATTTCATTGGACAGAACAATCTGAATACCAGAGAGTTAAGCCACATATCCTACAGTATTAAAACAAGGACACATTAAGCAAAGTAGTCCTTGATATACTAAAACAGAATGGTCACTTCCTGAAAACTTTTTATCAAAGGCTTGCTCAACCAGACTCAGCCCAAGGCTAAACAACAACAACAACAACAAAAACAACTAATGGAACCTCTATGTGGTAGATCAGATGGTTAAAAATAGCAACCACAGCTCATCTACATCACATTCTACTGCTTTGAAAATAAAGAATGTATTTCTCAATATATGCAAAAATGGATGGAAGGCTTCGTTGTAGGCTTATTGAAGCTAGAAATTACAACCAAACTTTCCCTCAAATCACACATCCTACTATTTTAAAAAGTAAGATCGCTATATATGAAAACCAATGTCAAAGCTAAATACACTATCTTTAAGATAGCTTGTTAGCTCTAATGTGTGCATATAAGAGTGTGTGTATGTAACAGACCTATTTATATGCTTGTATGAGCCAACGAGTGAAACCTTTATGTGGTAGACAAACATGTTAATAAATAGCAGTCAAATACCTCAAATCAAAACCAGACATGTATTACTTTAATACAATACTCAAGCATTGCTGGGTAGCTCTGCTAATACAATACTAATTATAAACAAATTAAATGCTTTCAATAACAAATTAAGTGAAAATATAATTATTATTTGTTTTCTTTTTTTCTTTCTTAAAAACAATCCAGAAAATATTAATTCCTCAAAGTTAGTGGATGCTTTATCCTTTTCATCTCCCCAAGAAAAGACCTTTAACACTCAGACACCTGGTGGATTAAATATTTATATATAGACAGGAAAAGAAAACTTACCAGGCTCAAGTTTTATAACTTTTATTGCAGCAAGATCTCCTGAGCTCAGGTTTCGAGCCTAAACAAAGAAAACAAACAAAATTTTTTTTAATAATTTCCAGATGAAGATATTTATTATTATCAAAATTAATGTGAAATCCCATTCAATTTGCATAATAGCAATTAATCAAAATGTAATTACAAATGCATTTATGTAAAAATGAAATATTTGTAAAACCTTTGAGCAATGCAAGTGAAGAGTTGATCAAAACACATAACACAAGGTCAATGAATGTAAACAAAAGTATTGTATTATCATATACAGGTTGTTTAATAACTTAGTATGGCTGTGCAAGGGGATAGCTGGAATAGCCAATGATCAATAGCTTGACTCTTAGGTAAGAGTAATCAATAGGTAAGACAATTTAAATATCAGGATTGACTTGTTCATATCAGAATAGATTATACAAAACAGAGGTCTTTTGTAATTTGCTATTTTGATATAATGTATGTTTGTATGAGAAAACGTCAAATAAGCTCAGCAGGTAGGTAAAATGAGGTGGTTAATAGCTTATGCCACTGAGTTCATTTCAATTCGTTGGTTTATGTTCCCTAATTTGAATGGCCTTCTTAATCCTCAAGTTGCCAATATACTCGTCAGTGGTGAAAATGCAGATTTGGTATTTGTCAAAATGTTTCTTAACCATGGAAGTACATGTATGCAACTGTACTTTCATCTGGGCGTGGAGCTTCTAGATTGTGCTGACAATACAGTAGTTTCTGCATTTGTCACATTTCACTTGATAAACTATGTATACATATAGATACACATCTGCATTACAAATAGGGTAGTTGAGTAGCATACAAGTATTGTTGGTCTCAGGTAGCTTTTTTGGCCAGCAGTGATGCAAGGAGCATCAAGAGTGAGCTAGATGTATATCGTGTTTGGTAATTTAAGGAAGCAGGAATTGCTGTGATGGTTGTTTTATGTTTTATATGGAGGACCTTGTTGGGGACAAGTGAAGGTCGTGAGAGTATCCATTTAATTTCAAAATTTTCTGAAAATATGTTATAAATGGCTTGGCTTTATTTTATTACATCCATTATGAATGTAGGTGGATTCTATTTGGACATGGTTGTTCTTGGTACTGTGAGTGAGGGGTGATTTAAAGTAAACATCTTGTATCTGTATGTGTAAATTGGCAGAGTCATAAAGAGCATTGGATGGAACTGTTATGATTGTTGTGTTATATTGGATGTTAAATGACAATGGCTGTGTGTGTAAATTAAAAACGAAAAAAATTAAGAAACTCACAGTGAAATATATTCTAAAATGTACACACACACGCACACACAGTCTGTGTGCTGTGAAGAACTTGGGATATATATACATCACTAAAACTATATATTTTAAACATCTAAATGTCAGAGTATTTTCAATTTTTAACTATCTAGGTTGTTTTGTTGTAACAGTAGGTTCTTTTCTCGTTATTATTTTCCTTGAGTTCAGACAATTGCATTGCATGCAAATGAAGAAGCAACAAATATTTGGAAGGCCATAAATTGCTTTAAGCTTTAAATTTTGAGAAAAACATGTTAAATTTTATGTTCTAATGGTCACTACAAAAGAAAAAAATAAAGGAACTTCAGAAATGGATATTAAAACAATAGTCAGTCTACATTTGATGTACATATTTTCTCCTATTATTGCATAATCAAAGAAATATTTGATCTGATATTATCTAGAAAGTAATTATTGATATGAATTAGTAAACCAATTAAGAAATTTTCATTTTAATCTTCACTTAAATTTTCTTTAATTAATTAGCTAATGATCTGAAACAAATAGAAAATGTAATAAAGAAATCAATAAGTGATTTAAATCTTAAATGATATAATGTTGACAGTATTTCCCATGTACTTAATGGAATAGCTATGGCCAGGAATTCATTTTGTTCTTCAAAGGAACACTAAAAAATATTTCTAAGCATGACTGTCTGGTTAAGAAGCTTGCAATGTTGTTTTGGGTTTGGTCCCCAATGCATGAAATCTTGAGCACCCTAGCTAGCCAATGCCTTGTGAGTGAATTTGGTAGACAGAAACTGTGAGGAAGCCCATCATATATGTATATGTCCCCACTCTCTACCACTGCTTAACATCATACCAGTTCAGGCAAAGTGACTGATAGAATAAGTACCAGGCTTAAACAAGTAGAGTATATTAGATACAACATTTGAAAGCTAGTTATTATTCCACTGATTTATAATTATTACATTTTTATAGAGCCAATTGTTCACTGGATTTATTCATTACCATATGATTTGTTACTAACCTAACTAATGTTTGTATCTACATTTGCCAACAATTGTCTCCTGTACCTTTTACTAATACCTACTAGCAATACATAGTTATTCATTAGTATAACATGTCCATAGCAGTGCAGCTGCCAGAACTGCAAGTTACTTTCTGAAAATACTTATCTTTTCCTTCTCTCGAGCTCACACTCAAGAGGTTATTTTTAACTTTGTTCTTTTTTTTTAATTACTGCAAATCCATGTTGTCTGGATAATAACATCCTCCACCTGACAAATGCAAAACTATACAGTCTACCTGGTTGTTGCTGCCAGAGGCATTAATTCCTACTTCTACACATATTTGGACATAAATTTAATTCTAATGCCTTATTTTGTCGGAACAACAAATTTTCATTATCATGTATTTCTTTAGAAATTGCCACATTCCAGACTAAACTAGCAAATGACTTATTTATTACAAGACTAGTGGTTATTCACCCGAAATGAACTAACATAGCAATGGTCTATTCCAAGTATAGGCTAATTATATTACTATATATGAAAGTGTAAACTGACTTTTCTCATCTCTTGACCGTCTGCCTTTGTTGACAGCCTTACTATAAAATACATTGCTATGATGCTATCTTTCTCCAACATGTACCACACAATCTGTTTCAAAGTGTTTACCATGCTGTAAAACTTCTCTGTAGACCAAATTTGCAGCCAGTCACATTACAAAAGAGCAAGTCATTTACCAACACATTTCATTCTAAACATCCTACACTCTCTGCAGGTTTAGTATGTAAACTGATATTTTGAACTGATAAAAAGACACAGATTATATATTTCGAACCATCTGACATTGGTCACATTCATGAACATTATTTTCTGGTGGACTAAGCACCAAACAGTCACATTGACAAAATCTCTGAACATAATTTATCCTAGTTTACATCATTTTCTTTTTTGTGATACCAACATATTGGC
The DNA here is from genome assembly GCF_006345805.1 of Octopus sinensis. Classification (NCBI taxonomy): domain Eukaryota; kingdom Metazoa; phylum Mollusca; class Cephalopoda; order Octopoda; family Octopodidae; genus Octopus; species Octopus sinensis. Next base: position 72,540,427 of record NC_043007.1, on the reverse strand, counting down.
TTCAAATTTTGGTAAAATACTAACAATTTCAAGAAAGGGGGATAAGTTAATTACACTGACCCCAGTGCTCAGCTGGTACTTATTTTACTGACCCTGAAAGGATGAAAGGCAAAGTCAACCTCGGCAGAATTTGAACTTGGAACATAAAGATGGACAAAATGCTGCTAAGTATTTTACCTGGTACACTAACGATTCTCCCAACTCATCACCTTTGAGATGATGCCAATATATTACTGTCTGACAAGTATTATAGAAATACCATTTTTACTGCCCCCCACCCTGTGCTCACTGACAATAGATTAGTATGATACTGGTTTTTGAACTATTATTTCTTTGGTGGAACTTTATTCACAGACAATTGTCATATACACAACTATTAATGAAGCAACAACACTTAAAAGTTCTAATTTGGCTTCCTGGAGTTTCAGCTTCACTGCAGTAAGTTTTTTTTTCTTTTCTTTTCTGTTTACTTTATCAGGCATTAGATTATGGCCATGCTGGGACACTGCCTAGGAGAAATTTTAATAGAATGAATTGTCCAATACTTTTTTCTTTAAGCCTGGTACTTATTCTATTGGTCTCTGTTGGTGAACCACTAAGTTAAGGGGATGTAAACAAATCAGCACTGGATGTCAAGTGGAAGAGGGGGATAAACATAGACAAAAAGACACATGTGCGTGTGTAAAAATGATGGGCTTCTTTCAGTTTCCATCTACCAAATCTATTCACAAGGCTTTGGTCGACCCAAGGCTATAGCAGAAGGTTCTATTTTATGAATGCAATGTCAGCTCAAATCTTGTAAACATACATTTTATACATGTTTAGAAAGAGAGTCTCACTTTAATATGTAAATATTCCAACATTCAAATAACCTGCATCATGCTTCCACAGAAAAATTGATAGAAATCCATTAACAGAAACAAAATGACTGATGTTCAGTTTGAACTTAAGCAGGTTGATGCCTGTAAAATGTGAGTATCTCATCTTTTACTTGTTTCAGTCATTAGACTATGGCCAAGCTGGGGCACTGCCTTGGAGAATTTTTCAGTCAAATGAATTAACCCCAGTACTCTTTTTTTTTAAACCTAGTACTTATTCTGTTGATCTCTTTTGCTGAACTGCTAAGTTATGGGGACATAAATACATCAACACCAGTTGTCAAGTGGTGGTGGGGGATAAAAACACACACACACATAATGGGCCTCTTTCACTTTCTGTCCACCAAATCCACTCAGAGGCTTTGGTTGACCCAAGGTTATAGTAGAAGGCACTTGCCCTAAGTGCCATGCAGTAGGACTGGGCCTGGAACTATGTGGTTAGATAGCAAGTTTCTCTTACCACACAGTCACATTTGTGACTATGCACACAGCTGACTTCAGTTCTAAAGAGAAATGATTAGATAAAGTAAAGTGTTTAGTTTTAGAGTTTGGGAAGTGACACTGGTAAGTTCTCTTTTACTGTAATTCTTCAATATCTAGGACTATTGCTTAGTGCTCTAACTGCCTTCTGCCATCTGTCTGTCATTTCTGATTCCCAACCCACTACCATATCCTTCTCAGATAAATTCCTCACAAGCCCTTCTTTACACACAACACTAAAACTGAAAATGACACAGGTTACCAGCATTTTGTTGCTATTGTTAAACACAAACAAAGCTTATTAAACAAGATAGCAGAGAAATTAATCAATAACTGTATCTAACTGTATAAGAAACGTAACCCTTCAGTTTGCTGCTGACAGATCAGATACCATTTGAAATTTGAAAACATAAATGTCCTTCAATCTAATATCAGCAACACAATTATTTCCAGTTGATATTTTCCCATGCAGCTAGTTTCAAATAGTTTTATAAGTGTCTGGTTGGTATTTTAAGATAACTGTCAGAAGTAAAAAAGCCAAGCATTGTCATGCTAGACTTCAACTTTGATATGTCAGTGCTGGAAAGTCATCAGAACAGTATTAAAGTATCATAATATTTGTTCCATAAACAATTTATGTTAGTTAAGTCAACATTAATAATGCTCTAACACAGCCTCTCAAACTACATTTTCAATCAACCATGAACATATAGATTAGTAACACTTTACTATACTAATGTTACACCAGTCTAAAATCACTCTCTCTTATACTCAACATCTTTTATATTACCATCCCACATTTCCCTTCCTCCAAACTGTTAGCCTTGTGCCTTTGTTAGAACCTTCTAAATATATATTTCTTTACTACCCACAAGGGACAAACAAGGACAGACAAACGGATTAAGTTGATTACATCGACCCCAGTGCGTAACCGGTACTTAATTTATCGACCCCGAAAGGATGAAAGGCAAAGTCGACCTTGGTGGAATTTGAACCCAGAACATAACGGCAGACGAAATACGGCTACGCATTTCGCCCGGCGTGCTAACGTTTCTGCAAGCTCGCCGCCTTAACCTTCTAAATATAGTATAACTTATTTAGTAAATTGTGATTGGTTAAATAAAGTGATAAGTAACAAGTAATATCTAAAAAGGCTTGTTAGTCTGCCTCATGGACAACATGGAAAAGCACTGTCCCAGAGGATGGTGAGGGAGATGCACTGGAACAACCATTCTGACTCACAGGGCTTGCACTTGTAGATAGCCATTTATGCCCCAATAGTGGTGAGCTGGATGTGGTCTGGGGGCTGACAGTGCCAGAGGTCTCGACTTCCACACTGACGTCTCAATTTCAGAAAGAGGTTCTTTGAACACAATTTATTGCATTGATGTACTCTTCACAGTAACAGCAATTACCAACATGCAAAAAAAGAGATGCAATGTTAACTGTTTTTAAGACAAACAACCAAAGCCAACACTAAGAAACAGCAGTTGTCTTCCAACAAATATCTCTTCAAGAACTAGAAGTTCCTCAACAAGCTTCACACAAGGAAGGGCCATTGTAAGATCAACATAATCAAATATGGCACACAGTGACAGTGAATGTGAAAACTGTGATACAAACCATATCAATATTTAAATGCCTAAATGTAAATCAACAACACAGTATAGAAAACCTGATAGGGGCAAAGAAAGGACGTTGCTTGTTATGTAATAACTTGACTGAATATCCGATATTTAGACTAAATGTTGAGCAGAAAAGTAGGTTAAATTCACTTTGTGTTAGATGAGACATTAAATAGGAGCAACATGCATGAGTGCCACATAGTTTTCCACACAATCAGTTATCATAACTTATTACGTAATGTGATACTATGAAAGCAAAAACCAACATGCTCAATTTAGATGTTACTTGCAAGTGTTCAGTGAACAGACCAGACTTACTTTGCAACAAAGGTAATCAGAGGATGGACAGGGGACAAAATAACTTTACTCTTTACTCTTTTATTTGTTTCAGTAATTTGACTGCGGCCATGCTGGAGCACCGCCTTTAATTGAGCAACTCGACCCCAGGACTTATTCTTTGTAAGCCCAGTACTTATTCTATCGGTCTCTTTTGTCGAACCGCTAAGTGACGGGGACATAAACACACCAGCATCGGTTGTCAAGCAATGCTAGGGGGACAAACACAGACACACAAACATACACGCACACATATATATATATATATATACGACGGGCTTCTTTCAGTTTCCGTCTACCAAATCCACTCACAAGGCTTTGGTCTGCCCGAGGCTATAGTAGAAGACACTTGCCCAAGGGACTGAACCCGGAACCATGTGGTTGGTAAACAAGCTACTTACCACAGCCACTCCTGCACCTCAACTTTGTGTACCTTTTGTAGCAAGGGGCAAGATTAATGTCCCAACAATAGTTAAGTGCTAAATTAGTGATGGTTGCATAACTGATATGGAATGTAGTCACTTCAGATCTAAGTGTATTTGCTAAGATTGTTTTTGAGTTTCGTAGTCCATACATAAAGCATGTTCAATATCATCACCATCATCATCTCCTCCTCCTAACACCCATCTTTCATGCTGGCATAAGTTAGACAGTTTTGACAGGATCAAAAAAGTCTGAAAGATTGCATTATGTTGTAATGTCTGCTTTGGCACGGTATTGCAGCTGGATGCCCTTCCTAGCACAAATTTTATTACCATCATTGAACAGTGGACATTAACTTGTCCCCCACCACTGCTAGACAACTGGTGCTGGTGTGTTTATATCTCAGTAACTTAGAAGTTCAGCAAAAGGGATCAATAGAATAAGTAGCAGGCTTAAAAAATTAAGTACTGGGGTCGACTTGTTTAACTAAAATTCAAGGCAGTGCCCCAGCATGGCCACAGTCTGATGACTGAAACAAATAAAAGATAAAAGACAGTCAACCAAGAGTCTGGCAGTTCAGACATCAGCAGTGTAGTGCATGTGTAGCCTACATGCTTAATTCACAAACAACAAGGTCTACTTAGCTGCAAATAGATGCCACAGGGTGGGAACAACTTACTGAGCTCAAATTACTTTGTACAACTGAAAAAACATCTGCATCACAATTGAAACTAGTGTTTGTCAATAACCTTTGCTCTGCACTGTCATTTGATCTGAACTCTGGGTATTATTGGAGAGGTGGTTGTACAACAGATTATTCCATGTTAAAATGATCATAGACAGGTATCTATCACTAGAGTAATATCTTCTTTGACAACAATGTTTCCTGCTACTAAATAAGATAAAGTTATTTCAACAGAACTATTTTTATACCCACAGACCACATCAAATTTTAATATCTGGCACACAAACCTAAGCTCAACATTTTGTTGAAAGTTATGAAGTTATGTAAACAAAAAAAAAATTCAAAGTTCATTAAATAAGCAGCTTTTAAAAAAAAACACAAAACTAACTCACTGAAATTTCAGAGAATAAAAAATAAACAAACTTTTAAATTAGAGTTAAATACTAGAGAGATATCTTGCCTAATGTCAAATTGATCAATATTTTTAGAATATTGCATAGATTAATAGAAAAACTATGCAAGAACTAATGGAAGTTCGTTAAATATTTAACGAGAGAAAACTTGGAATGATTAACATTATGTATTTTTTTAATATGCACACTCATGATTAAATTATCTTTTTGTTCTGTTTTTTTTTCTTCAGAAAAATTTGTGGTAAAAGAATTTAATAAATAATAATTAAGAACTAAAAAGTTAATGAGTTAAAGAGATTTAGAAAGATATGAAAAATAAGAGATTCTGAAATTATAAAGTAAAAAATATTTTACTAATTTTGGAAAGTAAACAAAAGGATAAGCAGCAATGAAATTGTACCAGAAGCCTCTACATGGTCACTCAAAATGCTAAAGACCACAGCCAAATCTACTTAAAATCAGATCTTACTGTCTAAAACTATGGAGGACAACTGGACAAATTCACACTGAATAAAAAGAGGATCACAACTAGGAACATTTTATAATAAGGCTGTTTTAGCATACTTAATGAGGCACTGAACAACAGCAACAAATTCAAAATGAGAAAATAAAGAATAGATTCAAAAGAATTCAATGTAAAATAAAATTTGCATATTTCTCAACAAAATCAAAAGGAATGGCTTTATAATTCACATAAGAGAATCAACTTTTTGAGATAAAAATTGGAAATAACAACCTTCAAAGAAACTTCTTCAATGTAGCAAACCGCAGACATGCATACATGTATGTTGGGGGGGGGGGGTTCCTGGCTTAGAAGCTAAACCAAAAATTAAGAGGACTTAAGGTAAACCCAGGAAAGGTAAGTGGAGGTATGTGACTTAGTGGTTAGGGTGTTGGACCAATGACCAGATTGTGGCTTTGATTCCTGGACCGGATAACATGTGTTCTTGAGCAAAGCACTTCATTTCACATTGTCCCAGTCCACTCAGCTGGCAAAATTAGTAATCCTGTGATGGACCGGTGTCCTGTCCAGGTGGGGAATATATACATCATGGAAACTGGTCCTATGAGTCTATATGACACAGGAAGCACCTTTACTTCATGGAGATGTGTAACTTAGTGCTGTTCCTACTAATCATTTCTCTTTTCTCTTTCTTCCCCTCTCCTACGAAATGTGAGTATCCTTGCAAGAACCTTCTTCATCCATCTTTTAACCACCTGTTCCCATGTATAAAGCTGACCCTCACCACCACCTCTGGGTTTGTAGCCCTGCAAGCAGCATGGTGGCCTGAACAGTGGTGATGACATGAAAAAAAAAAGCACCTAGTAAACAGTATAAAGTGGTTGGTGTTAGGAAAGGCATAGAGCTGAAGAAACCATGCCAAAGCAGGCACTGGAGCACAATACAGTCCTTGGACCTACTGGGTCATGTCAAACCATCCAACATATGCCAGCATCATGGAACCTGAATGCTAATTGATGATGATACATACACACACACACACACACGCACGCACACACACACACACACACACACACAACACACACACACACACACCACACACACACACACACACACACACACACACACACACACACACACACACATATATATATGTCCAACCCATGCTAGCATGGAAAACGGACGCTAAATGATGATGATGATGATGATGATATATATATATCTAATTAAAGTTGGAAAACTTCATAAATTGTTACTCTGAATTTTGATTAATGAACATTAGACAACAGTTTTAGAACAATACAATGATCTTTAAATATGTGTGTGTGTGTGCACACCTGCACACCTGCACATGATAAGCTTCTTTCAATTTATGTCTACCAAATCCACTCACAAGGCTTTGGTCAACCTTGGTCTGGAGTAGAGGACAACTGCCCTAAGTGCCATGCAGTGAGACTGAACCCAAGACCACATAGTTGGGAAGTAAGCTTCTCAGCCACACACCCACTCTTGCTCCAGACACAATGCCTTGTGAGTGGATTTGATAGATGAAAACTGAAAAAGGTTTGTTATATATCTGTATATACATATGCATATATCTATAAGTATGTGTGTGAATGTAGGTTTGTTCCTTTGTAACAAGTGTCACTGTTATAAAGGCAGTGTCATTCATTTCCATGGGCACTTTACTCCTTGTACATCTGACTTGAGCAAATAAGGCCCCACATTCTACTGAAGCACACACAATTGTGTTGACATACAACATATGTAGCTACAGACATAGCTATAATGTTTATACTATTATTGTTGCTGCACAGGTTACTCATAAAGTTGATGGATTGGCAGGTGTGGAGTTGGTTGTATTGATTTTGGTGTTGATGACAGTAGGTGTATTGTTTTTGGTAGTGGTGGTCATAATGTTCTAGCTTATGTCATTGTTGTTGCTGTTTATTCTCAAATCAATCCTCACTGAACTAAGACCAACAAAATTGCATTCAATGTTTAAAATATAATAAAGTAGCACAATATTGCATGTGATTGTTTTTTTTCCATCTATTAATTTCTGCATACAATTGTTACTGTTGTCAGTCATTGAGAAGTTGATGGGCCAATAATGGTGGTGATGATAGAAAGTGGTTGTGAAGGTTCATATATCTATACATATATATATATATATATATATATATATATATATGAATGAATAAATAAATACATGCATACATAGGCATGGAAGGACTAGAAGAACAGTGGTAGCAGGAAACTGTATCAGACTGCCAGAAGGAAAGCTAGGAGACAGGTTTACTCAGTCAGAGAGGAAGCAGATAAGAAAACAATTTGCCAATGTTCTGCATTGTGAGCACCGAAGACTTAAAGCATTTCATATTGCAAGACAGAGAGTGAATCATGATGTCATAAGAGAGAAATGTGTCCACATGGATGATGACTCACTTGCATCTAATGAGGCTGCAAAGAGAGAGACTTGGAGATGCTATTACGAAAGGTTGCTAAATGAAAAGAATGAATGGGAGAAAGAGAGTCCACGGAATGTCGACCCAACAGAGGGGCCAGCTATCCGAATTGACAGTACCTTGGTAGATAAAGCAATTAAGGGTATCAAGATATGGAAAGCCCCCGGCCCATCAGGAATCACCGCAGAGATGCTTAAAATATCGGGCAATGTCAGCTATAGTCTAGTCACCCATATAGTCAATCAGGTGATACATGAAGGAGTCATACCCAATGACTGGTGTAGCAGCACCATAGTCAACTGCTACAAAGGTAAAAGTGATGCATTAGATATGAATAATTACAGAGATATCAAGTTGTTGGATCAGGTTATGAAAGTCACAGAGAGGGTCATAGCCCAACTAATTAGGAAGAGAGTTTAGATGAGATGCAGTTTGGGTTTGTGCCAGGAAAAAGCACCACTAATGCTATATTTCTGGTAAGACAGCAGCAAGAGAAATACCAAGCCAAAGATAAACCTCTGTACCTGGCTTTTGTTGACATGGAGAAAGCCTTTGACAGGGTCCCCTGATCCCTTATCAATGCAGAAACTAGGGATACATGAGTGATTAATGAGAGCTGTACAAGCCATGTACAGGGATGCTGTCAGCAAGGTGAGGATTGTCAATGATTATAGTAAAGTATTCCAGATAGGGGTAGGGATCCACCTTGTGCCAGTGACACGTAAAAAGTACTCACTACACTCTCATAATGGTTGATGTTAGGAAGGGCATCCAGCTGTAGAAAGTTAGCGAGATCAGATTGGAGCCTGGTGCAGCCTTCTGGCTTGCCAGCCCTCAGTCAAACAATCCAAACCATGGTGCATGGAAAGCAGACATTAAACAACAATGATGATGATGATATATACAGGGTGTTCAAAAAGTTTCTCCACAGTGAATTTTCTCCAAAATGTATTTCAAAACTTGTAGAAGAGTCAACTTATGTACTGAAACTGAAAGACAACACTTTCAACACCTCTTATAAAGTTTTTTGAAGTCTTGTAAAGTCTAATATATGTTTTTGTAGTCTTATGCCATCTTATAAATATTTATTTTGCAATAAAATACTTACTGCAAAGAAACTTTTTGAACACCCTGTATATATGTATAGGAATGTGCATGGCTTAATGGTTAAGCATGTTGCATTTTTGATCGTGAGATCATAGTTTCAGTTCTCAGAACCACTGCATTTTGTGTTCTTGAGTGAAACACCTACTTTCATGCTGCTCTAGTCCAATCAGCTGTAGATGGGCAACCCTTTGACAGATTAGACTTCCAATCAGAGGGAATGTTGGCCCGCTCACCTAGCCAGCAGGGCAGTATTGTTCGAAAGCTAAAACATGAGGTAAAGCACAATTCCCACCGACGAGGTTTCAGGACATGCTGGCAGTGTACTGCAAACCGCCGGCACTGCCCTATTCTTTTTATTATTTTTCCTTGTTTTTGATACAGGAGGGGGTGATTCCTTCGCTTTAACCAGAGGATCATCACTCCCTCCCACTACTTTAGGGTCCTTTGGGGAGCAACCATTGTTGCTCACCTTTTTTACCCACTTTTTTCTGGGGAAGACTCTTCCACAACCAACTGTTCCAGGACCCTACTCTGGTCCTGGGGACAGTTCTTTTTGATGTGACTCAGTTCCAGGCACAGGTGACACTTGGGGAGGGGATATCCCTCAATAATCACTGGGTATCTGCAACCGGCCATTTTCAAAATATCTGGAAAAACCAGATTCTTGGCTGATAGGGTCCACAGGGTTAAAACAGCTTTTGACCCAACCCATCAGCCCTCGGCAAAATTTTAACATTAAGCAGCTTGTATCCGCTGCCACCCAGACCCCGGCAGATAGTGTCCCCTATCCACTCTTGTCCTATCCTGGGTGGCAACCTGCAGACCCAAGCTCTTGTCAACTTCTTCCCACCATATGTGGAAAGAAGCAAAATATCTTTGCCCTCTAAGGGCTGGCTTGCAAATTTGCAAGCCTCCTCAGGGGTGTCAAATAGCAACCACACCGCTGCATATTTGACCCCCCCTTCCCCAGATGAATTTAATAGTTGGCAAATATTCTGCCAACTCTTTTTTCAATTTGAGTCTTTTGAAAGAGGGTGATGGTGTCGAGCGACTTTGAGTAAGTCCTTAACACCACTGTCCTCTCTTCAAAGTCTTTCATCCATTGTTTGGGCAGGACAATCTCCCACTCCAATGTAGGGCTTTTTGTCTTTTTTGCTATGTTAAAAAAAAAAAAAAATGCAGGAAGGAAGGAAGAAGACAAGAAACAGTTCCAAAACACAGTAAATTATTCTGGCCATCCTGGTACTCCTGGCTAACTCAGTAATCCTCTTGGTAAGGGCACAAAACAGTCACACAACAATTTCACCAAAAAATGGTAAAAAATGAGCACAATTATAGTAGGAGGTATATGCCCCCAAAACACACTTCTCACCGCTAAGTGAGACTTTAAACACAACTACAGCCAGACAATCTGCCAGGAACTCAGTGGAGATTTCTTGTTCGACAAAAACAAACCCCCACTGAATCCAAAAAAAATAAATGCCTTATCTTGTAGTTGTGCTTTGCTTGTTCAATAATTCCTGACGTTGGTGTACAGTGATGTAACTCCAAGCAGTGCAAAGAAAACAGTGACCAACGCATGTGCAGGGAAGCAAGCTTCTTACCACACAGCCACACCTGCGCCTATGTATGTATATATGTATGGTGATTATAGTTTTTCAAACTGTTAACTATTTTGATGTTAGCTAAAACACCAAGAAGCAAACTTTTGACTAATAAGAAATTGTAGTTTTTAAATTCCTAAAATTTGGCCGTATTTCCATAAGAGCAAAATTACATACCATATCCCACAATTAGAGGTCACACTTTATAATTCCCAAAAGTATGAAATCCTGTAACATGAGGTAGTCATGTGGGGGGATGCCTGTATATAGATGCACATACACAT
>NC_043007.1:72492161-72527161 GCF_006345805.1 Octopus sinensis | reverse complement strand
TCCAAAAGTTACAATAACCCAGTCTAAGTAACCCACATAAACAAAGAGAAACGTAGAAAAAAAGTCCTGAAGAGACAAAATAACATTCCTTGGAAACTAGGCAACTAAATGCTTTAAGCTAACCACAGACACAGGCTGACTGTCTGGTAAGAAGTTTACTTCCTAATCACATAGTTCCTGGTGCCACTGCATGACACCTTGGGCAGATACCTTCTACTATGGTAGAAACAAGTCTTGTGAGTGGCTTTGAAAGATAGAAACTGGAAGAACCCATCGCACGTGTGCACATGTGTGTGTGTGTGTGTATGTATATGTTTGTGTCCATATCTGTCCCCCATCACTGCCTGACAAGCAATGTTGGTGTGTCTATGGCCCTGTAACTTAGCAGTTTGGCAAAAGAGAACAATAGAACAAGTACCAGGCTTAAAGAGAACATGAGTACTAGGGTTGATTAGTTCAACTAAAATTTCTTAAGGCAGTGTATCCCAAGTAAAATGTAAAACAACTATTTGTACTGACACATTGCCACCACCACCACCTCATTTTTGAATAAGAACGACAACCAGTCAATCATTAAGAACAAAGATGGTGGATTAAAACAGCAGTGCATGATTAATTAACAAAATGTTCAAAGATAATTTCCTGGCCAAATAAAGATCTCAATTGTAAAAAGATAGCCGAACCAATGTTCTGGGACTATGTTTCTAGAATATTTGCCATAAAATCAAAAGAATCATCAATGTGAAGTCTTCAAGGAAAAAGATTGGCAGCAAAGAATAAAGACTTAGGAGTGATCTAAACTGCATAACCTAACTAAAGCATTACACCTGTGCTATTATTACAAAAATAATAATGACATTTATTTCAATGAGTCAATTTCACCTTCAGCTGGACTGTTGCGATATTTGCACAGTAATTTTTAGAATCAATAAGACATCAATCTAAACAAACATTTTCTATTTCCATTCCAAATAGTTCTCAGCATCCTTGAAACAATCTCATTTTATCACCAATTCTAAAGAATATGGCCTCGACTTGCATTTTTCAAGAGAAAACAACGGCATTTTACATGCATATAAACAAATTAGAAATACTTATAATAGTTGTTTTGTTATTTCAAATAAAAGCTTAGTATTACCTAAATCCTCTTGCATCATGTAGGAATTAAAACTAATCATTAACGATTATGTGGTTGTCAAGTAAATAATTAATAATACTCACAATTTCAGAATTAACAATGCTTGTGTTAAAAAAGAAAATAAGAAAAAAAAAAACAGACAGAAGTGAAAAATGTAAACAAGTAATCCTCAGACAAGAAAAATTGTAGTCAATTTTAGATGAGATAAATAAATGAAAGGATCCAAACAAGTTTTCCATTTGACTAATAATGACTGCTTGATCAATTAATTAGACAGTGGGTGACTAATCAACTGCATCCTTGCTACTGATACAAAAACTTTCAGAAACATACAGAAATGCAAAACAGAGTCCAAAGTACATAATCATTGTACAAAAGACAAAAGTGAATTGCACAACACACATGCATGCACACACATTCCTTAGTTCAGTCATTGGACTAAAGCTATGCTGGGACACTGCCTTGAAGGGTTTAGCCACACAGATCACCCACAGTACTTATTTTTGTTTCGATGAAGTTTGGTACTAATTCTATCAGTCTCTTTTGTTGAACTGTCAAGTTATGGAGATGTAAACAAACCAACACCAATTGTCAAGCATTGGTTGGGGACAAACAGAAAGACCCAAATGCACACATACACACACAAATATATATGCATATATACATATGTATATATACATACACACACAGGACAGGCTTCTTTCAGTTTCCATCCACCAAATACATTCGTAAGGCTTTGGTTGACCCAGGACTACAGTAGAAGAAACTTGCTCAAGATGCTGCCAAGTGAGATTGAACTCAAGACTTCATGGTTGGGAATCAAGCTTTTTAACTATATAGCCATGCCTGCACCAAGGCGGCGAGCTGGCAGAATCGTTAGCATGCCGGGCGAAATGCTTAACGGTTTTTCGCCTGCCATTACGCTCTGAGTTCAAATTCCGCTGAGGTCGACTTTGCCTTTCATCCTTTTGGGGGTCGATTAAATAAGTACCAGTTACATACTGGGGTCGATGTAATCGACAATCTGTTTGTCTGTCCTTGTTTGTCTCCTCTGTGTTTAGCCCCTTGTGGGTAGTAAAGAAATAAGAAAAATACAGAATGCTTCACGAATTTGCGTGTCAACCTTACACATACACACAATCTCTCTCTCTCTCTCTCTCTCTCTCTCTCTGTGTGCACGCAACATTTGCAGCATTCCAGTCATACAAGTTTACTCATCTTTATATGCCGCAATTCTCTACAAGTTGAAATGATTAAGATTACTCAACAACTCAGTGTCAATGAGTCAAGTACTAACATAAACAAAGCACTAATAATCCATTTTATTAGAGGCACTATGCCTGAAATTTGGACTGGGGGAGTGTTAGTTGATTACATCAACTCCAGTGCTCAACTGGCATTTGTTTTTTCAATGCCAAAAGTTTGAAAGGCAAAGTCAACCTTGGTGGAATTTGAACACAAAACAAAAGAGACGGATGAAACAATAACCTAATAATGAAATTTTGTAATCTATAAGCATAATATAAATTATTTTTACCAAAATCTCTTTGGAATAGTAACCAACCCTAATTCTATCTAGTGTGCCTTAAGGAGGATGACCTTTTCAGTTTACCTAATTTATATTCAATAAACTTTGTAATGTCAAATGCAATTTAAATCAATCAAACTTCCTGAAATGCTATTTGTTACTCAGTGACCTTTAATATTGCATTTAGTTAACAATCACATAGAAAACTGTTTGGTTTGCAGAGGCTTTTATGATCACAATTCAACTTCATTAATGAAGAAAAATAATAATAATAATAATAATAATAATAATAATAATAATAATAATAATAAAGCACCTAAATTTCTTACGTTTATAATTCAACACCCAGAAACAATTTTCTAGATTTATTTAAACTTTAATAAGTCTACCCTGGTGATATCATATAAGTCTCTTTTGTATAAGTCACATAAATTTTATACATTTATTTGGCTCTGATAAAAAAAAAAGACATTATGCTATACAGGGCATGATGTGTCGAAAATGGGTCATTTCTAAGAAAGAACACATTATGCAGAAGTTCAAATCTTACAATTGTCACAGTCTTCCTCTGAAAGCAAGGAACTTAACTCTGCTTAGTTTAGATGCCTGACTGATAAAAAAAAATAAATAAATAAAGATTACACTACAGGCGCAGGCAAAGCTATGTGGTAAGAAGCTTGCTTCCCAACCTTGTGTTTTTGGGTTCAGTCCCACTGTGTGGCACCTTCGGCAAGTGTTTTTTACTAGAGCCTTGGGCAGACAAAAGACTTGTGAGTGGAAACTGAAAGAAGCTTAGTGTTTGTGTGTTTGTATGTGTGTGTGTGTGTGTATGTGTGTGTGTCTCTCTCTCTCTCTCTCTCTTTGTATGTGTCTTTACGTGCCACCGGCACGGAGGCCAGTCAGGGCAGCGCTGGCAATGGCCACGTTCGGATGGTTCTCTTACGTGCCACCGGCACTGGTATCACAACTACAATTTCCATTGATGTTGATCGATTTCTATTTTTGATATATATATATATATATACACACACACATATAAACACAACAGGTTTCTTTCAGTTTCTGTCTACCAAATCCACTTACAAGGATTTGGTTAATCCCAGGCTACAGTAGAAGACAATCTGTCCAAAGTGACATGTGGTGGGACAACCTGGAACCATATGGTTGGGAAGCAAACTGCCTACCACACAACCATGCCATGTCCGCAAAGCCATGACATGCCTGTTGAATTTTTAACTATAAAATGAGTAATGATGGACTGCATCACATCTGTCAGTCTCTGACATATCCCTTCGTTTACACGCATACTTCTAACCAACTCTCCCATTAATATTCATCACACTCTTACCAGCTAACAATACCTCTGTTGCTTTCATTGACATTCATCACACATACCAACTGCCTCTCTTTCTCTCTCTCTCTCTCTCTCACCAGCATTTAGTGCCTCCTCCATTTCATCACGAGGCCTGAGTAATGAGTTAATTGCAATCACTAGAGTTGAGTAACGAGAGATTGTATCAGATCTGATGCAATTTGATATACTTCCTATATAAGCCTCACTTTCTCTCTCTCCTGCCAACAAATATATAACTGTCATTAGTGTGGCTTTCCCATCACAATATCTGATTAAGGATGGCCTGAGCGGGATCTGGTATAACCCTTTCCCCACCCTTCAACCCCTCAAGTATCTATCAGTATCTTATCACAAACTAATCCTTCTCTGCCTTCTCTCACTAGCAAACTTTACCCATCTGTTATACTTTTGTATTGCTCACCACCACTACCACTCCCTCTCTCCCAGGTCATATCTATGACTATTCCATCCTTGACTTTCTCTCCCAATTCCCCCTAGCCATTACTGTGTCCCTCATTACACCCTGCTGTTATCATTTCTTTTATTACTCTTTCAAGCAACGTCTCTCTTCTTTTCTCCCTCCATTTCCACACTGTCACCCCAATTATTCAGTCTGGTACTTGCTTCTTTTCATCCTTTTCACCCTAGTTCATCTTCTGCAATCACTCTCTTGTCTACCTGTTCTACAGCTCATATTAGCCAATGCAAACAGACACAACATGAAACAATGAGTATCCTTTTCATCTTACATAGTACACTAATGCTGGTGCCTCAATATAATGTATTCATCAACCACTGTAAAGTGGTTGATAAATGTATGTAGAGCTGATTGGACTCTTAGCTTTATTTTCTTAAGAAAATGACAACCTCTCTAAAGCTGGTACCATGACAAAATGAAGTTGTTTGCGATAGGAGATGCATCCTAATGTAGAAAACACACTAAAACTTAATGTACAAGATATGCTCCTCTGACTCATTTAGAAGGATGACTCATTAAGAACTGACTCAGTGACAATCCATCCAACCCATACCACCATGGAAAGCAGATGTAAAACATGAGAATGTGTGTAAGTGTGTGAGTATATATGTGTGTGTGTGAATATATGTGTGAGTGAGTGTGTGTGTGTGTGTGTGTGTGTGTGTGCGTTACATTTCACAGTGATCCATATGTTGTGGAAAGGAAAATCAGAAGTTCTTTTCTCGTAATTTCTTAACATTTTGACATTGGAGTCTGTTAGGGCAGTGAAGCTTCTAGTTTTTACAAAGTTACCTGTGCCACTGTGTGACTTTTTTATATGACAATCTTCAGATGCTGTAGAACACAAAATGTGTGCCTTTGCAGAGGGGAACAGAAAATTTCCTTTTTCTAAAGTTTTGATTTCACTTTTGAAATTCTCTGAATCTTGAACAATATACAAAAAACTAATTGAATGCTGAATTACAATATTTGATGTTTGTCAAAAAGATAACAGAAAGAAATCCTATTCTTTCAGGTTTTCTGAGTGGGACAGCACCTTGTAGGACAATATACTGTTGCAGAGGGGAAGTCGCAGAGGAGCAAAAGTGCCCACTTCAATAACTTCTTATAAAATAAACAATTATACTCAAGTGTGTCAACAACATACTTTAATTTCCAAATTTGTTTCAACTGTGCAAAGTTTTCATAAATTTCCACAGTTTGGAGCAAATCTACATTTTGCTTTAAAATGGGAATTTAGAAAATAAATATATACAGACAAGCATAAATTAAAATGAAAGTATAAATAATTATTTAAGAACACTCAATCTAAATGTTTAATGCACATGAAAGAGTTATTATAACATATTCTAGCTCCTTTCGAGTTTTGTCAAACCTGCTCTAAAAAATGCATAAGTTACTAAATATAAAAATTATGAATAATTATATATAATAAATATATAATTGTATACAAAGTCTGACTGTTTACCAAAATCACTCATCAAAAAATTGCAAATCAAAGGGGTAAAATATTTAAAAATATCCTTAAGAAACACACTCTTAAAGCAGAAAAAAGTCTGCTTGAAAACAAAGAGACACTTGTGCTCTCCAGCTCAACAAATACTTTTACAGTGGTGTTTCGTGAGAAGAGCAAATGCTTTCTTGATGTTCTCTAGCTCAACAACTGTAAAGGGCCCAGTGCCAACCAACTGGATAGGACCATAGAACACATTATTTGTATGACAAGTGTCAATATCATCCCTTCTGGGTCAGTTGAAGGTGTTGATACTAGCAACAACAGATCTATGAAGAAACTTGAACTTAATCATACAACCAGAGGCATGTTCTAAGGCCCTGCCAATGTAGAACTGGCAAAGATAATCAACAGCATAGTACTGCTCCACATGCACTGTGATGCAGTTGGGAGAACCTGGCTCTACAAGAACTGCTGCTGGTTGATCTAGTTTGCTCAAGTGTTGGTGACTAAGTGAATTCTGTGCATGGTTCTTGGACTTCGAATTGGGAATACTTGGCAGTAATGATTGAGCCAGCATCAGCTTTTGCAACAAAATGGATGGCATGAGTATTTGGGATTGCCCTGCAATCAGTCCATCTTTGATTCAACTTCTCTGAGTGGCTGTTGATAGAGGATTGTGGAACAAAAAGCATATGAATTTTTTTGCACACTTTGCATTTGTCACAACCTCTTTATTCTGCAAAATAGATCGCCAAACTGTATGCTTGACTTTGCCACCAACACCATCCACTTTCCATGTGCAGTCTCAAAAAATGACCATGAAGATTCTGCACTAAAGTCATGCTAATAATAAAGAAAGTTTGCCAGGGTGTACTTGTTTTTGAACTGAGAGCCAGCAACATCACTCCAGTAGAGTATTTTGGAGACCTGGGTTAACTGCTAACCTCAATGATAATGGCTGTGTTGAAAGCAGAGACACTTGCGCTCTTCATGCTTCATTTCATCAGAAACAACTACATATGATGCATGCTCAAGTTCACCTTCTTTGCCCTTAAAGCCACAGCAGTGAAAAGAGTGACATGTTGCTGAACCAGTGAGCTGCCATCACTTCTTTCTGGTGCTTCAGTTGAAAATTTTCTGAAAATTCTTCTTGAATGATCACTTCACTAGTTTTCAGGTTGTGTTTCAGGAACTTGAGTTCTGCAAACTGCTGCTTAATGTTGTAAATGTGTTTGCTGAATGGCTGTAGTTCCTCCACAAGATCTTTTCCCTCAGCAATTGTGCATTCCTGCAACAGCTTTCTCACTCACTTATTTTTGCCAGTCACCCACTGATGATAAGATACCATGAAATCTTCATTAGCATCAGTAAACACTTCATCTTCTGGCTCAGTAACTCCACGTTTTCTATTTACACAACATATCTGCTCAAGACTGCAGACTGTTTGCATTAGGACTTCACACTTTTTCCGTAACAGACTTCCCCTCCACAACAAAAAAATACTTATGTACCTTGGACAGAACAAAAAAACATCTGGCCATTTTGAAAACATTATTGAGTAGATCTGGCCTAAAAACAGAGGTTCTGAAATGCAAGTTCTGAATTGGCCATTTGTGTGAGAACAAGACTTAAAAGCCTTAAAATGTTTATGGAGGGGAAAATCATTTATTGGACAAGTAAGGCTGGTGTTTCTCTGAAGCAGATTTAGGTGTTCAATATTACTGAATATTTGTGCCCTTGAGGAGTCCATGTCCCAGTACTTTGAACCAGTTAAAGTCTTTTCTATTTCTCTCTAGCAAAAAGAAGAAAAAAAACATTTTCCCCTCCACAACGGTCAAACTTAGATTCAATCATGACTGCTTTTGATCTTCTGTGAGCAAGTGAGACACAAATTTTGCTGCAACTCTTTTCATTTGCAATTCCTTGCTCAAAGTTCATTTGCAAGAACTCCAGGATATACCAGTCATATCAACAAGTTTGTCAATTCTTTGGTGATGGTTCATGAATTTTCGTGAGGTTTTCATTCATCTAGGAGGCCGATGGTCACCCTTGAACAAGGTTGGTCTTCAAGTGACAATTCCTAAAGCATGAAAACCACACATAAACTTGTGTTTTGCTCATGGCAGCATCCTTGTAAGCTGTTTGAAGCAATGACAACTGTTTTGTCTGCCATTTCTCCCAGCAAGAAACAGAATTTCACAGAAGCATGCTGTTCCTTCATTTCAGCCATCACAAAAATCAATAAACAGGATAGAAGCACTGCAAAACAAAGATGCACCACATGGCAATACAACTCCACTCAACGCTGCCAGTTGGCAGGCTGATACCTGAGAGTCACATCAAGTGGCTTCTAGTGGTGGAAGCCTGAACTACTCATAGAGAATGTTTCCAGTTACTTTTGGGTACCCCCTCTTATTCACCAGAACATAAGCTTCATGAAATTTTCATTAGAAATAGTGTTAAGCTAAGTTACAGTTGTGAAGACAATTTTCTAACTTCACTAGCTGGGATTAATGAGGAAAAAATGCCCACTCTGAAATATACAAAATCCAACCCCATAATGCAGTTTCCTCACCAGTAACATCTGTCCACTAAATGGTAAATGCCTTCAAAAAGAGTCAGCAAAAACAATGAGTTACAAAAGCCCTATAGAAATTATTTTCAAACCTGGGTATAACCAGTCTACATTGTCATTAAAAAAATGAGTTACAACATCACTTTCCAAGTATATTTGGAATCTGAAGGACCATGGCTTTCATAACTACAATACTGATCTGTCAGTTATTAAATCCACATCAGCATATATCAGAGTACAAATACCTCCTCAACTAGGAGAAATACAAAATTCTAATACAATCATTACAACTATTTTGAAATTAGAACTAATTGCTTCATGCCCTAATAATAGAAAATTTGTACAACATTCAACTTTGCAAGAGTTCACTGCATGACTCTTGACTCTTATAAAACTTTCATGCTTTTCTTCTACTGCTACTCAATATCTTTTGGCCTGCTACCATTCATTTTGCAGTTTTATATCACACATAACACACATCATATCCAAGCAAATTGCAGCAGACTTTCTTTAAACCAGCCCCAACCTTATCAACTTTCATCAGTTTATACTTGTTTCAAATATTCAATCTGTATTTTTCCATTTTAACAAAAAAATATGCACAGACATATGCATCATTTAAAACAACACTGACTTATAATTCTGTCTGTACCTCTCCAGATTTTCTATAAATTTGCATACCTTTTTTCTTGCCCTTTACACCAAGGGTTGGGGAACTTTTTAACCAATTACCCCAAAATATATTTATTTACGCCGATGTTACTCCACTTGATTTGAAAGGAAGAAAATCCTAGATTCTTTGAATACAAATGGGTTATTGAATCTATTTATATAGAGAATGCAATTATAAATATAAAAAGTATAAAACAAATGCGATAAAATAAATTAATATCCTCATTATGAAACAAAAGAATTTTTCTAGAAATTTTTTCACATCAGGTTTTGGAGAAATGATGTTTCATTTCTGTTACAATTACATCAAAATTGGGGCATTTTGATACCAGAGCAATTTGGATACAGTCTTAGGGTCAAATTGATTTTGTTAACGGGTTGAATTGAATAATTACTTAAATCTACTTAAACAAAGCAAAAACACATGTCAAAAAATAAGGTTAAGATGGGTAATAGACAACTGACAAATAATATCAGTTTAGTTACTTGACAACGCTTTAGCAACCAAATTGTTTGTAATTCAATGTGGTTTTATGTCTCCTAAACATGACCATTACGCTGGACAGATACAATATTGTCAGAAGAAAAATGTCTGTCATAACAAAGAACACATTTTTTATACAATTTTACTTATGTCTACTGAGTCCTCATTTCATTTTACCCCACTTGGGCTAATTTACCCCGGTTCACCAACCCCTGCTTTACACAGTGTGCCCTACTATATTTGTATACATATTTTATGATTAACATAATTATCTCATATCCATTTAACTATGTGTGTAAGTATGCTTATATTTGTATAATAGCTTAAAAGCTGCATTCCGTGTGGACTTGTAAGCTAACTCCTGCAGAGGGCTCATTGGGCCTGTGGCGCAAAACCAAACAGAGCAACAATAATAAAACATTTATTGGTGCCCTACCAATATGGTATTACTTTAAATTCAGTTTAAATGAAAAACATGTAACTTAACAAATTTTTGAAGTTCTTTTAAAATTTGAATAGAGGATATATATATATATATATATATAGTTGAAATTTACAGAAAAACAAAAGATAGAGACAGGTGTATAAACAACAAACAGGTGTTTTAGTTTGATGCTTGGGAAAGTGAGAAAGTCTTTTACGTTTCAAGCCTACACACTTCAACATAAATGAACATGAGTAAATAAACAGAGAGAGAATAAAAAACACTTGTGGATTTAGCAGTCGTGTGTTTGTGTGTGTAAAAGAGTGGGTGTGTGTGTAAAAGAGTGGTTTCAGGTTCAGTCCCAGTGCATGGCACCTTGAGCTAGTGTCTTCTATTATACCTTTGGGCTGACCAAAGCCTTGTGAGTGAATTTGGTAGATGGAAACTGAAACAAGCCTGTCGTACGTATGTACATATATATGTATGTATGTATTTGTGTATGTATCTTTGTGTCTGTGTTTGTCACTCTATCGCTACTTGATAACCGGTGTTAGTGTTTACATTCCTGTAAGTTAGTAGTTCAGCAAAAAAAGGCCAGTAGAACAAGTACTAGGTTTAAAAAAAAAGTCTTAAGGTTTGTTTGTTCAACTAAAACCTTTCAAGGCGTTGCTCCAGTAAGGCCACAATCAAATGACTGAAACAAGTAAAAGAATAAAAGAAAAAAAAACTTTTAAAAGGAAATGGTTGACAGTGACTTTGAAGTTTTGGTTTGCTTGCCTTCATCAGTCTGTTAATTTATTCCTTGTAAAAGTTTATTAGTATATATATATTTCTGTAGACTGCCTCATTATTATGGTCAGCAATTTCAATGGATATGTTAACCAACAAAATGATGGCTTCCATGAAATACAAGGAAGCTAGAGATATGAGTTCAAGAAATGAGGAGGGCATAACGCTCCTGATGTTTTGTGATTTAGCTCATCTAACAATTTACAGCACACACTTTTAGGAAACCAGCCAACCACCTATTCATCTAGTAATCTGGCAAACACACAGATTACATTTTCATTAGGAAACACGACAGAAAAGCTATTGTAAATACCAAAACCTTTCCTGGCAAAGGATGCACTGCAAATCACAGATTGGTAGCCAGCAGCTTCAGTCAGAGCTAAGCATATTTTGAAGTAAAAGACAACTTGGAAAAGGAAAATATGGAAACTAGAAGATCCTGCAATTGGGAATAGGTTTAGAGAAATTCTAATTGATGTATTTGACTGAAGGGAGGAAGATTTAGATACTAATGGCATGGATGACAACTGAGAATTTCTAAAAAATAATCTGCTCAGAGTTACAGACCAGACAAAGTTCCAGTTAAACCAAAGAAATGAGGAAATGATAAGGTTGATATAGCAGTAAAAGATAAGAGACAAGTTTCAAAAACTTGGAAAGAAGGTCGAGCATTATCAAATGGTTAAAAGAGCAGTTATTTGGCTAAAGGTAAGGCAAAATGAAGAGATTTGCACATATCCTGTAATGTGAAGATCAGAGTTGTGAAGCGTTCAGGATTGTGAGACAATGTGTGAGAGAGAACTGAGATGTCATTGGTGAAAAGAGTATTTGAAATGATGAAGGTATATTCACCATTGTCATGGAACCAAAGAAATTGGTATGGAAGTGCTATTGTGAAAAGGGGGACTACTGACTGCACTGAGGGATTAACAATTCAAGTTGACAGCAGCAAAGTAGATAAAACAGCCAAGGATATGAAGGCAAAAAGAGTTGCAGATCTATCAGTGACAGTTGCAGAAATGCTCAAAATATTTGGTGAGGCAGGATGCATGATTACCACCTGGATAGTAAATATACAGGAAGGTGTCATACCCAATGATTGGTGTAGCAGCATCATTGTAAAATGATACAAAGGCAGAAGAAAAGCTTTAGAGAGAAGCAACTATAAAGGGCTTAAACTATTGAATCAGGTTATGAAGGTCATAGAGAAAGAGTCATAACCCAATTGATGTATGACAGAGTAGACCTAGATGAGATGCAGTTTAGCTTGTCCCTGAAAGAGGCATGGATGTAGTCTTCCTAGTCAGGCAACTGCAGGAGAAATACTTGGCAAAGACTAAACTGATATTCTTGGGTCTCATTGATCTATAGAAAGTGGTCCACACTCCATAATTTGGTGGTCAATAAGGAAAGTAGATGTAGATGAATGACTTGTAAGAGTTGCATATGCTATGTACAAATATGCAAGGAGTAAAGTGAGAGCAGGCAACAATTTCAGCGACAAATTTAGTGTAAAGGTACTTCATCGAATCTTAGTCCTCTCCTATTTGTCATAGTCCAACAGGCTATCATGGAGGAGTTGAAGAGTAGCTGTCCATGGGAATTCCTATATACTAATGATCCAGTTCTTGTAGCTAAATCTATAGAGGAATTTAAAAATTTCAGGCTTGGAAAATAAACCAAGAATTGAGAGGTCTCAGGATAGACCAACCAAAAACAAAGTACAGAAGAAGTCAAAAATCTGGTATCTTCAGAAAAATGGTCATGGTTGATATGCAGAGAAGATACTAACTCTATACACTGTACTCAATGTATGCTATGGACATACAAGAGATGTGGAAGAATCACAGGCAGATTAACAGAGAATGTAAGCTTCGTATGTGATAGATACACTGGTGCAGTAGAAACTAAGAGTACACTGGAAATAGTTTCACTTAAATGCCCAGATGACTCACCAGAAGTAGTAGACAGCTTTTGTTATTTAGGGAATGTAATTAGCAAGGAAGGTGATTGCTTTGAAAGTATCGTAGCCAGAGTGAAGGGCAGATTTGTATGGTGCCTGTATTAGAACCACAAAGCTGCATGGTAGTGAGACATGGGGGCTTCAATGCAGAAAGCTTGAGTAGACTGGTAAGAAATGAAGCAAGCATGCTCCAGTGGATGTGCAATGTGAGTGTGCATAAACGACATAGTATAAATGTGCTGAGAGAAAAACAGGGCATAAGAGGAATTGGATGTAGTGTGCAAGAAAGAAGACTGTGCTGGTATTGGACATGTAATGCTGTATAAAGTAGTGTTGGTCACTCAGTATGGATAGAACATACAGAAGAGGGAAAACCAAAAAATGGGATAAGTGGTGGAAGCTGATCTCAGAACCTTGAACCTGATGGAAAAGATGACTAAGGACCAAGATGACTAGCAAATATAGTTTTTGATAAGACCTGCCACTGTGGCAAAACTAAATTTCAAATGAGCTATGTAGGTGTATGTGTACAAGAGGGCCCTTTGCTTTATTTCCTTCTTCACAGAAAGACATTCACAAACCCCAACAGCCCATCACCTTTGTAACTGCTGTTCTTTCTTGACACCACTTACTTTTCTTATTACTCAGACCCATCTTCATCCATTAACACAGTTCCCTCTACCTACCCTTCCACTGAATCAACAATTATCCTTCCCCACCACCACACGTCTCTCACTCTTCTTATGCACCATGCTTGCCAATCTCTTTTTCACTCACTCCTGTAACTTATCTAAAAGCATCCTTCTTTCGTCCTGTCAACTGTTTCATCAGTATTGTTTTGCTGCTCAGCACTGTCAGTCATCTCATACTCCCCACTCCCCATTGTGCTCTGATCCAATCCCACCCTCTCTTCTAAAATGTGAGTTGTCATGTAGCTCTTTTATAGCAAGAAACCTATTCTACTCCGGTTTCTTCTCTCATGCTCTTACCTATCTTTTCTGTCTCATCTCCTAGCATAAAGCCCACACCCCTTGGGGTTCATAGCCCTGCAAACTGCTTGACAGCCTCACTAATGCT
Organism: Octopus sinensis; assembly: GCF_006345805.1. Lineage (NCBI taxonomy): Eukaryota > Metazoa > Mollusca > Cephalopoda > Octopoda > Octopodidae > Octopus > Octopus sinensis. The sequence goes on along the minus strand of NC_043007.1, from coordinate 72,513,223 downwards.
GGTGACATGAAAAAAGTACCTAGTACACACTGCAAGTGGTTGACATTAGGAAGAGCTTCCAGCTACAGGAACCATGGCAAAGCAAATACTGTAATATGATGTAGTCCATGCATCAACTCCAGTCCAACTGTCCAACCCATGCCAGCATGGAACATGGACATTAAATGATGAGGATAATATAATGTGTGTGTGATGATGATAATATATACAGACAGAGTGACTGATGAAGGCAAAAAAGCAAACATAAACTTCAAAGTCACTGTCAACTTTTCCTCATATATATATATAAATATATATATACACACACATATACACATTATGCTTTTTTAGCACAGTATATACATAAGTGATGTTATTTCAGGACAAATACTTCAGTAACTGGCCTACTGACAGTGTGTATATATTAAGTATGATACACAGGTGGGTATATGTGTACATATTTGTATACACACATATATACATACATATGTATACTTACATACACAAATATATTTATACATCTATATATGTATACATAAATGTCTATCTATCTGTATATATAGATATATATACTTCAATAATATATATACACACACATAATCATACATGTGTGTGCATGTGTGGGAGGTCAGATCATTTTTAAAGCTACTTGTAACATGTAACCCAGTACATGGTGTTTCATGGTTGGACCATTGGCAACTAAACTGGCAACCCTACCAAGCTTGCTTGGTAAGGAGGATGGTTTGCATTGGACACCCAGCAGGATGTAAAACAACACTTGTCAAAGAACAGATGATCTCAGTAAAGTCAATGGCCATCCAACAAATGGAAATTCCATTATAACAACTGCCGCATTGGGAAGCCGGTGATTTTGCATTTTTTTGTATCTGGAATACTTGCTATGGAGGTGAGAATCTTAGTGGTGTTGTGCAGAGATGATATTGATGATATAGGCATTACTGTCAGCCATTGTCTTTAACATCTGGGATAAGATAATTTCTCAGTGATGGTCATACTCATTTACAAGTCAGCAACTACCATGCACGCATGTGCATGTCTGTGTATCTGCATGTATGTTTTGTATATTATATATATATATATACATATATATATATATATATTTCTGCTTTGTAAGGGTAATAATACCCAGTTTTTCTGCTGCTCTAATGGTGATACTGCATTCAAAATATCATTTTGTCTGTACCGTAAACTACACATGGTTGTTATACATATATACACATACATACATGGACATATTTATTGAAGTTGAAAAGACTTGACAAACTGTTACTCAGAGTTTCATGTAACTGATCACCAGACAGGCATCTGATAATCGGTTAATTGAAAGTCTAGGTAACAGCTTCTCAAGTCTTTTCAGCTTCAATAAAACCCAATATGGATTTATTGATTGCCTGATGTCAATGAGGATGCCATTGTCAAACAACAGGTTTGTTACCCCAAAAAGTGTTTACACTTCATTTCTGTGTTCTTCTGAAGTTGAAGAACTAGCATTTTAGCTTTTGCTAAAGGAGCTTGTCTATATTCTTTGTGCTGAGGAACTCATCATACTTGGTGACTTCAATGCTAGAGATGTCAAGAATTACCAAACCTTGGGTGTAACTGGAAAGCATGGTGTTAGAAGTCGGATTTCTGCATAACAAACACCATGTTCCAGCAGAAATCTAAAAGCAAAATAACCTGAAAGCATCCAGGTTTGAAACAGTCGTACATGATTTTCTTCTTGTTTGTTAGGTGTGATGTGTGTAGTGTCCACATTATGTGGGAGGCTGAATTCTCAATGGACCGATGTTTTGCTGGAGCAAAGATGAACTTTGTTAAGAAAATCAAAGCAAGAGCCAATGGTGTGACCACTCCAAAGAAATTGTGACTCATCTGAACGAAGATGCTAATAAGGAAGAATTGGTGAAGAGAATGGATGACATTGTATTCAAAGACTTATGGGAAGAGTTCAAAACATCTGTGTCTCGCATTTGCAAAGATGATCTGCATTTAGTGGAAAGAAAACATCAAGACTGGTTTAACGAAAATGAAGTTCAAACATTATTAAATGAAAAGAATGTTGTGCATACAAGAGTTGGTGGAGAACCAGAAATACATAAGAATTGAAAGCTTGAACAGTGAGATGAAGTGTAAGGTACAAAATAGGCTTCATGACATGCAAGATACTTGGGTGAGAATAAAGCAGATAAAATCCAATTGGCATATGATCCCAATAAAACAAAGCTTCTGTGTAACTTGTGGGTGGCAGTATCAGAGATCTTAAAGATATTCTTATCAAGTAGCAAGAACATTTTAACTAACTTTTAAATAGGCCTTCTCTGGTTGATGGCAAGTTTGTTGGTTTGATTCTTTGATGCCCACAAAAGAACATATGGCAGAAACTTCCCTAGAAGAAGGTGAAAATGCAGTAAAGAAGTTAAATAATATTAAGCTGCCTGGGATGGATGGTCTCTGTATTGAGATGTTGAAATGTAGAAGTGAAGATCTACTCCATCATTTAACTACCTTAATGCAAAAAGTTTGACAGATCAAGAAGAAGAAGAAGACTTCTATGATATCCTTCTGCAGGTCATGTCCAAAATGAATAACAGTAACTTCATCATCATGGCTGATGATTTTAAAGGTGAAGTTGGACAACATCATAAAGACTTTGTTAGCATTCATGGAGTGCTGTGATGCAAATGGCCTTACCATTTGCAGCACCAACTTCAAAAAAATGTTCTAGTCACCTGATCATCTGACATTCAGGTAAACACAGTAGACAGACTTCATACTAGCTAGAAAAATAGTCAGCTGGTTGTGAATGCTAAGTTTATCCCTGGCAGAGAGTGTACTACACAACATAAAATGCTGGTTAGTTACTTCAGACAAGAGTTACAAGGTCACGGAGACAGAGGGCAACCTGAATTGGGAAGAGGACATAGAAAACAACCAGCAACAGGTTAAGAGACAAATTATTTAAAATAGGAGGAGGAGAAAATAATGTAGAGGGACAACTGGAAGGTTCTGCTGGAAAACATACTAAACGTGACAGACCAAATTGTGGCTGAACAAGGTCTCAGCCAAAAAGGTGACATAATAGTGGAACAGCCCTATAGACATGGCCATAAAAGCTAAGAGACAACAATACCCAGCTGCAAGAACAGAAGCAAGATATCAGGTATATCTAGCAAGGGAAGAAGGCCAGAGTAAAAAGTTTGCTAACGTTCTAAGATATGACAATTAGAAACACAAAGTATTCTGGATTGCAAGGCAGTGTGTGAGAGAAAATCAAGGCATCATTAGGGAAAAGAATGTATGGAATGATAATGGTACCCTTGCTCTTACTGAGAATGTAAAGAAAGAAATGTAACAGTGCTATTATGAGAGGTTGCTGAACAAGGAGAATACATGAGAGAAGAAGGGCCCACAGCCAAGTAGACCCAACAGAGGAAGCAGCCATCCAAGTTGACAGCCATGTAGCGAATAAAGCGATTAAGGACAAGAAGGCAAGGAAAGCTACTGTTCTATCACCACAGAGATGTTTAAAATATCCAGTAGATATGCCAAGTGACTGGTGGTGCAGCATGATTACCAACTTCTACAAGAGCAAAGGTAGTGTACTAGAGAGAAGTATAGGGGCATTAAACTAACGGACCATGTTATGAAGGTTAAAGAGAGAATTGTAGCACAACTGAATAGAAAAAGAATCAACACAGATGCAATGCAGTTGGTTTTTATACCTGAAAGAAGAATTACTGAAGCAATCTTTCTCGTGAGACAGCTGCAAGTGAAGTATCTAGGCAGAAATAATCCCCTCTACCTGACATTTATTGATCTAGAGAAAACCTTCAATAGGGTTCCCTGCTCTGTGATCTGGTGGTTAATGAAGTTAAGAGTAGACAAATGGCTTGTGGGAGCTGTACAAGTTATGTATAGAGGTCCAGTCAATAAAGTGAGAGTTAGTGATGAATTCAGTGGGAGAGCAGAGGTGCACCAGGGCTCAGTCCTCAGCTCACTTCTATTCATTATAGTCCTTCAAGCCCTGGTAAAGGCGTTCAAGACTAGCAAGGAGCTTTTGTATGTTGATGACCTTGCTGTAAAAGCAAGGTCTCTAGTAGAATTAGAAAAAAAATTTCAGACATGCAAACAAAACTTGGAGCCAAGAGGCTTCAAAATGAAGAAGACAGAACTTTGCTACCACAAGAGAAAAGCCATGTTTGATACACAGAAAAGTACTTAAGAATTTTATTCAGAGAATCCAGTGTAAACTATGAATGTACAAGAGGTACAGTGGGATCACAGGTAGGTCAACAGAGAAGGTAAACTTCATATGTAGCAGGTGTACAGGGGTTGTAAATACTAAGGGCACATATGAAATTGACTCCTTCCAATGCCAAGATGGATTTCCAGAAGTAATAAATAGTTTCTGTAAGCTTGGGACTTAATTAACAGTAGGGGTGAGTGTTCAGATAGAGTAGTAACCAAAGCGAGAACTATTAACTCTGTTAGCAACAAAGATCTTCTACTTCAGAGTGAAGGACAGATTGTATGATGCTTGTGTGCAAAGTGCAATGCTGCATGGTTGTAAGAAGTGGGCTTTGAATGTAAAGGATTTATATAAACCTAAAAGAAATGAAACAAGTTTGCTCCATTGGATGTGTAATGTCAGGGTGCATGAATATCAGTGCACAAATAAATTGGAAGAAAAATGGAACATGAGAAACCAGACAAAGTGTACAAGAGAGAAGATTGTGCTGGTACGGGCACCTGATGTGTACGCCCATTCAAAGTGAAGTGAGCTTGTAGAAGAGAGAGACTACAGAAGGCTTGGGAGGAAGTGGTGAAGACAGATCTGAAGTTGATGCAGAGTCACATTGATTGGTGATGTGCTGTACATGAGAAGACATGCCCATGCCGGCTTGGCAAAAATGGCTCTTAAAATAAAATTGTGCAAATGTATATATATTTATGTGTTTTCTTCTATACATAAATACACCACTGCTAAATTACGGGGGATGTTAAACACAATAACACCAGTTGACAAGTGGTTGTGGAATCAAATACAGACAAGTGTGGTAAAAAGGTTGTTTCTCAACCACATGGTTCCAGGTTCAATCCCATTGTGTAGCAACTTGGATAAGAGCCTTCTATTATAGCCTTGAATTAGGTATATTATATGTGTATATATACATATACATGTGTATATATAAACATACATATGTGTGTGTCTGTGTGTGCACGTTTGTGCTTCCATCTTTTGGGAGTGTGCAATACTTCTAAACAAGCATCACCACTGTACAAATTTTAAAACATATCTGGCCATTGAAAAATATCAATTTGCTAGGTGACAGGTGAGGGTTCACAACAGAAAGAACAACCAGCTGCAGAAAATCTGCCTCAGACATCTGCAAGCATGGAGAAGTGAATGTAAAATGAGATGATGACAATACAACATGTTACATTCAGTTTCTATTTACCAAATTCCCTCACAAGGCTTTGGTTGACCCAGGGCTGTAGCAAAAGAAACTAGCACAAGGCATCCGCAATAGAAGTAAACCTAAAACCAAGTAGTTGTCAACTTCTTAACACAACTACACCTATGCCTGCATGGACATAAGTTGCCTTGGCTGGTGCAGACCCAGTATATCCATACCTAAAATAAATACACACCCATGAATTTGGTCTATTGCAGTTAAATTATGCTAAGAAGATGCTGACACCCTTTCATCGATATAAGAATGTTGTTTCACCAATAGCAGCTGCAAGCCAAGCAATTCGGAATATAACTTCCACCAAAATGTGCAAATAAATAAATAATCTTTTGTCTGTGACTTGTTTCAGTCATTAGACTGCAGCTATGCTGGGGCACCAAATTGAAGAATCTTTGTACTTACTTTTATTTTAAGCCTGGTCTCTTTTGCCAAACTGCTAGGTTACAGGGGATGTTAAACACACCAACACCAGTTAACAAGTGGTTGTGGAATCAAATATAGACAAGTGTAGTAAAAAGGTTGCTTCTCAACCACATGGTTCAGTACCACTGTGTAGCAACTTGAATAAGGGTCTTCTATTATAGCCTTGAGTTGAGTATACATATATATATATATATATATATATATATATACACACACACACACACACAGACATATATACATATACACACGTATATATACATATATATACACACGTATATATACATATATATATATACACATATATATACACATGTATATATACACACATGTATATATATACATGCGTGTGTCTTTGTGTCTGCGTTTTCCTCCACTGCTTCACATCTGGTGTTGGTGTATTTGTGTCCCTGTAACTTAGAGGTTTGCCAAAAGTGACTGATAGAATAAGTACCAAGCTTAAAAAAAAAAGTTCTTGGGTCTATTTATTAACTAAAAACTCTTCAAGGCAATGTCCCAGCGTCGCTGCAGTCGAAGACTAAAACAAGTATAAGATATGACAGGTTTCTTTCAGTTTCTGTCTACCAAATCCACTGACAATGCTTTAGTTGACCTGAGGCTCAAAGTGTCATGTAGTGGAGCTGAACCCTGGACCATGTGGTTGGAAAGCAAGCTTCTTACCATACAGCCATGAATGAAATAAACAAGCAAACCTTATCTTTTATTGTTTACTTGATTCAGTCATTGGACTGTAGCCATGCTGGAACACCATCTTGGAGGGTTTCATCATCATCGTTTTGTGTCCGCTTTCCCTGCTGGCATAGGTTGGACGGTTCAAATGGGGTCTGGAAAGCCAGAACCCTGCACCAGGCCCAGTTTGATCTGGCAATGTTTCTACGGCTGGATGCCCTTCCTCACAAATTGACTACAGTACTTATCTTATTGATCTCTTTTGTCAAACTGCTAAGTTATAAGGATGTAAACAAGACAACACCAGTTGCCAAGTTATGAGGAAGGGGACACACACATACGATGGGCTTCCACATAGTTTCTGTCAACCAAATTCACTCACAAGGCATTGGTTAACATGGACAATAGAAGACACTTACCCAAAGTTCTGTGCAGTGGGACTGAACCTAAAACTATGTGATTGCAAAGCAAGCTTCTTAAGCACACAACCATCCCTTTAAAACCTAAAATTAAATTTTATTCTGAATAATATAATTTACATAATTAGTCTATATCAGTGGTTCGCAGCCAGTTTTTACATATGGATCTCTTTGATTACAGTTTAAAAACTAGTTTTATAGATAGATATTCTAAAATTTCTATTTTGTCTTTCACACATTAACTTGTGTAGATTGAACTACATAAAACGCTTGAGAAACAAACCTAGCTGTTTCTTGCAATAAATACATCTAAAGCAAAATTTGCTCACAGATCCTATATATACTATTGTTGGTCCCCAATTTAAATATTTTACTTGTGTGGACTTCCAAAATCTTTTATGGACTCCAGTAAGGATCACTGGTCTTCAAGAATTATTTTTTTAACTGTATATTTTCCCAATATTTATTGAAGTGTCTGGCAATACAAAATACTTCATTTTTCTGTTAGAAACTAAAAAAAAAAACAGATTGGAAGATCCTAGACAGAACACTGATGTCTCAAATTAATTCAGGCCAATCTAAGTGTCTGTTCGTTGTGCCTTTTTGCTGATGCTTGTTGCAAATGAAAGGTAAACTGGAAACCGAATTGCTTAAATTTGAAAGGCGCATTTTTGAGACCAAAGAAATTCTTGGGATTATATCTTGACCCTTGACACAGCTTGTCAAAATTTTTTTAATTTTTACATCTGTAACACAGAGAAACATTTTTCACAACAAAGCAAGGACCACTGCACAGTTGAGAAGCAGGTAAATTTCTAAGAAGAATGATGGTGCAAGTGTGTGTGTGTGTGTGTGTGTGTTCTTTCTTTCTTTCTTGAAGATTAGCTCGTATAGTGGGATTTGAAGAGTTTGATGAATTTAAAACCTCCATGGAATAATTTCACCAATTTAGAAGGATTTATAACAGAGTCCAAAATTCATCACATTTACACTTTATTGAGGTTAATATAGCTTTTTCATGTCTCTATTATGATAGTTGAATCAGAAATGGATATTTTGGTATTATTCCACTAATAGCTCACTGACAACATGAGCTTGGTTTCCACACTGAAGTGATATTTGTTTTAGTTCATGTCAGTTAGAATTTGATTGCTGCCAATTCAAAACAATAAACACACGCGCATGCACACACATAACTAAATACATGTAAATATAAACAAACATATGTACCCATACATACATGTAAGTTCATATACATACATGTCTTTGCTTGTGAATACACATACACACACATACATGTCTAAATACATATATACTTGCTCTGACATTTCCTAAATGAAGAATACAAACTTTTTTTTCTAAGTGCCAAAATCCCAATAATTCTGGAATGAAAATTGGCAGATGAAAAGTGTTTATTGATGTCTGTATTTTGCCCTTTCTGTTAGTTGCCATACAAGTCTTTTTAAAAATTTTTTTAAGATACACAATCATACATACACACATATGCATATATAATAGATAAGAGCAAGATATGCTCATTAGTGCTCAAATGAATTTCAACTTAAACTCTGAATTCTTCATCTAGGACTAGGTTTCAAGAATGGTTCTAAGTAAAATCCAAGACAAGCTAAGATGACGGTAATGATACAGATAAACATAATTAAGCTTGACAAATACATACAAGCTTGTCTTGGATTTCTCATACGCCCACTCTTTTTATAGTTTATGGCTGGCAGGATGGCCTGCTGTGCTTACCTTGGATCATAGGGTGACCTGCTGTGCTTGAGGAGACCTATTGAGTCAAGTACATCAACATCAAAATAAAAATCAAATGGAAATTGTAGTTGTGATACCCGTACCAGTGGCACATAAAAAGCACCATCCGAACATGGCTGATGCCAGCGCCGCCTTGACTGGCGTCCGTGCCCCTCTCGCAACTGTGCCGGTGGCATGTAAAAAGCACCCACTACACTCATGGAGTGGTTGGCATTAAGAAGGGCATCCAGCAGTAGAAACACTGCCAGATCAGACTGGAGCCTGGTGCAGCCTCCTGGCTTCCCAGACCCCGGTCGAATTGTTCAACCCATGCTAGCATGGAAAACGGACGTCAACTGATGATGATGATATATCATCATCATCATTTAATATCTGCTTTTCATGCTGGCATGGGTTTGACTGGAATTGATAAGCCAGAGAGCAGCACCAAGACAGATGCACACACACAAATGTGGGTTGCCCCAAAAGATTTTCCTCATCTGTCTCCCTCTTCTGTCTTTTTCCAACTGGAGTAGCCCTGTAACTCCTCTACTGCAAGACACCTGTTTCTGTCCATGTATCATACTTTAATCTCTCATCACATGGCACGAAGCCACTGCCTCAATACTACTTCCCCACTTGTGTTGCAAGCTAACTGATGACCTTCCTGGTACTAGTGCCATGTAAAAAGCACTCTGCAAAGTGGTTAGCATTATGAAGGGCATCCAACTGTAGTCAAGCAGAATTAGGTACAATCTTCTGGCTTGCCAACTCCTTTGAAACTGACCAACCCATGCCAGCACGGGCATTAAATGATGATGATGATACGTGTGTGTGTATATATACACACACACACACACACGTATATGTACATATATATATATAATATATATATATATGCATGAGTATATGCGCTCCTATATATACGCCCACATATAAACAAGCATATATATATATATATATATATATATATATTATATATATATATAGGCATATGTATATGTGAACAATTTGTAATATCTGGATGTTTTTGTAGGGGGAGAAGCCACAATGTTTAAAGATTTAGATTAATGGTGGATATTCCAGCCTGTATATAATTTAGATGACTAACACTTTGCAGCTCATGAACATCATAAATTAAACTGCACCTACTTTAGAAAGTGGTATCTCCACAAGAACAATTCGAAAAATGAAATATTTTTGCCAAAGATTTTTCATCATTGTGAACGTAATGCATTTGTTCACTTGTTTTTTGGGTTTTTTTTTTTTTTATTCAGTGAGGTTTGAATTGTTCTGCAAATCTAGTAATTTGAATATATACAAAGGAAACAGGTGTTACAATGACCGAAGGAATTTTAGAGGTTTAAATCTTGAAATGTGCTCTTGCTTAGAAGTAAATACCACTGCTACATTGTCATTAGGTGGAGAAAAATTGGAAAGACATCCAAATAATATAAGTCATTTCAAGAATTTGCACAAATAATCTTAGCGTAAATATATTTAGTTAATTACTTCTATGTTTTTCATATAATTTATATTTAATAACTACTACTACTACTAACGCCATCACAACCACCATCAAAGTATGCAGAAGTTGGTGAAGTCCTGAAGAAGGACGATATTAAAATATAGCTAATGCACGAATAGGTAGGTACTGTACGAATTTCTTGAAATTAAGACATACAATCAGTAATTATCGTCAGTGTGTACGTGTGCGTGTACGTAAGTATATATACGTGCGTGTACGTACGTATATATATATATATATATATATATATATATATATATATATATATATATATATGGTGTATTTATGGGCGGGTGTGTGTCTACAACATCTACTTACTAATCAGCAGACAACTATCACTACAATGTGGTGGTGGTTGGTAAATGTTGTGCGCTGCAATCTCCAGGATGAACAAGTCGCTGGCAAATTCTATTTTGATCATTTTATACACAAGTTGCCGTCATTAACGGCACAATATTACATAATCAACAGATTTTGAAAAAAAAAAAAAAAAAAAGAAAAGAAAAACGATTGTATATTTTTTTTTTTTTAAATCATAAAATATACTATGTATATGACAGCATCAAGACTGTCCAGGGTCGAGATGAAAGTTTCGAAATTGCGTGACCGATGATGATATTAAATTGTGTGTGTGCATATATATAATATATATATGTGTGTGTTTGTATCTATCTATCTATATATATATATATATATATATATAGCACTAGCACTTCTGAATCATTCATTTTGTAATTTTCTATTTCCTACGTCATAAGTTTCGTATTGTGGGGATAAATTAAGTAGTAGAAATATTTTCTAGCCATAGAGTTCTACGATGGGGAAAGATGATTATGATGTCCTCTAATGGCACAAGAAGCAAAATAAATCATTCTGAAAGACAATTGACAAGAAAGAGGTCGCTTATTATATTAAAATAACACCCAGATTACGAAAGACAAAATGTCTCATTAAACTAACTCGATGCTTGGCATCAGTTTTATACCCTACATTTTTAGAAACGACTACAGACGTCTTCAGAGACACAAATGGAATTCTGATGCTGCAATGTGAGAGGAACGACCTGTTTATTATTTATTATAAAAACTAAGACAACGACAACGATGATTTTAATCTTGATATTTTAAAATAATTCAGGAATAACTAAATATTTAAAAATGTGAAGTAACTACACAACAAAGTTGAGATGTGAAGAATTTGGTGAGAGAATAGAGAATACGTTGTCTAAATGAGTCGCAATAGGTGAATGACATTTTAGTCAATCTAATAGAACAACTAATAACATTTCATCAGTTTACAACAATCTTGTAAGAGAAATAATGTTAATGCTAATAAAACAGGAGTTTTTGTAATTAGAGTAATCAAAATAACAGTTAGCTGCTATGAAAAACCAAAAAAAAAAAAAATGTATATATAAATAAATAAAATTGTCTTCAGTTTTGGGCAAGATAATAATCAGTAGTAACATTGCGTGTCAATCCACTATGTTTTAAATATATTTGGGTATATCTAGCACGTAAATATATATAGTATGTAAGCTTTTGGTTATTTCTTCATGTTAGCAAGGATAAAACAAAATGGAAAAGGCATTTATCCATCGTCAGATTCTGAGAAACATTATGGAATCGGATATATAAACAAAAGAAACCTTTCATAAAAATATTGCCATTCCATAGATGTACAACCGTTTAATGTGACACTTGACACAAAACATTTTAAAACATAACAATTAGATTGAATTATGAATTGCCAGTCTTCCTGGTTAGGTTTAATAAGATTTCCACCGTGATGTATCGTCGTCAATGATAAACGTTATTTTTTTTTTTTTTTTAAGTGAGAAACTGAACAAGACTAACCTTATAAACATCACCGTACGTTCCACTTCCGACGCGCTGAATAAGTTCGAAATCTTCTTGAGGATTTCTTCTTAATATTTCAACAGGAGCTGCACACATTGCTAAAACTGTAATATCCAAATATAATTAATCTGCTATCAATCACGTAATTGTTTTTCTTTCATATTTCTCTGTTTAGGTTTCACGACACAAGAAGACATTCTGGAACCTAAAAATTACCACTGGAACCTGTCAACCACAATTTCCGGACATGCGCATCATAGCAAAGACAGATTTCTTTAATGAATGTTTCAAACAAAAACTGTAATAATTAATATTGTAGTTTGTGTAAAATATAATATTTCTGCGTTTAATTAATAAATATTATCCATCAGCAGCAGTAGTCTCATTATCTAGGCAACATCAGTTGTTCTGTGGAATAATGAGGAATAATTCTGGATTAACAAGAAATAGGGGCAGATAATTCAGTATTTACCGGAAGTGGTAGGGGTTTAATTTTTCATCTTCAGTCCAATGTCCTGTGTTCCTCCTTTAAATTCATTCAGCGATATTAAACCTAAAAATAGGTATTAAACACAAAATAATATCCTTGCCGGTTTCTTGTCAACGTCATATATATGATATTAAAGTTCTATACACAACTGGCATAAAATTAATTGCAATATTTAAATCAGAGATAAGCTTATAGAATGATAACACTAATACAAGAAATATATTGCATAACTAGACATCAGCTTCTCACAATATAATTCTAGAACTATAACAGTATTTAAAGGTTTTATAGATTAAGGATCATATTTTCTTATGCGTTTTCTAACTACATTGAGTTACTGTCGCATAAAACCAGCGTTTGATGTTTATTCTTTTTATTTAAATTCTGAATTCGTTTTGCTAATGTGTCGGTATTTATTTTGCGAGTCGAATTATCAGGTATTCAAATTATATTTTCAGTATAAACGTAGATAAACGCAACACGATCTGTGAATAGATTTAAATGTATCGCTGAATTGAGGTTTCTTCATCGAGATTTCAGTAATCATAATTTATGAAAATATTAATGTATGCCTACATTAATTTGAGCATGTATATATCTAACACAAAAATGTACGCCCGCTCATGATTACATATATATATATATATATATATATATCGTATTTAATTAACAATGTAACAACAAAAATTAACACATCGACAGAAATCTATTTACTCATCTCTTGATTTCTGACAATAAATTTTAGAATTCCTCTCGCATTAGATTTTTAAAATGTTTTATTTTGTCTTCTGTGTACGTATGTGTATTTAAGCATTCGTTCTTCGTTTAACCCCTCCCTGACTGCATACGTAACTCAAAAGGCTTATAGACAGTTATATAGTTATACACATTTTCTAACAACCTGTCAGTTTAGTCAGATTATTAGCAGCTACAAGTTAAATGTGATGTTAGCTCACAAGTTAAACATATACTCACTTTACTCACATGCATGGAAACTACATAAGTTAAGGAAACAGTAAAATCTGATAAACAAGGCGTAATCTTCAGTCAATCCCTACTTATTAAAACTTCAACCGCGACCTTAAACAGAATATCCAGTAACGAAAAGCACATGTGTTATGTCGATTAACTGCGCACACATGTCGCGTGTGTGTGTTTGTGTATATGCGTCTATCTATCGATCGATCGATCTACCTGTGTGCATATGCATCTCTCTCTCTTTCTCTCTCACCCTGTATATATATATATATATATATATATATATATATATATATATATAATATATATATATATATATATATATATATATATTATCCGAAGAGTATAGTATTAAACATCCATTATGGCTATAGTATATCCTTTTCGGATAATATAACCACTTTACTGACAGATATACGAGTGCATCCTTCCCTTCACTTATGGTCTCTTAGACCACTCATATATATATATATTATATATATATATAATATATATATATATATATATATATATAAAGCGCAGAGATAGTGTATGCGAGGATAAATTGTTCACCACGTATGTTTAATTATACAACCTCAAGGTATAAAGTCCTCAGGTCGAAACTGAGAACGTCTCGACTAGTTTTGACTGGTTGTTTATGTCTTCGAAAGTGTCTACTTATATTTATCCTACAGAGTATAACAGCTGACAGATGAAAAATAATACAACGGGCGCCGATTTTACTCCGTTACACATCAGTACATTCTCTGGCAGGGTACATTAATAATGAATATAAAGTATTGAGACATGTACTTTTAAATATCACCACAACCCCGATGGTTTAGGTGTCTTCCTCGCCGTCATATTTTAAATCAGTATAGCTGTTGACGTTTATATAGTAGTGTGTATGAATTGTAAAATAAGTCAACATTTATACAATTAACAAATATTCAACCTGCCTTTAAATAGTTCCTGTAATTTAAACACGAAAGACCTTTCTTCAGGACAAATAACCCGAAGAAAATTTAACCAGTAATTATTTGTCAAACATACGTTCACATATTCACGATTTATTCACAGAAATACCGTCTCAGTTCTTAAGTTATTAATGCACCCTAGCAGTGAATGTATTGTTATGAAAGTTAGTCAAATCGGCTCTTGTCACTCATTGCCTTTTTTTCTAAGTATATGGGTTAGTTCTTGCACTATGAAAGGTGACATGAATAGACATTCCTAATGAAACTAGTTGAGCAGTTCTTTGGAGGTTTGTTCTGGAGAGAGAGAGAGAGAGAGAGAGAGAGAGAGAGTTGTGTATTAGTGACAAGGTCTGCTAAAAAAAGCAAGGTTAATTGTTCTTATTAAACATACATTAAAGTGTAACCTATGTCAACTCATCCACAAAAAACTATACACATACAATGACTCTAGTGATATGTAAATGAATAACATTAATGCCTGTTAGGGTCTAGTTGTACATTGAGGTTGAATGCATGATAATAAATGTAAGTATGTGAGCGTATACAGGGTGATCATAAAGCCTGGATACATGGGAAATGTCACTAATATTCTTGAGCTTTCCTTCTGCAATTGAGTTTTCCAAAGGAGAGTCAAAACTATCGAAAAGGTTGCAAGACGCAACGAAAATTTTAGGAAAATAAAAATAAGAAAAAAGTGGAAATTTTACCGGTGAGCGTGTTACGTTATAAGGCACAAAAAGAAAATTACTCTTCCCAGACACAACAGAATATGCTTCAACAGACGAACTCATATAAAGAATCTTGCAAACCGAATCCAAAAAAGGAGAAAGAATTCAATCGATACTACTCAGTGGATGCAAGAGATGATCATATTGACAAAGAACAGGTACTTTTAATGCATGCCATCGTATTTTTGCCTATATGTCCAGACTTTATGGTCACCTTATATATCAATACCCATGCAAGTACACACACACACACAATATGAAATAGCTAGAAGAGACACTAGATGTCAGGTACATTTACCAAAAGCAGAAGCCAAAGTAAGAGGCTTGCACATTTTGCAGCATGAGGATAAACAGGAGAGGTATTGCAGATTGCAAGGCTGTGTACAAAAGAAGATTGAGAGATCATTATGGATAATGGTGCACTTACCATTATTGATGGTGAAAAGAGAGAGGAAAGGAAACACTATTTGAATAAGATCGTTGAAAATCGAAAATGTTTGAGAGAAAGACATTACAAAAAGCTCCACCTCCATAAACATTTTAAGTATGAATAAGGATATGAGAGTAGAGAAAGCAACTGGACTATCAGGTTGAGTCACTGAGACATTTAAAATCTCTGGCAAAGTAGGAAAGAAGATTGTCTCTGATATAGTCAATGCGTTAGTATAGAAAGATGTCAAATATAATGACTTGTGTAGCAGTATCATCAGCATGTGCTGCAAAGGTAACAGATGCTCTAGAATGAGACATCATAATGATGGACTAGGTTATGAAGGTTACTGTAAGAGTTACAACATAACTGGTTAAAAAGAAAATTAACCTAGATGAAATGCAGCTCAGGTTTATGATAGGAAGAAAAACCATCAATGCCTTAATGAGACAACTATTTAGGAAATACTTAGGATAAAGTAAACCATTTTACTTAAATTGACAGGATTCCATGCTCTGTATACTGATGGTTGTTAAGAAAACGAGAGATAGTAAATGGCATGTTCAAAGATGCCATCAGTAAGGAATTTTGTGAACAGATTAGTGAATACCAAGACTTAGTTCTCAGCTCCCTCTTTATGTATTATGGTCTTCCTCCTGGCTTTAACAAAGGAATTTAAGACTAGTTGCCCATAGGAACGTCTGTATGTGAATAACAGTTCCTTGAGATGAATCACTGATAGTTTTAGAGAGGAACTTCCAAGTATGGAAGTGAAACCTTGAATCAAGAACCTTGTAATGATTCAGGAAAGCTATTTTTGTTGTCGCATCATAGTACAGTTGTGCTATGGTATATTCCAGCCAATCAGGGCTGGGTGTGTATGAATACCAAATGTAGTTCTCTGCCCAAACAGAGAAGTGGGAATTTTAACTAGCTACCAGATAGTTGACAGAAGAGTAACATCTCTCTTTCAGCATGGAACAATCTCTTTGTTTTGCACACCAACTTTGTGTCAGCTAACTCTGAATCATATAACATCTCTTTCTCAACATTGAACAGCTCTTTGTTTTCACATCAACTTTGCACAGCTAACTCTGAATTATATCAGCTTATGCCTTACCACTAAATTGATATTTCTAACATAAGTGATATCAGCTTTCCTTGACTCGCACACACACAGGCTACACATCTTACTACTTGTCAGGTCTTGTTAATTAAAAAATATTTTCATTAAAAAATTGCCTTCTGATATTTTTCTTTTTACCAACTTTCATACTATAAATTAGACACCACACTCACTCAATTGGTGACTCTAAACCAGTGATGTCCAACATTGGTGACCTTTTACATTGGTGACAACCCAACATCAAAATATTTCTTCAGAAAATATTTTTCAAAGAAAACAAACCATTAGTGACATCCATAACATGCTAGCTTAATTTTCTGTTTAAACTATGTGGGTGCATTTGTTTTCAATATGTCTTCCCTTCTTGCTCACCTTCTTTGTTCCTGCGTAATCTTGTGGTGCATTACACATGTACAGCTGTTCTCAAAGTGCATGTCTTGCCTTGCTTTGGATTAATTTTCCTGCTCACTGCCATGGTCACATCATAGACAAAGATGGCATTCAACTTCTACCAGACAACTTCGAGCTATTGAGGACATTCTTCCTCCAGCTTCCTTTCATCAGTTATGCCATTTCTTTGGTTTACTTAACTTCTATCGTTGATTCATTCCTCGCTGCACTGGACTCCTGTCTCCACTCACCAAGCTTCTCCAGAACTGACACATGAAGAATAAAACCATTTCGCTGACTCCTACACAAACCAAAGCTTTCGACGCACTGAAACACGAACGCTACAACATCACTCCTTGCACACCCTGTCTCTGATGCAAAACCTTTCAGGGTCAATAAAATAAGTACCAGTGAGTCGATGTATTTGACTTATACCCTACCTTGTGCCAAAATTTGGAACTGATATTAGGAAAGGTATCCAGCAGTAGAAACCATGCCCAAGCATTGGAACACAATGTAGTTCTTGGACTCATCAGATCCTATCAAACCATCCAACCCAAGCTAGCAAGGAACAAGGACGATAAATGAGAATGATGATGGTGGTGGTGGTGGTTATGGTGGCAGTGGTGGTGGTGGTGGCGGTGATGGCAGCGGCAAAGGTAGTGGTGATGGCGGTCATGATGATGTATTAAGTTAAGTGGGTGTTTACAAATTGCAATCCACTAATATCCCTCATGCCATCATAGGCTAAGAACATCAGAGTGTAATTCATTTACGTTCATCTTGGCTTTATATAATCTGTGCTAAGTTAAAAATTTTCTTGGGTAACCTGAGTTCTGTTGAATAGTAATTATGCTTTATGCTAGGTTGTTGTGGTAAGGTGGTATGGAGATTTTTTTGACTAAACTTGGAGAAGTACTAATTGTTAGAATTTATTCATGCATGTAAAGCTATGTAATTAGGTGTGTATGTTTAGGTGTGTCATCTTCAGATCATAGGGGTTCACTAAAGAACATAGTAAGATTGTTAGTTAGCAAAACTGTCACATGACTTGGTTGTTGTTGGGTTTATTTAGACATTAATGATTGTTTACATTTTGTTTTGAGAATGTGAAGGTTAAATTCTAAAGTTCAGTTTAGTGTTTTAACCTTGGTAGTTAGATGTATTTTCTTGGTATGTTAGCTTTTAGGATATTGGTATTTAAGGGTTCACAAAAGAATGTACATGGATGGTGAGATTTATTTGGTTTGTAGTTAGTAATAATTATGTTTTTTTCCTGTTTATATTTAGAGTGTTGTTTACCATGTAAATATGTCACAATGATAGAGAATTTTTTAAGTAGATATTTTAATGTTCACTAAAGAACATGTGTGTATCATACACACACATACATACAGTTTAGTAAATAAATAAATAAGTTAATATAATGTCTAAAAGTTGATGAACCCCCTATTGATCCCCTCCATTTTCTTATTGCTACATATATATATATATATATATATATATATATATATATATATATAGATATAGATATATGTGTGACCGCATGTGTACCGTTGGCGATTTTTTTCCTCCCTCTTCCCTTCCTTGGATCTTTCCTTTTCCTGTTTCTGACGAAGAGCTCTGCTCGAAACGTTAAATCCTCCTTCTTTCTTTCCTTTCCTGAGCGTTCAATAACACTATACTTGTTCCACGTCCTCGCGTTGTTGTGCTTTCTCTTTGTGTTTTCATGTTTGGATTAACTATATATATAAAGTTAATCCAAACAAGAAGACAAAAAGAAAACAACGCGAGGATGTGGAACAATTAAAGTATTATTGGGCGCTCAGGAAAAAAGGGAAGAAAGAGGGTATGACGTTTCGAGCGGAGCTCTTCGTCGGAAACATAGGAGAAAGAAAGATCCTGAGGTGGGAGGACAGAGGGGAAAAAAAATGCAAGTGGTCTTCACGAGGTCAACATACTGAAAAGGCGGAAGTAGTAAACAAGAGGGTATATATATATATATCATCATCATCATCATCGTTTATATATATATATATATATATATTATATATATATATATATAGATATAGATATATGTGTGACCGCATGTGTACCGTTGGCGATTTTTTTCCTCCCTCTTCCCTTCCTTGGATCTTTCCTTTTCCTGTTTCTGACGAAGAGCTCTGCTCGAAACGTTAAATCCTCCTTCTTTCTTTCCTTTCCTGAGCGTTCAATAACACTATACTTGTTCCACGTCCTCGCGTTGTTGTGCTTTCTCTTTGTGTTTTCATGTTTGGATTAACTATATATATAAAGTTAATCCAAACAAGAAGACAAAAAGAAAACAACGCGAGGATGTGGAACAATTAAAGTATTATTGGGCGCTCAGGAAAAAAGGGAAGAAAGAGGGTATGACGTTTCGAGCGGAGCTCTTCGTCGGAAACATAGGAGAAAGAAAGATCCTGAGGTGGGAGGACAGAGGGGAAAAAAAATGCAAGTGGTCTTCACGAGGTCAACATACTGAAAAGGCGGAAGTAGTAAACAAGAGGGTATATATATATATATCATCATCATCATCATCGTTTATATATATATATATATATATATATATATATATACTGTTGTGTCTGGGGAGGGTCATTCTCTTTTAGTGCCTTATAATTTAACACACTCACCAGTAAAATTTCCACTCATTTACTTATTTATTTTTCTAAAATTTTCATTGCGTCTTGCAACCTTTTCAATAGTTGTTGACTCTGTCCGTTATTCAAGCTGTGTTGTTTTTGTTTGTTTGTGCGTATGTGTGTTGGTCAGTGTGTGTGTGTGCATATACATGTATGTATGTATGCATGCATGTAAGTGTGTGTATGCATGTATGTATGTGTGTGTGTATGTATATATGTATGATATATGTATGAATGTGTGTACGTTTGTGTGCATATTCATGTGTTTGTGTGTTTTCATGTGTGTGTGTGTATGGGTTTTTGTGACTGTGTCTGTATGTATGGATCTCTATCTCCATATGTGTGGACGTGTGTCTCCATGTGTCCTTGTGTGAAGTGCACTAATAGAGAATAACTCTCCTCACACATAAATTTGTGCTTCAACACACAAACTCACATAAAGAATATTGCAAACCAAATCCAAAAATGAAATATATATATATACATGTATGTATGTATGCATATATGTATGTACGTATGTATGTATATGCATGCATGTATTTATATACAGTAATACCTTACTTTATGAGGACTCGCTTCACAAGGTGCTGGGTTTATGAGTTTTATTTTTCAGCTCACTTTTGTATAGTGAGCTGAAATTTTTCAAGCACAAGAACCAAATTTTGAATAAAGTGCAAAAGTTTCCACTACCAACTGCTTCTGCATGTTACCCAGAAATTTATAGAGAGTGAAAAAAAGCTTCTTCTAAGCAAACTCTAGGCTTGTTTTTTAAAAAAGAAATCTACAGGTCCATCTATGAGTGCTTGTGAATTAGCGATTGTGTCTATAAGTGATGGTGCGCACAAGTGAAAGTGATTCAGGATCTTGACATTAGTTTTTTTTATTTATTTATTTATTTATGTGCCCTTTTCAAGCCTAGCCAGGCTTATGGGCCTGGTTTCCTAGTTTCTATGGCATATGTCTTCCCCCCAGCTTGATGGGACTCCAGTCCATTGCAGCGTTACTCAAGAAACAGGAAGAAAGAGTGAGAGAAAGTTGGGGCAAAAGAGTACAACAGGGGTCGCCACCATCCCCTGCAGGAGCCTTGTGGAGCTTTAGGTGTTTTTGCTCAATAAACACACGCAATGCCCGGTCTGGGAATCAAAACTGCAAT
>NC_043007.1:72464661-72487161 GCF_006345805.1 Octopus sinensis | reverse complement strand
AAGACTTTCCCGAGATGGGAAAAGGAAATGAAAATTTAAGTCAAAAGGAAGCAAAAAAGGAAAAGGCAAAACAAAGTTTTTCAGATGCAGTGGGTGGCAACGTCACAGAACTGGAAATTAAAATGGAACAGTTGTTCAAGTTTTGCAGATTAGTTAAAAAAAAGTGACGGCAATATAAGACTGTTGCCGCCCCCTGAAACACAACAGGTGATAAACACACATACTGTCGTGTACAAACTATACAACATAAAGGAAAAGAAAATTAAAGATGCAAAAAATGAGATAATAGTGAGGTGATTTACAGTCCATTAATATACTTCAGAATTTATGAAGGGCATGTTCTGAGATTGGGGAGTAAAATATAAATAAGTAACAATTGAAGGACAGGTATTAATTCATTACAGCCATTGCTAATGATACTTTTAATTGATTAATGAGTACATTATATTATTATAAAGAAACCGTTTTCTTCAGATGAATACATGAACTTTACAACCAAGGACATTCAAAATGATTAACACAGTTTAAAATCCAAGGAGCAAAGCATTTTCAATGATTCTGCTACTATTTCAGTTGACAGAAATGTATATATATATATATATATATTATATATATATATATATATGTATATGCATCTGTGGTGCGTAAAAGAGATGACTGCGCTGGTATAGCCATGTGGTGAGAATGGATGTGGATAGCTGAGTGAAAAAGTGCTACACCCTAGCGGTTGAGGGGAACCTGTGGAAGGGGTAGACCCAGGAAGACCTGGGATGAGGTGGTTAAGCATGACCTTCGAACATTGGGCCTCACCAAGGCAATGACTAGTGACCAAGACCTTTGGAAATATGCTGTGCTTGAGAAGACTCAGCAAGCCAAGTGAGACCATAACCTGGCTTATACCCAGGGGTGTAACCAGCCTGGACACTAAACTCTGCTTGCGAAGACCTTTTGAGGCAAGTGAGATCGAAATCGAAATCAAATTCAATGATTGGCATCCATGCTAGTGGAGCGCTAAGAGCACCATCTGAGCGTGAGCTTTGCCAGAGCAACAAACTGGCTTCCGTGCTGATGGCACGTTAAAATCACCATTCAAGCGTGATTGCTACCTGCATCACCTTACTGGCACTTGTGCTGGTGGCACATGAAAAAACATTCGAGTGAGGTCGTTACCAGTGCCACTAGACTGGCTCCTGTGCAGGTGGCACATAAAAAGCATCATTTGAGCATGGCCATTGCCAGTACCGCCTGACTGGCCCTTGTGCCGGTGGCATGTAAAAGCACCCACTACACTCTCAGAGTGGTTGGAGTTAGGAAGGGCATCCAGCTGTAGAAACTCTGCCAGATCAAATTGGAGCCTGGTGCAGCCATTTGGTTCACCAGACCTCGGTCAAATTGTCCAACCCATGCTAGCATGGAAAGCGGATGTTAAACAATGATGATGATGATGATAATGATAAATATATATATATATATATATATATATATATATATATATATAGAAAGAGAGAGAGAGAGTTTAAAAGTTAGAGACAGGTGTTCTCTATATAGAATACTCATGAGATTTGAACTTGGGCCAGTAGATGAGTAAATGTAATGAGAAGCCAGTTAGGCAAGTTGATTTACACAGAATATTAAATACATTTAATAGAAAAAGTGTACATGTGTATGAATATAAAATAGTCTGACTTATAGAATATAAAGGATATCAGGAGTTAAATGGGTAGAGTTTTACAAGTCCAACAGCTGTTTCTGGGGCCTTGATGGTCTGGAATAATACTTGGATCCACTATCGGATAACACTACCTCCATCTTCAGGGGAGCATTTTACATTGGAGGATTTTACTTTTGAGGTGTTGACAGGTTGGAGTTTAAAGATGGAATGATTTTGTGGAGAGCTAAGTGTGTTAGGAAGGGAAGTTGGAAATGCTTAGATAGAGAGTAGTGAGAGGAGAAAATAGATTTCAGGGTTAGGGTTAATAACGAATCTAGTGATAGGAGTAGAGGTGGAAGGTGGGAGGAAGGGGGAAGGGTGGTTTAGGTAGTGTGTGAGTGATGACTGTTGTGACAGTTTAGATGAAGGCTACAGAGTTAATGGTTGAGATAGTGAAAAGGGCTTTTTATTAATTGGGGGAAATGAGTTGACTGGTTCAGTAGTTAAGTAATTGTTAGTGGGATAAAGGAATCGGGTTAGTAATGTTAAGTACTGTTGGGGAGGCTAAGAGGAAGGTGAGAAGTGGTTGATTTGAAGATTTGGAAAAATCTGAGATTTGTGTATGGGAAGGAATAAGATGGGGGAGGGTAGTGTTTATCAAGTAGTAAGTTGCAAGACTGACTTTGTTTTAGATTAAAGTTTTTTGAGGTATGGAAACTTATTATATTATAGAATTATATAGATTTAGAGAAGTGTGTGAAAGTTGAGTAGTATCTGTGTTTACAAGAATAAATAACATCAGAGAATTTATTGAGTAATCAGGAGTTGTGAAAGTGAAGAATAGTTAATGATTCTTTTAGACATAACTTACACTTACTGATATTTGCATTGTATGGGGAAGCTTCACTTACTATGAACCAGGATAAGATGTATGGAATATTTTGTGATTTGAGGTTGTATATGTACGTTGCTCAGGAGACAAATAGTTTCAAGTTTGGATTAGTGAAAGAGTTCACATGTAAATGGTAGTGGCACTTGAAATCTACGGTGCTGCTGATATATACTGCTTGGTGAGAGTAGGGTGTTATAACACAGTACTTATAGATCACATTTTTATGCAGACAGAAGCCTGCAAGAGGGCATAATTTAGATGCATGACAGTTGCAAGTTTTTCTACCTGCTCAACTATCTCAAAGCATATTTGTTAGTTTGACTACTTAAAATAATTCTATAGAAAGATGCCCAACGTTTCTGAGTGTCTCTTTATAAACACAAGAGGTGCTAAAAAGTTCTTAGCTTTGGGTAAAAGAAAATACAAGAGGATCAGTTAATTATGATTTTAATCAACATATTCCCCTCTCAGATTCACACACTTTTTGCAATAGTCCTTCAGTTTTTCTAAGCCCTGTAAAAGAACTCAGAAGGTTGGGCTTCCAATCAGGCATTTTATGATGCCCTTAAAGCCAGGAACTTTTCAGCACCCCCTCATACATGCATATGTGGAACTTATAGATTAAAACAGTCACAAAGTTAAAATACAACTGGCCAGAAATTACTGTGTAGAACCTCAAAGAAAAGATGTTCTGCCGTGGAAATCAGCTTCCCACTGGACACAGATGTGGTTAAAAAAATACAAGTGAAAGACGATATCTATGGATCATTGATAAGGTGTTTGCAAATCCAGTACCCAAAATATACTTTCAGCTTCATACCTATAATTATTGAAGCAACTGGGTACATACAAACCTGTCTAGAGCAAAGCATGGCTGAATTTGGAATCTAAGGGAGAGAACGAAAATCCTTAATTCAAAAGCTACAAATGATCACGATATCTAGGATTATAAATATTTGTAAGTACTTCTTGAGATTTAAAGGATGATAGTTAAAACAAAATACTTTTGTTCCCAATCTTGGTACCAAGTATGAGGCCAGTCAAAATTTACTCTAAATCAAACAGAGAAAGAGAACATACATACATGCAGACATACATATGTACATATATACACACATATATACATACATGCATACATAAATACATACATACATGCATGATGTATGTATATATACATACCTACATACATTCATTCATACATAAATACATACATACATTCATACATACATGAATACATACATCACATGATCACGTGACTGACCAGGCTATCAGATGTTGCTACACATCGCTGGTCACAATGCGCTTCGCATTGTTTTAGCCTTCAAATGATGCCACCCCACTGGCTAAGCGTGCAGGACAACAGAAGAAAGAGTGAGAGAAAGTTGTGGCGAAAGAGTACAGCTGGGATCACCACGACCCCCTGCCAGAGCCTCGTGAAGCTTTAGGTGTTTTCGCTCAATAAACACTCACAAAGCCTGGTCTAGGAATCAAAACTGCAATCCTACGACCGCGAGTCTGCTGCTCTAACCACTGGGCCATTACACCTCCACACATACATACATACATAGCATCAGCACCATTGACAAGAGCAGCAGCCTCTCCTGGAACTGTGGTAATTATATCACATCTCACCTACAAAGCTATGCCTTTGTTATTCAGGAATATTCAGGAACATGAGATTGCTACTAAATACCTGATGAACAAGAGAGGTTGAGACACCTCAAAACCTCCGTGCTGTTATAGACAATGCCGATTATGCCATACCACTGTTAAGAATATTGCCCATATCATCAGCAGCTGCCCAAAAATGTCTGCAAAAGATTATCTGCACATGAGACGTGACATTGTCACAGAGAGAGTTTATAATGCTACACAAAGGAAGGACTGCTCTGACAGCCATGCCAGTGGCACACCAGCACTAGACTGCATTCACACCTATAAAAATAAGGAATATTGGTGGAACATTCCAAAAAGAACAACAACCTGGTGTAAGCACAACAGGCCAGATATTGTCTAAAGGGACAGAGAGCAAAAGACGTGTACTGAAGTAAAGATTAGCTGCTCAACTGATGTGGATGTAGAACTGATAAGAAACTTACAGCACACACACACAACACACATATAAGGTGGCGAGCTGGCAGAAACATTAGCATACTGGGCAAAATGCTTAGCAGTATTTCGTCTGCCGTTACGTTCTGAGTTCAAATTCTGCCGAGGTCGACTTTGCCTTTCATCCTTTCGGGGTCGATAAATTAAGTACCAGTTATGCACTGGGGTCGATGTAATCGACTTAATCTGTTTGTCTGTCCTTGTTTGTCCTCTCTGTGTTTAGCCCCTTGTGGGTAGTAAAGAAATAGGTATTTCATCTGCCGTTATGTTCTGAGTTCAAATTCTGCCAAGGTCGACTTTGCCTTTCATCCTTTTGGGATCGATAAATAAAGTACCAGCTACGCACTCGGTCGATGTAATCGACTTAATCCCTTTGTCCGTCCTTGTTTGTCCCCTCTATGTTTAGCCCCTTGTGGGCAATAAAGAAATAAGAAACTTACAGCTCTTATACCCTGACTACAGATTCTCGTTTGTACCTGTTATCATAGGTGCTGCAGTCTACTTAGCAACAGATCCACATTAAAAACTACAACAATTAAGGTTCCTGAAAAAGAACAAACCACAGTAATCTGTATTCTTTGAATATAGTCAATCAGTGGTACAGTTAAAATTTACAAAATGATCCAGGGATTCTTCATGTGAATTTTCGGGGCTGTGAGAGACCCCCTTCAGTCATGAATAACCATGGGATTGCATCTAGAAAGTTACCCTCCCAGGTTCAAGTCCGGGCAAGGTTGTTTATGGAAAGCCAGCAGTCACCCATGCATACCAGCCTCTCCTCTCCACACCACTGATGTTATCCAAGAGAAAGGCAAAGGCCGATACAGCTTGGCACCAGTGATGTCGCAACTCATTTCTACAGCTGAGTGAACTGGAGCAACGTGAAATAAAGTGTCTTGCTCAAGAACACAACATGGGCAAGATTGTTTATGGATGATCAGCAGTCACTCATGCATATCAGCCTCTCCTCTCCACATTACCAATGTTATCCAAGGGAAATACAGCTTGGCATCAGTACCGGTACAACTTATTTCTACAGCTGAGTGAATTGGGGCAACGTAAAATAAAGTGTCTTGCTCAAGAACACAACACACAGCCTGATCCAGGTATCGAACTCACTACCAAGGCAGTTATAAAATTTTACTGTACCAAATGCACAGGGTTCATAGGCGCAGGAGTGGCTGTGTGGTAAGTAGCTTGTTTACCAACCACATGGTTCCAGGTTCAGTCCCACTGCGTGGCACCTTGGGCAAGTGTTTTCTACTAGAGTCTTGGGCCGACCAAAGCCTTGTGAGTGGATTTGGTAGACGGAAACTGAAAGAAGCCCATCGTATATATGTATATATATATATATATATATACGTGTGTGTGTTTGTCCGTCTGTGTTTGTCCCCCTAGCATTGCTTGACAACCAATACTGGTCTGTTTATGTCTCCGTTACTTAGCGGTTCGGCAAAAGAGACTGATAGAATAAGTACTGGGCTTACAAAGAATAAGTCCCAGGGTCGAGTTGCTCGATTAAAGGCGGTGCTCCAGCATGGCCGCAGTCAAATGAATGAAACAAGTAAAAGAGTAAAAGAGTAAAAGAGGGTTCTATCATTTGTAAATGTGTCAATGTTTTCTACAAACTGATCAACAATACTAAATAACACACACACACACATATTTATCAGATAAAAGCTTGTAACTTTATTGTGTGTAGTTTTTTATTTCTTTTGATAAACACAAGTGCTGGTGGTCTTACATCAGCTGATTCTAGTAATATTTCCAATTAAGATGTTGGATAATCAGTTGACAAATTACACTGGGCAACAAAAATTTTTTTGTCATGCTTTTTAAACATTTTCAGTTGATTTAGGGTAATTTTAGGGTGCTCAATCCAAATCTGACATCAGTTTTCAAACAGCACATGTAGTTTTTTTTAGTTATTGACAGCATCAGATTTTCCAACCAACTGATAATATTGACAAACTAGTCGGCTATTTGCTTTTGATTTTCATTCATATACTCATCACTGAAACAAAAATAAGTGCTGATAGAGGGAAATGAAGGCTACCTGTTGAATTGCCACACAAGATGAGAATTTATTTTACTTTCTTTTCTCTATAATTATAGTAAAGTTCTCCTCAAAGTAGGCTATTGATATTAGGTTATAGCAAGCCACTCAGACTGCATTTTCTTGACAACTGCTAATGCTGTTAAAAATAAGTACATCAAACAAGAGAGCCAGGTTATATGAAAAGTAGTTTATTAGTAAGTTTAGTTACTAATTAAAGTGATCAATGTTTGAAATTTAGAGATGGAAAAAACTGTTTCATGATAACCATAGCTTCAGTACATTTCAAAACTTCCATGCTTCCTGAGATTCGCCAACACTACACTTGATTTTCTCCCCTCCATACACACACAAGCATGTATCTGACTCATACATTGTTCGCTTTCCAGACATTTCTACATTACTGCATGTACTTTATATGCACTTTCTGACAAGTTGTGGTGCACCTGAGCACTGTATACAATAATTTCATTATTTATTATTATTTTTAAATAATTTCAATGGATTTTTTTTTTTTTGAGAAATATATTATGATGTTTTACAATAACATTTACAGTTGATTAATTTTATATTTTAGCTTACTGATAGGTTTCCTTGAATGTTGATTTAGGTTATTGCTGTATGTATTTATGGTGAGCAGAAAAGTTTGTGTTAATCACCTGAACAGCTTTTGCTACATGTGTGGAAAATTTATGCCAAAAGATCAGAGAAATAAACTTACAAAGAAATTTTAAAATGCTTACAAGCTTTACTTTGGGTACAAAGTTGGGGACCAAGATAAACTGTGTGCACCTCATGTTTGTTGCAAAAACTGCTGCATAGCACTAATCCAATGGCTGAATGGTAAACGGAAAAGTATGCCATTTGCAGTACCAATGATATGCATGAACCAACAAACCACTATACCGATTGTTATTTCTGCTTAACTAACATCACAGGTTTCTCTAAGAAAGATTGTTTATCCAGATTGCCCTTTAGCTTTAAAACCACTTGCTCATGCTGCTGAAAATATTCCAATTCCTTCATCTTTTGACAAAGATAGTTTAAGTGAAGAAAGCACTGCATCTACTTCAATTGAAGGCATGCTGAGTGATACGGCAGATCACTGTGATGAACCAGGATCTTCAAAGAAAGTTCCTCATTTATTAAGTCAACTTGAGTTAAATGATTTAGATAGAGACTTGGGTTTAACAAAAGAAAGATCAGAACAATGGAATCTTTTACACAATGGTGTAAAATGCTTGTATTTTCAAAAACAGCATACAGAATTGCATGAATTTTTTATGGAGGAAGATGGTATTTGTTTTTCTTGTGATGTTGAAGGACTCCTATGTGAGATGGAGATGGAGTATGGCCATAATCCTGAAAAATGGAGACTCTTCATAGATTCCAGCAAGGCAAGCATAAAAGCTGTTTTACTGCATAATGGCAATCAAAAGCCTTCAATACCACTAGTACATGCTGTAGGATTATGAATCAATGGATAAAATTTTGCACTTGATTAAATATTCTGAGCACAAGTGGAATATATGCAAGGACTTGAAAGTTGTTGGTTTGCTTCTTGGGTTGCAAATGGGGTATACAAAACATCAGTGCTTTTTGTGCCTTTGGAACAGCAGAGATGACAAACATCACTGTGAATGAAGATGGTGAAGGATTCAAATAACTCAGTGAAAATAGATTGAAATGCAATAGATTGATACTAGGGTTATAATTATGGGTGACAATTTCATACGATACCACTACGGAAAATGGGATTTTTTTCTAGCGGTGTCAAATGAAAATGTCACCCATAATTATGGCCCTAGTCTCAATCTATTGCATTTCAATCTATTTTAGAGTTAGGGTTAGGATTAGGGTTAGGGGTTGGGGAAGGGTATCTTTTTTTCTTCACAAATGTTTCTTAAAGGAGGGACATATTCATTATGCACAGAATGCTATTTACGCCAATGGAGGTAATTGATTGGTTAAAATTGCCGAAATGCAAGAAATTTCAGACGAAATATCTTACAACCTATAGAATTTTCTCAATAAAGCCAAGAGAAAATGATGTTTTATATACACAATCTACCAGTATAGGAAGTTTAAAACTTTTTAGTTAACTAGAAATTATGTTACAAAGTGCCATTCAAAAGGAAAAAATCCCATCTTTTTCTCTTGGCTTTATTGAGAAAATTCTATAGGTTGTAAGATATTTCGTCTGAAATTTCTTGCATTTCGGCAATTTTAACCAATCAATTACCTCCATTGACGTAAATAACATTCTGTGCATAATGAATACGTCCCTCCTTTAAGAAATAGATTGGGTTTATTTACATTTGTGAAGAAAAAAAGATACCCTTCCCCCCACCCCTAACCCTAACCCTAATCCTAAAACAGATTGAAATGCAATAGATCGATACTAGAGTCATAATTATGGGTGACAATTTCATATGACACCGCTAGAAAAAACTGCCGTTCAAACCGAAAAGATCCAATATGGGTACTGTTTACGTTCAACCCAGATCAACATTAACCCGTCAGAGCAATCTCTCAGCACACCTATCGATTAAGCACATTCCAGGTGTGACCATCATCTTTGTAGGTTTTAGTACTACATTATTCCGTGTGTCTTTACACATTCACATGCATTATATTTTTAGTGTTGGAAAAAGTTGGTCTTAACTGTTATGATACATGATGGTTACGTTTATCTTTTTTCCTTACACCCCACTCACCAAACATAGTCATTTGAAAATATTTTAGCTTAAAATTCTTGACACACTGTACCCCTACATCTGTGGAATTTTTTCTTAAATTTAAAATTATGAGAAACATTAGGAAAAAAAAAAGTAACGAGCCATCTTCGTACACATTCAGATAATTTGGACAGTATGACCAATGTCAGTTTCACAAGCAGGCCATTCTGTTGAATGAATCAACTGAAACCCTTATCATCGTAACTGACAGAGTGACCATTAGAGATCTATTCAACTGAGGATTAGTTCCTAACACCAGAGAAAACCAAATGTCTAACATTATTTTATTCAGTCTGTGAGCATTCTAAGTTTTGAGTCTCTTAGTTTAAAAATAAGTATTTGTAATATAAGAAGGTTGATTTAATAAACTCTATACTAAACTGAGTGTTATTAAAAGAACTTTGTTTGAATCTTTTCCTTTTGAACGGCAGATGTCAATACAATTTCTAGTTAACTAAACACTTTTAAACTTTGTATACTGGTAGAATGTGTTTATAAAACATCATTTTTTCTTGGCTTTATTGAGAAAATTCTATAGTTTGTAAGATATTTCGTCTGAAAATCCGAGCATTTCGGCAATTTTAACCAATCGATTACCTCCATTCAACTAAAATCATTTGCTGCGTCTAAAACTGAGACAACATCCTGTAACTAACCCTAAATTTTTTTTTCTTAATTGTTAAATTAATTTAATTCCATTGCTTTAGTTTTTTTTACACGCGTAACAATTAAATTAATTTAACAATTAAGAAAAAAAAAATTAGGGTTAGGGTTAGGGGGGAGGTTTAGGGTTAGTTACAGGATGTTGTCTCAGTTTTAGACGCAGCAAATGATTTTAGCTCAAAAGAGAGCATAGGATTGGTTAAAATTCGAAAAATTAAACTACGTTAAACAAATTACAATTTTCTCAAGAAAGCCAAGAGAAAAAAA
The DNA here is from genome assembly GCF_006345805.1 of Octopus sinensis. Lineage (NCBI taxonomy): Eukaryota > Metazoa > Mollusca > Cephalopoda > Octopoda > Octopodidae > Octopus > Octopus sinensis. Next base: position 72,476,785 of record NC_043007.1, on the reverse strand, counting down.
TGTTTTATTTTGACACATTCTACCAGTATACGAAGTTTTAAAGTGTTTAGTTAACTAGAAATTGTCTGCCGTTCAAAAGGAAAAGATCCCTTTGTTTAACCTGATTAGATTAATTGGGTCGACATTTTGTAAAAATGTGAAGCTATTCAGTTAATGGGTAACATTTACCTTTTTGCTTGTTTCATTCCCGGTACTTGATCCCGGTACTTATTTTTTAAAACCCAGGACTTATTCCATCATTTTCTTTTGCTGAACCAGCGTGTTAATGATTCTGCCCCTTCGACGCTTTACTACAACAAAACTACAGCCAATTGATTTACTGGAATAAAAACCATTTCTCTTTACGTTAATAGAAAGCGAAATTTGAGTGAAGGACTTGCAAGGGAGACAACTGTAGAAAACGCAAAAGTAATTTCCCTTGCATAATTTTTTTTATGTCGGGTATCTCATGATATCTTAAAGGAATCAATTCTATAACACAAGGACTTTACTTTTTTATGATACAAAGGACTTTTTTGAATCTATCTATAGTTGCAAACATTCTTTTTAACGGAGTAGCCAGTTTTCGACAATTATAGATATCTCGTAAGTAAACTTGATACTTTCTTTGAATTTTAAAATGTTATGAATTAAAATAAATGAATACGGTTTTTGAGAAAGTTAATGATTCTTTTTCTAGAATCTTTTTTATTGTTTGACTTATTTCTATAGAGTAAATAAATACAATTTTACTACTCGTTACCCATCTGTGTATGAATTTATTTTTATTTTTCACTCCTTTTTTTATATATAGATATAAATCCTAGCTTATTACAAACAGGTTATTTTATAAATAATGTGTTTCTAGTAAGATATTACTTTTCATTTTATCATTACAAATCTTTTTACTAAAGTAATAAATAAATAAATGCGCCCTTTTAAAGCCTAGCCAGGCTCATGGGCCCAGTTTCCTGGTTTCAATGGCGTATGTGTTCCCCACCTGGACGGGACACCAGTCTATTGCAGCCTTACTCATATTTGCCAGCTGAGTGGACTGGAGCAACGTGAAATGAAGTGTTTTGCTCAAGAACACAACGCGTCGCCCGGTCCAGGAATCGAAATCATAATCTTACTATCATGATGCTGACACCCTAACCACTAAGCCACGCGTCTCCACTTTTACTAAAGTATTCCCGCTGAATTCTTTTAGAAGTAAGAGTTACTGCCCTTCTTTTGCATAACCTTCGAATAATTTGACGTTATATAAAATATTGAAACACAGAAAAGACATTCGAGTAAAGAAATATACAGTAGAACCTCACAAAACGAGAGCCTCATTGTACGATTAATTTGCTGTACGAGCGGAGGCTCGTGCGAGTTTTAGTACGAGTGAAAATCCGCAGTACGAGCAAGTTTCATACATGCGGCCGCTAGTCGGCACTGAGCTCGCTCACCTTCTCCCATCAAGCGCAGTCTCCGCTCGCTCAGTTCATGAGTTCATCTCGTTGTGACAGCATCACTGTTGTGTTTTTCTCCGTGTTTTTATCTACTTTTGTGCATTTGTTGCTATTATTTTATGATAATTAGTTGTGCTAGCCACGGGTCCTAAGAAGGTTGGTGCAAAGGACAGTGCTGAAAAGAAGAAAAGTTAACTACGATAGAATTGAAGAACGAAATCATAGACAAACACGAGAGAGAAATGCTTGTAGTAGATATAGCACGTCAACTCGACCGAAGCACGTCGACGATCTGCACCATCCTGAAGAAAAATGACGAGATCAAGGTCGCTACAACAGCAAAGGGTGTCTCCAGGCTTTCTAAGCAACGTCCATCTGTCCACGAAAGGATGGAAAAATTGCTTCTCCTTAAGCAACTCGTAGGGGATATGATTACGGAGAACCTAATCTACGAGAAAGCTCGAGCGCTGTATGGGGATCTCCTGAAGCAGAAGCCTGGAACATTTATGGAGGAGACATCAGCAGACACATTTAAGGCCAGTCGCGGCTGGTTTGATAATTTCAAGAAGAGGACTGGTGTTCATAGCGTCGTCAGGTATGGAGAAGCAGCGTGTTCTGACACGAAGGCAGCTGAAGATTTCTTGCTTGAATTCCGTCAGCTCATCACAGATGAGGAGTACATCGCACAACAGATATTCAATTGTGACGAAACTGGCCTTTTTTGAGGGGGAAAAAATGCCCAGAAGAACCTGCAGGGGAGAAGAAAATGCCAGGACATAAGCTTATGAAAGATAAACTAGCTCTCGCCTTTTGTGCCAATGCATGTAGAAACTTGAAGATCAAGCTGCTCCTAGTCTACCATTCCGAAAACCCACGAACGTTCAAGTAATACAGTATCCTGAAGGATAAGCTGCAGGTCGTGTGAAGGGCAAACGTTAAAGCCTGGGTCACCAGGCAATTCTTCTCCGAGTGGGTCAACCTTGTCTTCGGACCAGCAGTGAAAAAGTACCTTCTGGAGAACGATCTTCCTCTCAAGGCCCTCCTCATCCTCGACAATGCTTCCGCTCACCCTCCTAATCTCAAGATGATATCCAGGACGAATTTAAATTTATGAAAGTTTTGTACCTTTCACGCAAAAACCATTGGTGATTTCTAATTTTAAGAAATTGTACATCAAACACCTGTTTCGTCGGTGGTTTGAAGTTACCGAAAATAAAAATCTAACCCTTCGTGAGTTTTAGAAGGAGCATTACAACATTGTAAACTGCCTGAAAATCAGGCAGGGTGTTACAAGGAGAACGCTGAATTCTTCATGGAGGAAACTGTGGCTTAACTGCGTTTCCAAAAGAGACTTCGAGGTATTTGAATCTGAGATGCCTTCGTCGAGGAGATAGTGTCTCTTGGCCAGGCCACGGGCCTCGAGGTTGATGATGGGGACATTAACGATCTCGTTTAGGAACACCCAGAGGAGCTGACGACAGATGAACTCTTGCAGATTCAAGAGCAGTAACATTTGGATGCAGTGGAAGAGATTGGTTCCCCGGAGAAGGACAATGCAGCTGAGAAGGTTATCTCTATGAGTGACATAAAGGTAGTGTTGGCAAAACGGCAGTATGTTTCTGAATTTGTAGATAAATAACATCATGAAAAAAGTAGCTACAGATCGTGCAGCTTCTTAAGTTAATGACGTTGTTCTGGCGCATTTTCGTAACATTTCGTAATATTTTGAAAGGCAATTGTCTGGATACAATAATTGCCAGACTCAGAAAGGGTTGAACTGAACCCCGTCTGCGGGGCACCACTCTGATTTAAGTCAGAGTTATTTCCCTTCGCCTTCTATTTTCATCAACAGCCCAGGGGCCGGGAGATTATTTGCTTCTTACATGGGGGTCTGTCTATGAATATCGTACATCATTGTTTTAATTACAATATAGTGGGTGACACTGTAAATTTAAACTTTTCAATTCCCTAAGCAAATATTCTGACTACAACTAGTAGCTCTTTACTTCCAATGGTATCACTGTGTGTTCAACCACTAACTCAGTAATTTTATGACTTCGATGACTGTTCTCGGTTCATCCGTTCTTATAAAAAGTTTAGCTTGTGTCATGCTAGGTTTCTAGTAACTCTCCTCACAAGACCAACATGGTGTGAGAGATGCTTTAGTTACAGACAGCCCGACCACGTTATAGTTTGTACTAGATCATATAGTTTCAGAAAAACTTACCAGTTGCCTGACACCGTGATGTTGTTTTATTTAATGCATCAATACTATGATATTGGTAACACTAACGGATGGACAATGTGATATCGTCACTAGTATATAAACAATGTGATATCGTCAATAGCAAATAGACTGACACGCTATCAGTTACGACAACGAGGATTTCAGTTCATCCGATCAACGGAACAGCCTGCTTGTAAAGGTAGCAAGGCTGTCTACAGACACGCATACTCTTAATGTAGCTCTCAGGGATATTCAGCGTGAGACAGAATGAGATAAAGCTGGCTCTTTGAAATACAAGTCCAACTAATTTTTGCCAGATGATTTCAGTTCATCCGATCAACGGAACAGCCTGCTTGTGAAGGTAGCAAGGCTGTCTACAGACACGCATACTCTTAATGTAGCTCTCAGGGATATTCAGCGTGAGACAGAATGAGATAAAGCTGGCTCTTTGAAATACAAGTCCAACTAATTTTTGCCAGATGAATGAACTGGAGCAACATGAAATAAAGTGTCTTGCTCAAGGATACTATGGCCGCTGAATATAAACCTTACGATCAAGTACCAAACACCCTAACCACTTAGTCACGCGCCTTTGGCCTTGGGTTGCAGCTGTAATTTCGTATATGCTTACCCCTAGAAAGTATGAAAAATGGCTAATATTTCCATCAAACTTTGCTTTTCTTACATTTATTCAAGCCCTAAAAAATCCCTCTCAGTACATGGATATGGTGCTCCCCCAACAACTCCTGCTCAAGATCAGAGATGCACATATTGTCAGCCACTAAGGGACAAGCTCAAGTGCATGAGGTCAAGCAACTGACAAAGAAACATGTGGCACTGAGCAGAATATTTGCTATAATGATATTTCTGCTTCAGCAATTCAACGCCGAACCTGTCTGAAATGTAATGGAAAAGAGGCCAGTTTTAAAACATTGATGTCCAGGTTCCAAAGGCAAAAGTTTGAAGAGAACAGTAGTCATTTCCTTTGATCTCTAGATTGAAGCAAATAGGAAATAACACTTACTGACCAACGCAATAAATAAATAAATAAATAAAAATTTTGTTACAGAGTGTTAGCGTAGAAGAGCAACACTCGGATCTTTTCCTTTTGAACGGCAGACAATTTCTAGTTAACTAAACACTTTAAAACTTCGTATACTGGTAGAATGTGTCAAAATAAAACATTTTTTCTCTTGGCTTTCTTAAGAAAATTGTAATTTGTTTGTTTAACGTAGTTTAATTTTTCGAATTTTAACCAATCCTATGCTCTCTTTTGAGCTAAAATCATTTGCTGCGTCTAAAACTGAGATAACATCCTGTAACTAACCCTAAACATCCCCCCTAAACCTAACCCTAAATTTTTTTCTTAATTGTTAAATTAATTTAATTGTTACGCGTGTAAAAAAAACTAAAGCAATGGAATTAAATTAATTTAACAATTAAGAAAAAAAAATTTAGGGTTAGGTTAGGGTTAGGGGGGAGGTTAAGGGTTAGTTACAGGATGTTGTCTCAGTTTTAGACGCAGCAAATGATTTTTGTTGAATGGAGGTAATCGATTGGTTAAAATTGCCGAAATGCTCGGATTTTCAGACGAAATATCTTACAAACTATAGAATTTTCTCAATAAAACCAAGAGAAAATGATGTTTTATAAACACATTCTACCAGTATACGAAGTTTAAAAGTGTTTAGTTAACTAGAAATTGTGTTGACATCTGCCGTTCAAAAGGAAAATATTCAAAACACTCCTTAGCGACTGACCAATCATTGGCGTTTTATTATTTTTTTCAATTTTTTGTGCAATACTTCCAGTTGACAACAATACGATGAAACTATGAGGTAGTCAGTAGCATGTGCACACTGTCATATAGACACTGTGATATAGGTGCTAGCATACAGCCACTGTAATGTTAGGCACTAACAAATAGACAATATGATATTACCGCCAACTTAGAGGTACAAGCGTTTTAGCACTAACACAATTAATAAAATAACACACATAATGATAGGCATTAACACAGTGTGGTAATGAGCATATATTCTGAGTCAGGCAATCGTAGAAAGACTGTGTAGTGTTAGTGCTAACAAAAGGACACTAGGATAGAAACATGAACGTATGGAGAATTAGATATTAGCTCTTGCATAGATATGCAGGGATTTTGATACCTTTTTGTTTACTACCCACGAGGGGCTAAACATAGAGCGGACAAACAAGGACAGACAAACGGATTGAGTCGATTACATCGACCCCAGTACGCAACTGGTACTTAATTTATCGACCCCGAAAGGATGAAAGGCAAAGTCGACCTCGGCGGAATTTGAACTCAGAATGTAACGGCAGACGAAATACGGCTACGCATTTCACCCGGCGTGCTAACGGTTCTGCCAGCTCGCCGCCTTTGGCGTGCTAATGGTTTTGATACCAACATACTAACACTGTGATAATTGCAACAGCATGTTAAAAGACTCCGCTGGTTACGACGACGAGGGTCCCAGCTGATACGATCAACGGAACAGCTTGCTCGTGAAATTAACGTGCAAATGGCTGAGCATTCCACAGACACGTGTACCCTTAACGTAGTTCTCGGGGATAATCAGCGTGACACAGAGAGTGACAAGGCTGACCCTTTGAAATACAAGTACAACTCATTTTTGCCAGCTGAGTGAACTGGAGCAGCGTGAAATAAAGTGTCTTGCTCAAGGACACAACGCGTCGCCGGGAATCGAACTCACAACCTTACGATCATGAGCCGAATGCCCTAACCACTAAGCCACGCGCCCTCTACAATTGCAACAGCATACAGATCCAATAATAGTTTAACTAAGATATAGACATTCTGTTATTAGTACTATGATATGAAAACTATGATAAGGGCAACAGTATACAGGCAGTGACGAGATAAGCACTAATGCATAGATACTTTTTCATCATATTAACGGACTGGCAACAGCATATCGATATTGTGTTATTCACACTAATATATTAATACTGCGGAGGCGCAATGGCCTAGTGGTTAGGGCATCGGACTCGAAATATACTATCAAGAGAAAGAAAAAATTAAGAAAATGGTAAATTATATAGAAAAGTTAATATTGGTTTCAGATTTTGACACAAGACCAGCAAGTTCAGGCGAAGGGTAAGTCGACTATACTTCAGTGCTCAACTGGTACTTATTTCATCGATACCGAGAGGATAAAAAGAAAAGTGGACATCGGCGGAATTTTGAACTCAGAACATAAAGATACGCTGCTAAACATTTTCTCCGGGATACCAGCGATGTGTAGCAACATCTGATAGTCTGGTCGGTCACGTGATCGCGTGATATTAATACTGTAAAGACGGCGAGCTGGCAGAATCGTTAGCACGCCGAGCAAGGTGCTTAGCGATATTTCGTCCGCCTCTACGTTCTGAGTTCAAATTCCGCCGAGGTTGACTTTGTACCAGTTGAGCATTGGGGTCGATTTAACTGACTTAGCCCCTCTTCCAAAACTGGCGGCATTATTAATACTGTGATATTGGCACAAACATATCGATATAGTACTGTGTTATTAGTTCTAATGTAAAGTCACTTTGATATTGTGACTAATACAAAAACACTTTGGGCATTGGCACTAATATAGACATAATGCTATTAACACTAATATATAGGTACAAGGTTTGAAATTTGGAGGAATGGGGATAATCGATTACATCAATCCCAGTGCTCAACTGGTATTTCGTTTATCGACCCCGAAAAGATGAGAAGTAAAGTCGACCTCGACAGAGTTTGAGCTCTGAACGAAAAGATGGATGAAATGTCGCTAAGTATTTTGTCCGACCTATCAACGATTCTGCCAACTCGCTGCCTTAGCCATTGTAATATTGGTTTCGAGTTGATTACATTGTTCCCAGTGTCCAACTGGTACTCATTTTATAGATCCTGCAAGGATGAAAGGCAAAGTCGACCTCGGCGGAATTTGAACTCAGAATGTGAAGACGGACAAAATTCCACTAAGTATTTTGCCCGGCGTGCTAACGATTCTGCCAGCTCGCTGCCTTAGCCATTGTAATATTGGCAGCAACATATAGATATTGTTCTGTATACAGATATGGTAATGTTGGAGGTAGCATATAAACAAACTACTATTGGTGATACTAACACTATGCTATAAGTACTAACACATTAACACTGCTATATTGACTCTAACACATTGCCACTGTGATTATCAACACTGACATATAGACATTGTGGTATTGGCATCATTATAAAGACACTGTGGTGTTGACAGTAAAATATAAACCTAAATAATGAACATCTTTATTGCAACCAAACATGGGAAATCTCTGGACAGCCAGAAAATCCAGTCCTTCTCTGCCAGTTTGAAAACTTTGACTGAACAGAAAATGATTGTGTGTGCTGGTGGGGATATACAACAACTCGAGCGAACAGCCAGCCACGTCACCAGAGACATAGCGCTAGTTTACTACATACGAACGTGACTAATCGCTATTTGATTTTTCTTTTGGAGCAGTGGTCTCTTTTAGAGTATATTTTTGGGTTTGTTTTATAGAAATCATTATGTTTATTTGCTTTGCCGTTCTTTTAATATAAAAAGAAGGGGAAAAAAGCCAGACAGGAGATCTGCTGTCGAAGATTTTAGGACGGATTTATTTGGATTAGCCTCTAGTTAAGTTGTTGTTTATTTGTTAGGGGAGGGCGTTGCTTTCTGGGACTAAAACTGGTTTATCTTCCAAGTTCACAGTAAAACTATTTCTGATTTGGAACTTTGTTAGAGATCAGAGAAGTGTTGGAAGCAAGTAGATGAATTACTTAAACTTTTGATGAAAATGGTATTCTTTTGTGAAACGCTGGGTCTTTATGTTACATACATACTAGCAGCAACGAAATATACTATCAAGAGAAAGAAAAAATTAAGAAAATGGTAAATTATATAGAAAAGTTAATATTGGTTTCAGATTTTGACACAAGACCAGCAAGTTCAGGCGAAGGGTAAGTCGACTATACTTCAGTGCTCAACTGGTACTTATTTCATCGATACCGAGAGGATAAAAAGAAAAGTGGACATCGGCGGAATTTTGAACTCAGAACATAAAGATACGCTGCTAAACATTTTCTCCGGGATACCAACGATTCCGCTAGGTGACCACCTTACATAGGTAAGTTAATATCATATATAAGAAGCATTTGTTGACACTGTGTGAGATAAATTAAAATAAACAGCTAGATCAAAGAAAGCCGAAGTGTTCTAGTGTTTAGAAATTATAAGGTTTTTATTGAAGAAATACGTTGTATAAGACCACAGCTGGTCGAATGGAAAAGATGTCGGGTCATTGACTGAAAACGATGTACGCTATCACCTTCCTGAAAATAAGATTTACGGACAGATACAATTACCAGCGACCAGCTTTGTATTACCTATCATTTGATATGTAATATTTATATTACGTAAGGCGGCGAGCTGGCAGAATCGCTAGCATGCCAGTCTATATGCTTAGTGGCATTTCGTCCATCTTTACTTTTAAAATTCAATTTCTATCGCGGTCGACTTTGTTTTTCATCCTTTTCGATAAAATAAGTGCCAGTTGAACACTGAGGTTGTAATCACCTTACTCCTCTACCGAAATAATTTCTGGCCTGGTGCCAAAATTTGAAACCAATATTTATATAATGCAATAAAAGATTATCTCGTCAGCGTGAGCTGTTGAGTTCAAATTTTCTATTTCGACTGGATTAGATAACGAGAAAGTAGCCAGGGGCTATTGAAAGCAGCAGGATCACCTGGGTTCAAAATATCCGCCCTTCACACAAGTTTTCGGCAATGTTTTGATAAAAAAATCTCATACATTCGTTCCATAATTGTTATAGAAGAATACATTGTAGCTATATTGCTCGTTGTTTTACCAAATGTAGGAAGAGGGTCTTCCATCACTTCTAGTTTAATGCATAATATTTATCTCTGTATTCTCAAATATTTGACATCAAAGAAGCCACCCAAAATGGCTCCGAGAGTTTTACTTTCAGATGTAATACAGCTTTCACAATACTTACCTGCTCTAGTTCTTGACTCCTATATATATTCTTCTAGTCGATGGTATTGGGGCCTAAAAAGGCGGCGAGCTGGCAGAAACGTTAGCACGCCGGGCGAAATGCTTCGTGGTATTTCATCCGCTCTGCATTCTGAGTTCAAATTCCGCCGAGGTCGACTTTGCCTGTCATCCTTTCGGGGTCGATAAATTAAGTACCAGTTGCGTACTGGGGTCGATGTAATCGACTTAATCCGTTTGTCTGTCCTTGTTTGTCCTCTCTGTGTTTAGCCCCTTGAGGGTAGTAAAAAAAATAGGTATTGGGGCCTAAATCTCTCTTTTAGATCATCCTAACATATATTGTTCTATCTCTGCCATTTACGCTTCGAATGGTGCGGTTCCTGTGACTGTATTTGTTCCTAGAGTTGTTAAGCTTCATGTGATTCTTGTTGTTGTCAATATTGTTGCTACAACTTGTTTTCCTTTCTCAATAGGTTTTAACTGTACATTGATGGTAACAAATAAACCCCCGTTAATTATATATCTTGATTTCGATATCCCATTGCTGTACAAATATTTATCTTATCGACCCGAAACACACCCTTTATATATATATATAATATATATATATATATATATATATTATATATATATAATATATATATATATATATATATATATATATATATATATATATATATATATATATAATAAAGAGCAATAAAGATTCAAGTTAATTTAAATGAATTTACTTGAATATGGTACCCAACTTAGATGCACCAAAAAAAAACTATACTGATTTAACAATACAGTAATGTGGGGTGATTATAAGCGAGAAAGAAGCAACAAGAATGGATAGGTTTTTAGTACTAAAAACCTATCCATTCTTGTTGCTTCTTTCTCGCTTATATATATATATATACTCTTTTACTTGTTTCAGTCATTTGACTGTGGCCATGTGGCCATGCTGGAGCACCGCCTTTAGCCGAGCAAATCGACCCCAGGACTTATTCTTTGTAAGCCTAGTACTTTATTCTATCGGTCTCTTTTGCTGAACCGCTAAGTTACGGGGACGTAAACACATCAGCATCGGTTATCAAGCGATGGTGGGGGGACAAACACACACACACACACACATACAGAAGGGCTTCTTTCAGTTTCCGTCTACCAAATCCATTCACAAGGCTTTGGTCGGCCTGAGATTATAGTAGAAGACACTTGCCCAAGGTGCCACGCAGTGGGACTGAACCCAGAACCATGTGGTTCGTAAGCAAGCTACTTACCACACAGCCACTCCTACGCACCGTTAGCTCCTACACGCATTTTTTTCTCTCCTTGTTTTTTTTCTGTGTATCTTTCTGTCGAAGAGCGTAGGCTCGAAACGTAAAAGACTTTTTCTATTCCTGAGCGCCATACTAATACATTTGTTTGTTTGTACTCCACCTGCCTTCGTCTTTTGTTTATTTTCGGAAACCTTCCCGTTATATATATATATATAATATATATATATATATATATATATATATATATATATATAATATATATATATATTAAAGCTATATATATATATATATATTAAAGCAATATATATATATAATTTATTGCTTACTGAGAAAAATCTATCTCTCCAAAGAGAAACTATTTCTGCGATTGTTGTGGTGGCTGTATTTGTTGTTCTGCTTGTTTTTATTTCGCGATCGCTTTCGATGGTTGTCAAATACCTACAGTTGAATTGGAGGAGATAAGGACAATAAGTTATGACAATGATGCCCATTAAGTCAGAAGCACAAGTCCATCGATGTCCCTTACCATTGAAAGGAAAATGTGTTGGCTTTTTCGAATAGAATATCAATTCCCTGAGAATTACTGGTAATTTCTTTTAATCATATCTCCTCATTCAGAGTCGCAAACAAACACGAATAGAATTCGTGTTTTCTTTTCTTTTGCTTTCTCTACATTAACTTGCCGTCTAAACGAGCTTGTAAACTGAAGTAACGAAATACATATTTCTTTACTACCCACAAGGGGCTAAACACAGAGAGAACAAACAAGGACAGACAAACGGATTAAGTCGATTATATTGATCCCAGTGCGTAACTGGTACTTAATTTATCGACCCCGAAAGGATGAAAGGCAAAGTCGACCTCGGCAGAATTTGAACTCAGAACATAACGGCAGACGAAATACGGCTACGCATTTCGCCCGGCGTGCTAACGTTTCTGCCAGCTATAAGTATATATGAATTTAGATATAATGAATATTAATAAAATACAGATTTAGTCTCTCGTTGTTTGTTTCAGTAGATTGAGCCTTCAGTGCAAAGCTAGGGCGGTGCTTTGAAGGTTTAGTCGATTAAATAAACTTCAGTGCTTGTAGTTGGGTACTTACTCTATCGGTCTCTTTGCCGAATCGCTAGATTACGGAGACGAAAACTAGT
>NC_043007.1:72454661-72462161 GCF_006345805.1 Octopus sinensis | reverse complement strand
TGAGGATTACAGAGAAAGGGAGAAGAAGGCCAATCGGCATTCCTCGGCGTCTGAACGTCCACAAGATATATGATGCTGTGTCGAGGAAAGAGCTTCAGACTCGCTTGTCCAGCATTGAAAATACTGCAGCATGGGAAGATTTTCGAACCAGGTTCTCCAACGTGCTGCTGAAACACTGATATATGCTACTGCCAGACACAGAGACTGGTTTGATGAAAAGGATGCTGATTTTCAGCGACTATTGGTTGTAAAGCGCTATGCCTACAATGTATTGCTACACAGAGGACTTTGAGCTGTGCAGCGAAGTCTAGCACTTGCCCACTCTAGCAGTGTAAAATCACTACTGCAGCGATCTCTCAAGAAGATGCAGAACCCTTGGTGGGAGGATCTTGCTGGTGATGTTCAGGCTGCTGCTGATGCAAATGACAGCAAGAAGCTTTACCATCTTATGAAGCAAGTTTATGGGCCTAAGAGCTCCACTTCAGTTCCTTTGCTTTCCAAGGAGTCTTCTACTCTGTTTACTAAATCAACAGAAATCACAGGTCGCTGGATTGAACACTTCTCTGAACTCCTAATCTATGAGTCAGCTGTGGATTAAACAGTGATTGATACTATGTAACAAGGACCTATCATTGCTTCTTAAATTCTACGCCCTCAATAGATGAGATAATGACATCAATAACTAAATTGAATCTTGGTAGGGCACATGGAAAGGGTGGAATTTGTGCTGAGGTTCTTGCGATTTGATGGTGATTACATCATACAGTCTCTTCATGAACTTATAAGTGCAGTCTATAGGGATGGTGCAATGCTCTACTATCAGATGCTATCAAGGTTCTGGAAAATATTCTTCTACCCGCATGAATGGGTGTCTCGTAAATGACGTCCTATCTGAATCTCAATGTGGTTTCCGATCTGGTAGAGGGATATGATTTTCACGCAAGACAGATGCAGGAGGAGTGCTATGAGCAGAATATGGATCTTGTCCAGGTATTTATTGATTTAACGAAGGCCTTTGATACTGTAAATAGGGCCTTGCTATGGAAAATACTTGGCAAACCTGGATGTCCGGATTACTTTGTATCGATAATTAAATATGGGATGGCGGCTTGGGTCATTGTTGATGGTGGCATGGCGAGACCTATTCCTGTAGAGAATAGTGTCAAGGAGAGTGAAATCTTTGCCCCAACTCTCTTTGTACTTTGCTGCAGCTTTTACTCGTACTTTTGATAAGGTTAGCTCTCTGGGAATATATGTCATGCATCGATCTTCTGGCCACTCCTTTAATCTGCGCCGATTTGCTGCCAATTCAAGTTTTCCAGTCTCTTATTCGCGCCCGCCTTTATGCAGGTGACTGTGACTTAGTCACTCATACAGTGGATGACATGCAAATACTTATGAATTGTATTTCTGCTTCCTGCAAGGTATTTGGACTCAGTATTAGCCTAGAAAGACTGTTGTAATGTTCCAGCCTGCACCGGGAAATCCATATGTGGAACCAGCTATTCTGGTTGAAGGAACAATTCTGAAAGTGGTAGACAAGTTTGTCTTCCTGGGCAGCGCACTCAGCCATTCTTGCTCCTTGGATGATGAAATATCTTTCAGGCTGCAGAGAGCAACTGATTCCTTCTGGTCTCTTCAGTCTCGTGTCTGGTCCCAGCATGGCATCACAAAGCGAACAAAAATTGATGGCGGAAGCAGTTTCAGGAGCGGGGTCGACACCTTTGTGAAAGCACGTATCCAGCATGAAGAACTTAAGGGTGCTGCTCGAAAGCGCTCTGCTGGTGTAGTGAATGGGGAAAGCTTGCGTTGCAATGTTTGCAGTCGTGTATGCTTGTCAAGAGCAGGACTCATTAACCACCAACGGAACCGCAAATGCAAAATATAAGTTAGTCCTAGAGCGCACAATGTTCCTGAAGGTCAGCAATGGTCTTCCTCGGCCATGCAGAAATGGTCAGCAATTCTTATATTGTCGCCAATACAAGACAATCAACTCTGAAATGGTCATGTCCACCTTAACATATATACATAGCTTCTACAAAATAAGAACAGCTCACAACTGTAAGCAATGGCCAGTGTCCAGTTACCCTCCATTGTGGTGGAGAACATTTAAATTTTTTTGCCTCACATTTTAAAACTGAGATTTTTACCGTTTCTTCTTAATATTATTTTTAGACTCTACTCCAATCCAACTCGTGCTGCCACTGACGGCCGACACTGACGTCACCAATCTTGTCAACCCGCGTCTTTCCAACAAATAAATGGTTACTACAATCAATATCTACTTTATTGTGTATACATCCTAATGGTTTTAGTATCCCAGGTATCGTTGTCACCTGGCTGCTTCCTTTTAAATATCTATTTACACCGACATCCTTGTTTAGTTTACTCGACCAATTTATTACACACACACACACACACACACTTATATATACACACACTCAAAACACACAGTCACAGTCCGTCTGACCGCCACTCTCCTTCATTCTGCTTCTCTCTCTCACACACACACACACACACACACATACACACACTCACACACACATATGCACATACAAGCATACACACATATTCATGCTTATTCTGTCACTTTATCTAGAACATACAGACATGTGTGTGTCTGTGTGTGTACCTATATATATATATATATATATATATATATATATATATATATATATATATATATATTTAAACATGCAAACACGTACGTGCGCGCACACACAAACTGGCGCGCACAAATACGCATTTACAAACACACATACTGGCGTGCAAATACACACTTACTCACACACACACACACGTAATGATGCGCACACATACACACCTACACACAAACGCACAAGACTTTCCTCGTCTCTCTTTCCTTATCACACACAAACACATAAGCTTAGAACAACACATTCTCGCTTATATAAACAAGCATACACTGTGTCTACATCATACACGCATGTAAACACACGAAAACACAAACATACACACACATACGCACATATGTGTGTGTGTGTTTGTGTGTGTGTGTTTGTGTGTGTGTGTGTGTGTGCCTTATATATATGCATGTATATGTATATGCATATGTACATGCATGCATACATACATACATACATACATACATGTGCACGTACCTAATTGCATATATATATATGAATATACCTACATGAATATATATATATATATATATATGTGTGTGTGTGTATACCTACATGTATATATATATATATATATATATATATATATATATATATATATATATATATGTGTGTGTTTCTTTATTGCCCACAAGGGGCTAAACATAGAGGGGACAACAAGGACAGACAAACGAATTAAGTCGATTACATCGACCCCAGTGCGTAACTGGTACTTAATTTATCCACCTCGAAAGGATGAAAGGCAAAGTCGACCTCTGCGGAATTTGAACTCAGAACGTAATGACAGACGAAATACCGCTAAGCATTCTGCCCGGTGCGCTAACGTGTCTGCCAAGGCTTCCCAACCACATGGTTCCGCATTCAGTCCCACTGCGTGGCACCTTGGGCAAGTGTCTTCTACTGTAGCCTCGGGCCGACCAAAGTCTTGTGAATGGATTTGATAGACGGAAACTGAAAGAAGCCCTTCTGTGTGTGTGTGTATTTGTGTGTCTGTGTTTGTCCCCCCCCCCACACCACCATCGCTTGACGGCCGATATTGCCGTATTTACGTACCCGTAACTTAGCGCTTCGGTGATGAAGAGCGATAGAATAAGTACTAGGCTAACAGAGAATAAGTCCTGTGGTCAATTTGTTCGACTAAAAGTGGTGCTACAGCGTGGCCGCAGTCGAATGACTAAGATAAGTAAAACAAGTAAAAGAATATGAATGTATATGTGGAATATATGTTCGTGTGGACATTTGTCCGCATAAACACATATTTACACATACTGGTCGGGACAAAAATGATTAGTGTTATTGCGTTTATTATTAAGTAGTCGCTAGTTAGTGCAATATTTGTTTAGCCTAATTGACATGTAGTTAAGGACAAAAGAAAGATGAGCCATTCTTGATGTCAGTCGAAATTTTTCACTTGATCTGTTTGTGAATGAGATCGAACTGACATGGACAAAGATTCTATCCTGTCAAGGACTTAGCACTGCATTGAAGGTGAACACACCTGATACTTGATCAAATGTCATAGTTTAGAGAAGAGAAAGAGAATTTATTAAACTGAAGATAAAAAAAAATAATAATAATAAAAATAATATGTATGTTGAAAATAGATATAGAAGGATCAGTGTTTTGTTTTATCAATGTTCACCACTATCTATCTATCTGTTTGTTTGTGTATCTATCTATCTATCTATCTATCTATCTATCTATCTATCTATCTATCTATCTATCTATCTATCTATCTATCTATCTATCTGTCTATTTATCAGTGTATCTATCTATCTATCTATCTATCTATCTATCTATCTATCTATATCTAATGGCACCGCGAGTGTCGCGTTGCTCTCAAGCAACTCTGCCGTCCTGGGTCGACCTTAAGTGACTTCAACACAACCAAAGCATTCTATAGGGGTTTAGTGGAGGGAGGTACGACGACGAGCTCGGAGCGAACCTGGACGTCGACGAGGAGTACCTGACCCGCCTGTCGGGACGACTTCGGGCAGGGCCCATGGAAAACTTCCAGAGATCCCTGGCCTGGCAGTGCTACCGAGAAGCGCTACCCGTTCGGATAAGCTCTACAGACACGGCTCGAGAAACAAGGGGCCGACCTGCCCGAGATGCGGTCAGAGCGACGAAACCGTTCTGCACGCACTCGTTCAGTGTCCAACATTTCCGACCTTTGGGCTTATGTCGAACAACTGCTGTCACGTGTGGGACGAGTCGGTTTATCAGCTGAGTCTATCGTCAATATTGTCACGCCTCCTT
Source organism: Octopus sinensis (assembly GCF_006345805.1). Taxonomy (NCBI): domain Eukaryota; kingdom Metazoa; phylum Mollusca; class Cephalopoda; order Octopoda; family Octopodidae; genus Octopus; species Octopus sinensis. The sequence goes on along the minus strand of NC_043007.1, from coordinate 72,457,257 downwards.
CCTTCAAACGGGAAGGAAGAGCTATTTTCATCATCCTTGTGGCTATGGCGAAAGAATGTATCTGGTGGACGCGTCTGAAGGATTGGAGACAAACACTTTCCTCTCTGGTCAATCTATCATCAACTTCTTCAAGTACCACTTGAAAAGGAAAGTGAGAGTAGAGAGGCAAGTTTTTGTCTAGCGAATGTTTTAAAAAAATGGGTGAATGTAGCAAGAATGGCACGTATGAATGACGAAGCCACCTTGAGCATAGTCCTATGAACCCAGAAATCGAAAACAGAGAGTTGCTTATTTGCAAAAAAAAAAAAAAAAAAAAAAGAAATATAAATGTGACTTCATTGACCGAGGTACCGTGGTCTTTCCGCAGGCTTTCTTTCCACGGGTAAACCTCACCTGTCCTCCCCTTTACACTTCATATTGACATTTCTGTGATAACGATCCCTATTGAAATTTTTTTTCCTCCCGCCCCCCTTTTTTTTTTTTTTTTTTTTAACCCCCCTTATTTTTTGTCCTCTTTCTCTCCTTTACGATCCCTTTTGATCGAACCTCCCCCTTCCTTTTTTTTTTTTTTTTTTTTTTTTTTTAATACTTCAAAAGAAAAGCTCTACCTTGTAATTGTTTCTATCTGTGTGCAGCCCTGTGTGGCTAATAAAGAAACATATCTATCTATCTATCTATTATCTATCTATCTATCTATCTATCTATCTATCTATTATCTATCTGCCCGCCTGCCTGCCTGTCTGTCTATCTATCTATCTATCTATCTACCTATCTATCATCTATCTATCTATCTAACGGGGAAGCTTTATGAAAATAAACAAAAGACGAAGGCAGGTGGAAACAAACGAACAATGTATAGTATGGCGCTCAGGAAAATAAAATAAAACAAGTCTTTAACGTTTCGAGCCTACGCTCTTCAACAGAAAGATACAGAGAGAAGAAAACACAGAAAGAAGGAGAGAAAAAAATGCGTGCAGTAGCTAACGAATCAACATGGCGATCTGATTTCGGCCAGAGGTCAAAGATCAAACATGAGACGCGAGAGCGAAATAAGGGGAGATAATAGGGTTGATAAAAGGGTTGAGGGACCAGCTAAAAGTGCGTGGGAGGGGTCTGGATGTGTGTATGTATAGGGTTGGTGTATGTATTAGTATGTATAAGTGTGTGTGTGTGTGTGTGTGTGTGTAAGAGAGAGTATTAGTGCGTAAGATTGGTCTGGACGTGCGTATGTATGGGATTGGTGTATGTATTAGTATGTATTAGTATGTATTAGTACGTATTGGTATGTATAGGTGTGTGTGTGTGTGTGTTGAGAGAGTATAAGTGCGTATTGGGGGTCTGGACGTGTGTATGTATAGGGTTGTGTGTAAGTATTAGTATGTACTAGTATGTATTAGTACGTATTAGTATGTATTAGTTGGTGTGTGTATTAGTATGGCACATATGTGATGTGATGTGTAAAGTGATGTGGTGTAGTGAGGAGAAGAGGGGAGGGGGAGGGGGAGAGAGAATAGGGGGAGAGAGAGAGGGGAGGGGAAGAAGAGGGAGGGGAGAGGGGGAGAGGAGATGGTGGGGAGGAGAAGGAAGGGGATGAGGGGGATGAGGATGAAGGAGGAAAGAGGGAGGGGGGAGAGAGAAGGGGAGAGAGGGAGTGAGGGAGCAGAGGGAAGGGGAAGAGGGAGGGAGAAAGAGGGAAGAAGGGAAGGGGAGTAGGGGGTGAAAGGATGAAGGACTGAAGAAGTAGGGGTCGGTGGGAGAAAGGATAGGTGAGGAGGGGGTGAGGTTAGATGAGGAGGGGGGGGGGAGAGTTGAGACCAAATGGCGTATAAGAGCGAAGAGAGAAGATTAATTCCTGTTCACGGCGCAAACGGGAATCCGGATGGCCTCTGTGTAAGGACAAACCGAACACAGATAGGTGTTGCAAGGAGTGACCGGTGGAGCGGAATGGCGTGAGACCGGGTGTGTCGTTCGCAAGGTGGATGTCACGAAGGTGTTCCGCGAACCGGTCAGCCAAGCGGCGTCCCGTTTGTCCGATGTACAAGGAATTGCAGAGAGAGAGAGCAAGAGATGCAATAGATAATATTGCTGGAGGTGCAGGTGAAGGAGTGGATGATGGGATAGGGTCGATGGTGGGTGCTAGTGAGGCGGGTGGTGTTGGAGAGGTAAGGGCAAGTGCGGCAACGTGGGCGGGAGCAGGGGAACGAGCCGGGTTGGGAGGTAGGGTCAGGGAAGGAGCTATGGACAAAAAGGTCTCGAAGGTTGTGGGCTCGTTTGAAAGAGGGGAGGGGTCGGTTAGGGAAGAGGTGTGAAGTGGACGGGTCGGACTGGAGATGACGGAAAGCTCGAAGAATGGTGCGTTGGAGACGTAGGGTCGTGGGGTGGTAAGTGAGGGGAAAAGGGAGGCGGGAGACTACAGGGCGGGTTCGGGGAGAGAGAGCAGATAACACGGTCCACGGACCGTGCTCTGGCAAGGGCGGTGTGGATAGTGGTGAGGGGGTATCCACGTAGGGTGAAGTGGTGAGCCATACGTTGAGACTGAGTCTCAAAGTCATGGTCGTCACTACAGAGCCTACGTAGACGGAGGAATTGGGAATAG
>NC_043007.1:72387161-72449661 GCF_006345805.1 Octopus sinensis | reverse complement strand
CTTCAGTGCCACTACCAAGGCTACCCGTTGTTTCATTAAAAGAACACTCTAAAGACTTGCTTGAAAACCTACAAGATAAATCTGAAGACATGGAAATTGGTAGCACTAAATAGAGCCCTGTATAAACGCCAGTGCAACCAAGCCATTTCCCACTTTCAGGCAGCCAGAATTAACAACCTGAGAGAGAAAAGAGCCCAGCATAGAGCCTGGTTCAATGTACTCCCTGATGACGGTGACCAATACTGCAAGGTCTGCAACAGGGTCTGTATTCCTACATGAGACGACTCGGCAAAACATTAACTGAGAACACTGAGAGACTGTGTTCTGCTGAAACTTCATTTTGACAAAATGGCTGATCGTTAGTATAGAGAGACACACAAATAAGAAAGAAGAAAGCAAAGGACCACTGATGAGGTCATAGAAGTATGACGAAAGAACTCTGGCCGAAATAAGATTAAGATTAATGTAAAAAATAAATAAAGCTGAGCAAATTAACACCAAATATATAGTGCGTGTGTTTTTATTGGCTAAACTGGCAACATGACCATTCCTAAATACAACAATATCTGTTTCAACACACGATTTCCCATCAAGAATCTTGCAAAACAAATATATATATAATATATATATATTATATATATATATATATATATATTATAGACATATACAAATAAAGCATAAATATATATACAAATGTATATATATGCATCAACACATATAAATATACGCACATGAATATTTCTTTCTCCGCTCAAATATAAAATTTAAAAACTAGAGAAAGAAAACAAAAAAAAATATTATATTTGAAGCGGTGGAATGTTATGTGCGTATATCTATGTGCGTGGGTACACACACACACACACCACACACAGACACACACACACACACACACACACACACACACAACACAAAACACATATATATATACCTTTATATAGATTTTGTTTACTGTACTTATCTGTATATGTATGCAGCCATGTATCAATACGTGTATGTTCAATGCATATATATATATATATATTATATATATATATATATAATATATATATATACATACACACACACACACACAACACCACACCATATATATAATATATATATATATATATATATATATACATACATACCAACACACACACACACACAACACACACACACATATATATATATAATAATTTATATTTACAATATATATACACATATATATATACATATACATATACCTATATGTGCATATTTATGTACATACATACATAAATACATGCATACATACATCCATCCATACACACACGAATGTGTCTGTACGCGCGCGCGTGTGTGTGTGTGTGTGTGTGTGTTTTTTCATACTACCGTATTTTTCGGTATTGGAGATGAAAAGAGATAAACAAATGGCAGCACCTAACAAAATCAACTGGATTTTGATATTATTGATCAAGGAAGAAGGCGGCGAGCTGGCAGAAACGTTAGCATGCCGGGCTTAGCGGTATTTCGTCTGTTTTTACATTCTGAGTTCAAATTCCGCCGAGGTCCATTTTGCCTTTCATCCTTTCGGGGTCGATTAAATAAGTACCAGTTACGCACTGGAGTCGATATGATCGACTTAATCCATTTGTCTGTCCTTGTTTATCCTCTCTGTATTTAACCCCTTGTGGGTAGTAAAGAAATAGGTATTTCGTCTACCGTTCTGAGTTCAAATTCCGCCGAGGTCGACTTTGCATTTCATCCTTTCGGGGTCGATAAATTAAGTACCAGTTGTGTACTGGGGTCGATTGAATCGACTGCCCAACCCCACCAAAAAAATTCCAGGCCTTGTGGTTAGAGTAGAAAAGATTATTGATCAAGGGGGTTTATAATGGTTTAACGGCTACTTAAGTGTGTGTTTGTAAGATGAAAGTTCAGACCTCAAGTTCAGATGAGAATCCTGAGACCCAAATAGGCAGCTTTTGAATTGATTCAAAAGATAGCGGACCTTATTAGCTCCTTTCTAAATTTTTGTAACTCATATCCACTCTGAGATTGTTGTCTTTCGAAATGCCTCCACTAATCGTAAGAAAGCTTTTATGCGAAATCTAGAATATAAATTTCTATAAAATTGTATAACTAAGCTCTATCATATATACTTATAAGGATATCAAATATTTCATCATTTTTCTTGAAACATATGGAGTTATCAGAGAACAGGAGGGATTTCTTTGTCTGCATAATTATATTAATGTTGGGCTCGCTAACAAGTTTGATAGCATTTGTAAAGTCCAAGAGTTTCAGAAGAGTAGTCTTAGTGATCAAAGGACAAGGCTTAGTACTGTCAAAGTGAGTGAACTTACACTGCTGTTTATCATGAATCTGATGAAATCATTCTGTTTCTATGCTGAAATTATAAAATCGAAGTACATTTTACTATTAACTTTGAGACTAATCAGCGTCTGTTACTTACTTGCCACCTGTTTCTGGTTCAGGCGTTTTGTGAGGTTAATTCAGCATCGTGGAACTTCGTCGGTTACGATGACAAGGGTTCCAGTTGATCCGATCAACGGGAACAGCCTGCTCGTGAAATTTATGTACAAGTAGCTGAGCACTCCACTGACACGTATACATTTAACGTAGTTCTCAGGGATATTCAGCATGACACAGAATGTGACAAGGCTGGCCCTTTGAAATACAGGTACAGCAGAAACAGGAAGAAAGAGTGAAAGAAAGGTGTGGCAAAAGAGTACAGCTGGGTTCCCCACCACTTCTTGCCGGAACCTCGTAGAATTTCCCGGTCTGGGAATCGAAACCGCGATCCTACGACCGCAAGTCCGCTGCCCTAACCACTGGGCCATTGCACCTCCTAATTCAGTATACATTTAAGATAAATAGTGAAGTTTAATTTGTGGTCCTTAAGCGTTATATGTGGTGCTCAGTGGAGTGCCTAGGTATTCAACTCGCTTGTAGTTTAAGTTTAGTGGTAATCTCCTTAAATTCTGTATTGATAAACACACACACGCATGCACCACACACACAAGCGTGGGCGCGCACACACACACACACACACTAACACACACACACTAACACACACATACACACATAATTATTACCTCTCTCTCTAGCATTCCAAATAGTAAATGTCTGCATCTATATATATAAACATATGCATATTTGCATGGTGTGTGTTGTGTGTGTGTGTGTGTGTGTGTGTGTGTGTGTGTGTGTGCGTGCGCGGACGCGCGAGTATTTATCATAATGTATTTCATGTCGTATGGTTATATCTGAAAGCGTGTAGGCGGCGAGCTGGGAGAAACGTTAGCGCGCCGGGCGAAATGCTTAGCGGTATTTCGTCTGTCGCTACGTTCTGAGTTCAAATTCCGCCGAGGTCGACTTTGCCTCTCATCCTTTCGGGGTCGATAAATTAAGTACCAGTTACGCACTGGGGTCGATGTAATCGACTTAATCCCTTTGTCTGTCCTTGTTTGTCCTCTCTATGTTTAGCCCCTTGTGGGTAGTAAAGAAATATATATCTGAAAGCGTGTATTTTTGTGCGTTGTACCCTATTAGTGTTCGAACCACTTTTGTGATGTCTCTTTAAAAAAGTACGGGATTTTGTGCGTAGTTCTGAGGCCTCCATCATGGTTTGGGGGGTCATACTTTATTGGTTAGTAGTTCAGGGTTTCAAAGAAATTTTGTTGTTAGTGATTTCAGGACATTTCTATTTGTCATGCAGAATCGTCTCCTGTATTATTGTACTGGAAATGTCATGTAGAATTAAGATAAACGGGTATTTTGAGAATACCTGTCAGATGAAGTGCACCTGTAGCCTTGTTACACAGAGTCACGTCTGATATATATAAGTGGTTTGTGTTAACGATGGAGTTGTCGATAGAAATGTTTGCCATTTTTACTATAATCAACGAGGAAATCTTTCGTTGATCAAACGACCTCAATATTCTTTACTAAAACAAATCCTTTATTCATATATTTTATAAATATATTTGTCTGTGAGTATGCATAATATTATTTACTAGCTGACCCTATGCCGTCAAAAATGACGGCTAATTGTAGTATTCTATATATCAGTAAAGTACAAAATAATCACAGATGCAAACATTCACATACTTCCCTTGTACCGACACATATATACACACATATACTCACATAGAGTTGAAACGCTGTTTCATTTTTCTTTTCAGCGTTAAACGTTCACCATCCCACTTCCATTGCACACACACGACCCTCTTTTATATACACACACATATACTCCGTAGGACTTCCATCATCCCACTACCAAGTTTGCCATCATCCCTTCTTTTCTCATTCATATGTTGTATTATAGCAGACTTTAATTTTCAAGATGTTTCTTCTCGAGATGCGTCTGGGTTTGGACTGTTTTAATTCATAAATTTTAGACCGTAAAAATATTCGTTCCTACTCTAGGCACAAGGCCCGTAAATTTGTGGGGTGGTGGGGAGCTAGTCGTTTAGATCGACTCAGTACACAACTAGTACTTAATTTTTCGACCCCGAAAGGATGAAAGGCAAAGTCGACCTTGGCGGAATTTGCACTCAGAACGTAACAACAGAAAAAAACCTATTTCTTTACTACCCGCAAGGGGCTATACACAGAAGGGGCAAACAAGGACAAACAAACGGATTAAGACGATTATATCAACTCCAGTGCGTAACTGGTACTTATTTAATCGACCCCGAAAGGATGAAAGGCAAAGTCGACCTCGGCGGAATTTGAACTCAGAACGTAACGACAGACGAAATACCTATTTCTTTACTATCCACAAGGGGCTAAACACAGAGAGGACAAACAAGGACAAACAAACGGATTAAGTCGATTATATCGACCCCAGTGCGTAACTAGTACTTAATTTATCGACCCCGAAAGGATGAAAGGCAAAGTCGACCTCGGCGGAATTTGAATTCAGAACGTAACGGCAGACGGAATGCGGCTACGCACTTCGCCCGGCGTGCTAACGTTTCTGCCAGCTCGCCGCCTCAGACTGTAAAAATATTAGCTTGCTTATAGTTCAGCTGTTTTACTGTTACGATCAGGTCGTTCTCATTGATTATTTTCATTGTTGCTGTTTATTTTGAGTGTGGCACATCTGAGATTTAGTATGATGAATTATTTTTGTTACTATCCATAATGTGTGAAATAGGATCGAGCTGTTAAAATAAGTACCAGTTAAGCAATGGGGGTCGATGTATTCGACTTACCCCATGCCTCGAAATTACTGATCTTGTATCAAAAATTTGAAACAATTATTAAAGCTGAAAGTTTTCAAAGGAAGATAACGGCAGACCTCCTTGTATTCTGCGTCACGATTTGAACTGGCGGGCAACGCAGTTGGTTCTCTGTAACAGCATGCTCTGATGTATAACACACACACACACACACACACACACCACACACACACACACACAAGTAATAATTTTACACTCGGGTACACACCTTGAAGTGTGCCGGTGAGGTACCGTTGCACGATGGGTCGAAACGATCGGTGTCTCATGAATTTCGTTTTCTTTCTTTCGCGCTCATATATATATATATATATATATATATATATATATATATATAAATCAAGGGTAGGACAGAAATAGCACAACAAGCAACATACGGAAAAATAGACGATAACGTGGCAAATGGGAAACTGGACAAAACAAAATACACGGACCATTCACAGCTGATTTCCTCGTCAGTGTCGGGAAAGTCATAGCAGTTTCGTGCGTGCGAAACTGCTATGACTTTCCTGACACTGACTAAGTGCTATTAGCCGCTCTTGTTCGTCACTGGTAACATGTAACCCAGTACAACCTGTTACATGGTCAGGTCATCGGCGACTAGACTGGTAACCCCACCAAGCTTGCTTTATAAGGAAGGTGATTGTTGGACATCCTACGAGACGAAAAGTAAAACTTGTCAAAATGGCGGAGGATCTTATGAGCAGTCAACGGTCATCCAATTATATATGTATATACGGTTTATTTCTTGATTTTGTTTTTTGTTTATATAAATTTGATGTATTTAATTCCATATATAAGGAGGCAGATGGGTCTCCTTAACCGTGGTGAAGACATCTCATCCAGGAGAGGAAAACTCTGATATAAAACCAGGTCTTTGGTTGCTGAGGGTCTCCTTAACAGAGATGTACTATCAGTAAACTCTGACTCATAGGGTAGACTAGGCTCTTCAGCTTAATTATAGCGGCTTGTCTAGGAGATGGAAACCTCTGAAGAAAAAGCCTGAGGTGTGTTGTTCTTGGTATTGTGGCATATATGTGCACTATATTCTTGCTATCATCACTTCCAAATCTACAAGCTTGGTGGGCAGAAGCTTTTTAAGAATCTGCATGACCTCTTCATAAACATTTGGATGGCAGGCCGTTTATCACAGGACTTCAAGAATGCCTCAATTCAACATCTTTATAAGAACAAACTGAGATAATCATTGTGAAATATCGCTTCTACCTATAGCTGGTAAGATTCTTGCTCGATTCATTCTTTACAGCATCATGAAACGCGTAAATGTTATTTATCCAGATTCACAGTGCAGATTTCACTCTGGCCGTAGCACTATCGACATGATCTTTTCCCTTCGACAAGTCATGGAGAAGGTACGTGAGAAAAATCACGAGTTGTTCTTGATATTCGTTGACCTTACTAAGGCCTTCGACACTATTAACCGGCAAGCACTAAGGAAAGTTCTGAGAAAGTTTGGTATACCTGGCAAGATGTTAAATGTTATCATCTTTTATAAGGGAATGAAGGCTGTTGTCGTGTCCGATTGGGGAATCTTCGGCGCTACAAATGGCACACAGCAAGGTTGAGTACTCTTCTTTTCAGTGATGCTGAGGTATGCTTTTGGTGACATACAAAGTGGTGTCAAATTCCAATTTTCGAACAGGTGGTAGACTATTCACTCATTAGCGATTTAAAGCCAGAACACTGCTACTTACCAGTATCATTCGTGATCTACCTTTTGCAGATGATGCTGCACTAATAGCGACCTCTTTAGAGGAAGCTCAGGAACTTCAAGACCGGTTTTCTGATGCATGTAAAGCTTTTGGTTTGAACATCAGCATAAAGAAGATGGAAGTGATTCGCTAACCTTGCCCTACTCTTAAACAAATTCGAGGTGTCAAGCAGAGGCTAACGGTTCACAATTTTCATGACACTCCTATACAGGTTGATAGTGAAAGCTTAAATTATGTGAAGTCATTTACATATCCTGGTAATAAAGTGAATTCGAGCGCTTCCCTTGATGATGAAATCATCAACCATCTTGCAAAGGCAACGAACGCATTTGGTAAACTCCGTCATCACATATGGAATGAAAGGGGTATCAAACTTGACACCAAAGTACAGGTCTATAAAGTTGCCATTCTTACTACTCTCTAATATGGCTCAGAATCATCGTGGATACCCTATCAGATGACACATTAACCAACTAGACATCTTCCACAAAAACTGTCTGAGAACAATCTGCGGTTATTCACTACACGACAGAGTTTCTAATTCTTACTTGTTTTTCTACTATTTTCTTTCTTTCTCCTCTTTCTCTTTCTCTAAATTGCATTTCACGTTAGATCTATTAACGTTTTTTTTTTCTTTAGAAAAATAACTTGCAAGCGTTCCCTTCATCATATATACGCAGTCATCACATTCCGTTAAAATAGCTTATTGATGTGTTTTGTTCCTTTTTTTCCCTGATGAGAAGATCGCATTGTTTTACATCATTTTATTCCCTCTGAAATAATACCAATGTTTTCTTCGAAACGTATGTCGGAAGTATAAAGAATTGAATAACACCTGCGTTTAACTCCATTTCTTTATTTATCTATATACACACATGTATGTATGTATGTATGTATGTATGTATGTATGTATGTATGTATGTATGTATGTGTGTGTGTGTGTGTGTGTGTGTGTGTAAATAATAATTGACATTACAATTGTTTTCATAAATCGATCCGGCATTATGTGCTAATGAGGTGACAACGAAGATTATAATTATCCTCTCAATTTATCTATCTATCTATCTACCTTAACCTTCTTTTTCTCCCTCTCTGTACACACACACACACACACACACACCACACACACACACACAACACACACACACACACGCACACATGCACACACACTTTAACGTACTGAAGTATCACGCTGAAGCTTCTACGCAATCGCTCGACCTGCTACAAACCAAATCCCCGTCTCAACTCACTCACTATCCTCTTAAATAATGTAGTACTCTTACATTCTTCCAAAACACTTAGTTCTGCTTCACCTTCCGATGTCTACTTTACTTACCATTTTTTCCGATATCGATAAACTTATGCACCAGCCAAGTACAGGAGGCAAATATAAACACTTTTCCTCTGTGTAGATGTTTTTGAAATCACTATTTCATATTAGTGAGAACACCGAACGGCGGCGAGCTGGCAGAATCGTTAGTACGCCGGGCGTAATGCGTAGGCGTATTTCGTCTGCCGTTACGTTCCGAGTTCAAATTCCGCCGAGGTCGACTTTGCCTTTCATCCTTTCGGGATCGATAAATTAAGTACCAGTTACGCGCTGGGGTCGATGTAATCGACTTAATCCGTGTGTCTGTTCTTGTTTGTCCTCTCTCTGTTTAGCCCCTTGTGGGTAGTAAAGAAATAGATACTTTGTTGGATTAAAGGCCTTTGAGTCATTAAAATTTGCCCATCTACGTTTAAAGTTAAAATTTGCCCTCTACGTTTAAAGTTTAAATCACATGTTCATTTTCCTTGTTTAGGAAGACTCTACAAAGTACTAGTAATAGTCTGAGATTATCTCATTCGACAGCACCACTCTTAACCAATAAAGGTCCTCAGGTAATTACTTTCCTAGTAAAACTTCTAATTTGATATATTAACGAATAATAAGATTATTGTAATTCTGAGCTGACTCCATTACTCTTTTATCTGTTACAAACAGCTGGTTGTGGCCATGTTGGGGTACTGCCGTGCGTTTTCCCCATGAATCAATTCATTTCATTCCACTCAACGAAGGAGTTTCTATACGGTCAGTTGACTTGCTGGAAATGTCACCCAAAGCCTTTTCAAATCTCTCTATAAAGTACACAGGTAAAATATACTCCTTGATACACTACATCGGCAAAAGAAGAGATGGCGACAACTGGAAAGTCTTTGGTCAGAGGCCGGTTCGATGAAGCTTGACCTGAGAATAAGCAAGAATATATTCATGCGAAGATGCATTTGAGGTAAATGTTTTTTTTTTTAATGTGGATAGGCTGCGTGGTAAGAAGTTTGCTTCCCAAGCACATGGTTCAGGGTTCATTCGCACTGCGTGGCACCTTGGGCAATTATCTTCATCTATAGCCTGGGGCCGACCAAAACCTTGTGAATGGATCTGGTAGACAGAAACTGAGAGTAGCCCGTCATATATATATATATATATATATATATATATATATATATATATATATATATATATATATATTATATATATATTGTATATATATATATATGTATATATATATATATGTATATATAATATATATGTATATATATATATATGTATAATATATATATATATGTATATATATATATATATATATATATGTATATATATTATATGTATATATATATATATATATATATATATATATGTATATATATATATATGTATATATATATATATGTATATATATATATATATATATATATGTATATATATATATATATGTATATATATATATATATATATATACATATGTGTGTGTATGTATATGTATACATATCTATGTGTGTGGGTGTGCGTCATTGTACCTGTTTTTGCCCTCCACCACAACTTGACAACCTGGGTTGCTGTGTTTACGTCCCCGTAACTTAGAGGTTCGACAAAAGATACTGATAGAATAAGTACTAGGCTTTTAAAAAAAGTCCTGGGGTCGATTCATTCGACTAAAATATTTCAGGACGGTACCTCAGCATGGCCGCATTCAAAACGACTGAAATAAGTAAAAGATAAAAGATGGTCATCCGAATGATTCTGTTTTATTTATTACAGAATTATCACCTTCGAAAGATTATGTTCATTTGCACATTCTCCACAAAAATATTTCGTTTCAACACTATATATGTGTAAAGGATAGTGTGGAAATTGAACTCGTATCAATGGTCGCCGGAAAACACGAAAGTTGTAACCGGTTGTTTTTTATTGTCTCTAAAATAATGACTTCAATGAACTTTATCAGTTTTTTGAAGAGGTCTGAAGGTAGATAGTTCCTGTTCTATTAGCAAGTAAGTGAAAGGGACAGCAAAATCAATTTGTAATATAATAAATCATATTAGGGCGGCGAGCTGGGAGAATCGGCAGCACGTCGGGTAAAATGTTTAGCAGCATTTTGTCCGTCTTCACGTTCCGAGTTCAAATTCCACCTAGGTCGACTTTGCCTTTCATTTTTTTTTTTTTTCGGTGTTGATCATATAAATACCAGCTGAGCACTGGGATTGATGTAATCGATTGAGCTCTTTCCCCGAAATTACTGGCCTTGTGTAAAAATTTGAAATCAATATCATAAATAATATCTCAAAGTTATTTTGAAATATTGTCGAAATTGACGCTGAGAAATAATTTTCGGAATAAAACTTTCTATATTTTCATATCAACAATTCAACGAAATAATTTTTCTATATTTTCTTATCAAGAATTCTTAGAAGTAAGTTTTTCTTAAATATTTTTGTATTATAATTCTTCAAAATAAACTTTCTATGTATTCTTATCAACGATCCTTCCAAATAAACTTTTGGTATTTTCGCATCAAAAATTCTTCGCCTGTGATACAGTCGTCTGCTCCCAGGAGAAAACTTTATCAGAACTTCCCTAATTTTTTGAGAACCCTTTCTCAATACTGACGTGGAAATTTAATTGCTTCATTAAAAAAAAAAACGTTTTCGAGAAAGAAACAAATATAGAAATCCTTGTTGATGATGTACCACTGTCTCAATATAGTTTATTTATCATTAGGGAGTCTTAAACTTTAAAAAAATGTTATTGACGATGTAAACAACAGCAACAATAATAAACTTAACAACACCAGGAACAACAATAACAAGTTGAAAAACAACGTCACCGCTAACAGTAACAAAAACAACAACTCATAATATGACGACAACATTGATAACAACAAACAAGAAAGATGAAAACGTGTTAGATGCTAAAATTATATTAAATCGTTAAAAAACATATGCCTTGGTTTATCGTTCATCGGACTTGAAGTAAATAAATATATGCTGTGTCAAAAGACAGAAAGAAAGAAAAAAGAAAAAAAGAAAAACAACTGAAATAAAATATAAGTCTTAGATAAAAGTATGTTTTATTTTTAGAAACTACCTTTTTATGAGATCTCAACAAACAAGCAGATTCGGTGTTCTTTGAAGATTCCCTTTGATGACAAAAATCGATAGGAAGAAAAAGGGAAAAAAAGAAGAGTCTTGTTAAAGGAAGGAAGAAAATCTTGAACTCTGAAGAATGCTTTTCGGCTCATTTTCCTATTTGAGGTGTTTGTTGAAAGAAACAGGAAGAGAGCAGCAGTGTCGGAAAAAAATCAAAGGTAAAAATCATCACTGACAGAAACGAAACTATGGGAGGGCCCCCCTCCCTTTTCTCCCCCATCACACCCAACACCACCATCGTTATCATCATCAGCATCATCATCGTCATCATCATCATCAGCAGCAGCAGCAGCATCAACATCAATAATATTTCGTAAAAAAAAAAATAGAGGTGCAAAAATATCGATTGGCTGTTGATGAACACAAACTAATGTAGCATGAGTTTGCATGAAGATTTCCTAGCAGTTCGCCATTGCCCTGCCCTGCCCTTCCCACGCACCCCCGTTCCTTGTTTCCTCCGACGATAGCGTGGGATGGTTGGGAAAGGTGAGGAACATGTTCTTTGATGAAAGGAACAGTTCAAACACTCCCTCGCAGACGCACGCTTATATACACTCACGCACAGATGCACGCGTATATGCATGCATACATACATACATACATACATACATACATACATACATATATACATGCACACGCACGCACACACTCACACACTCACACACATTATTATTCACACAAACAGAAGCATACACAATAAAAGTAATGTATTTATTCGTCGTGGCAAACTGAAAACAAGAATTTGATCAAGAAGCCAGACGGTGAGTAAAAAGCATTGGTAAATGGTGATGGTGGTGATGGTGGTGGTGATGGTGGTGTTGGCGGTGGTGGAGGTGGTGGTGACTATGGAGTGGTGTCAGAAGTGATGGTGGTGGTAGTGATGGTAGTGGTGATGGTAAAGATGGTATCGATAATTGTAGAGATGAGAGCTGTCACTGAAACGATACATACATATTTACATACATATTTACATACATACATACATACATACATACATACATACATACATACATACATACATGTATGCATGCATACATACATACATACATGCATACATACATACATGCATGCATGCATACATACATACATACATACATACATACATACATGCATGCATGCATACTTACATACATACATACGTACATACATATCTATATCTATACAGACACACATGCACACACACACACACACACACACCACACACACAAGTGAACTTTACCACCCGGCCAATTACTAATCGTTACAACCACCAACACCAACATCACCACCACCTATGCCATTGCCACCGCCGCCACCCGTATCAATACCGTTATTTAAGAAAATTGCGAACACAAAAAAAAAATGCCTTACTTATTAATGTTGATGATGATCCGAAATAGAAAATGGATGCTTTTGAAGCGATGTTTAGGCGAGAAATAGCTTGCGTCTATTATGTATTTACACATAGAATATTCTTTGCTGCTTAGTTTCGGCTGTTAACGAAAAGGAAATATTTTCCCATCACCCGCAGCGACCACTGCAAAGCAAAAGATAGACGACACCCGACATGTTATTCCGAAGCGCGGTTTCGATTTCCTGTTAGAGTCGCTTTCACTTACACAGTTAATATCTTTGGAAAAGATATCAACGCCGTCTTTTCCTATAATAATAATAATAATAATAATAATAATAATAATAATAATAATAATAATAATAATAATAATAATGCTTTCTTTATTAACCAGTTTTCTTTATTAACCAGAAATCCTTGGTCTGGCAGTGCTACAGAGGTTCATTGCCAGTTCAGGATAAACTCTACAGGCATGGGAGTACCGTCAGCCAGACTTGCCTAAGGTGCACGCAGAACAACAAAACTGTTCTGCATGCTTTCGTCCAATGTAGGGTTACATAAAAGGCGTGTAAGGCTGTGGGGTCACTCCGAAAAGCTCTATCTGCGACGATTTCATCTCAATCGAAGGAGAGGGGCTTTCTCCGTCCGGGTTTCGGATCCGTGGAATAAGCTGCCGGACGAGATAGTGAAGATGCTGACGACCGCTCGGTTCAAAGTCTCTCTTGACCAGAAATGGCCTGAACTCTTTGTATGAACACCCCTGTACATAACTCCATGTCCCCCTACATGGCCTTGCTTTTTGCTTTTTGAGCCAAAAAATTAACTTAACTTAAAAAATAGTAACAAAATAAAATTATAATAATGAATAATTCTCCACCAAAAGGAAACTTCCTAGGATTGCTCGTGGAGACCCCACAAAATCACGGTCGCCCTGACCACTAAAGCAAGTGCCCTCTTCATATTGTCCTTCTTCAACTTACAGGTGCATGCTTATAGTAGGCCCGTTCACTCGGACCATTTTAGCAACATTCACTCACCTTTTAACAAAATTGCGAGGTAGCACTTCCCTCTCTGTCTTCACTTTCCTTTCCAAGTGGAACTTGATAAAGTTGAGAGGAGCTTGACCAAAGAGGAAAGTATCTGTCTTCAGCCCTTTCAATCTGGTCTACCACCAAACCTCTTTTGCTAAGGCTACCAGGCAAAGAAACACTGTCTGCTCTTCAGGCCAAAGGAAGACAGCGGGACGATCTTCGCAATGGACTCAGCCGGTAACCGGATACGTCCTACAGGTTCAGCAGGTGTTCGACATAAACGCACAAGTTAGCAATGCTCGGGCATTGGACGAGAGCATGCAGAACAGTTTTGTTGCTCTGCGTGCACCTCAGGCAAGCCTGGCTGACGGCACTCCAATGCCTGTAGAGTTTATCCTGAACTGGCAATGTACCTCGGTAGCACTGCCAGACCAAGGATTTCTGGAAATTATCCATAGGTCCCGGCCCGAAAATACTCCAGAACAGACCGGCCAATTGATTCTCGTCGACGCCCAGAGTCTCCCCGAGAACTTCTTCACACTTGTATAGAACACCAGAGTATAACTTTCACCGACCGCATTGCCCCACTGACAGAGGAACCTGAGCACTTAACGCTAGGTGCCAAGTGCCCAGCATCGGTCTACGTTTTATCCAAGACTGCAGCTAAGTCAAAGAGATGATCTATGGAAAATGTCTGGCAAACAGCGACCACCCTTGCTCTCCGCCAAGGAAGAGCTGAAGATGTAGCGTCACGCATGTCTGCGCATCAGCAGCCACGGCATTCCCAACCTCCATTCAGTGGATGTTGACAGAAAATGGAGCGCCTGACCAGCGGAACGCATCTCTTCCACAGAAAGCGGAAGAGTGTGCACTCCAGTTTGACACCGCCTCGTATTGTAATAGAGCAGTGCCGATCAGGTCTATGTACCTGCTGTTTGACACTATGACGGTGATGTCATCTGCGTATACCGACACAGTTCCCCCACGTCCTAGTTGCGAAGAATGCCTCTCAACGCCTCCAATTTCCGCAGTAGTGACTCTAGAGCCAGTACATACAAAACAGACAAGAGCGGACACCACTGACGGACCGAGCGCATGATTCTGAATAGTTTCGATAGGTAACCATTTACTTGAACTACCTAGCAAATGTCACTGTACATTGCGGCGATCCAATTACGGAAAACCGGACCGAAACCGGCAACAGTAGGAACGGCCGCCAAGTATTGCTGATCGACCCTATCAAAAACTTTAGATTGATCCAAGTTGATTAGGGCTCCACCCATGTTAATGATTGATTTTATCCACCCTGTCAATGATTGTCGTAGATGGATCTGCTTGGGATAAGGCATATTTGTGCATCACCAATCAGTTCCTCGACGACAAGCACCAACCTCTTTGCTAACACTTTGACCAAAATTTTGAAATTTGCGTTCAGCAGCGTTATAGGCCTCAAATTTTCTATTTCATACCCCTTGTTTGAGTCCATTCTCAGCTGTGCCACCGCTTCTCAACACATAGAAGTAGGAATTCTCCCGTTCTACTGCCAGTTACGGTAGATATGTGTTAAGAGGCCGACAAACTTATGACGAGCCAAACCAGGCGATTTGCACCACCACCATCGTCGTGCAATTCATCATTACATCCTATATTTCCAAGACTGTTATCAGCATTTTGCAACTCTCTCCCCTCCCTTTGTCGATGCCGTCGAGGTAGGCACAGAAGTTCATCCTGCGTTTCGGACTACCATTCATCTCAAACAGTTGGGCGAACTACTGCTGAAATGCCTCACACACCTGCTCGGGCTCGAGTACCATGTGCCCATTTTGGTTCCCAATGTCTGAATTGTGACTTTGTTTCCACGTGGTGCTTCTATCACTCGGGTCTGCGAGCGGCTTTCGATCACTCGTTTCTTAACTTAACGCTCCTTAACTCTGACAATGAATCCTTTGTTCTTAGCGTTGAATAATTCGTCCAGGGCCAATCTCGCAGCCAGCATGTCCATTGTGATGCCTTTCCTAAACGCCTGTTTTATGTTTCTAAGTGTACCACTATTCTTTTCCTTTATATCGATAAAGCCTTACTAAACCTAATCGATTCTACTCTAATAGCCCTTTTCAGAGCAATCCACCATTCTTTGTTGATGATTGACCCCATTAACGCCCACTTATCTAACTCACTAATTCTATAAGCTTGGCGTCCTGCGAATGACACGTTCAGTTTCCAGTAACCAGATCCCTGCCTATGAACTCTAAGTCGACCGTGCAGATCACAAATTTGTGGTCTACGTTGCCGACGATTTTAAAAATGGACAACTTATAGTATCGTTATCAAGCAGTCTACAGAATATTCTATCTAGATACGACCTAGATGACTCGATGCGGTTCGTCCACATCCACAATGGCATATTCGGGAAATTCAGCTGGTACCTATCAGACAGTTGAAAACGTTTGAGCAGGTTTGAAAGGCTTTTGCATCTCCTTCTAACAGCTAACTCCACACAATCCAATCGTGTGTCCAAGATAGTGTTCCAGTCACCCATTAGCACTAAAGATCGAGACGTTCCCGGGAAATCTGGTAGTCCTACCCCTGTCGGAGCATAAACAACAACCAGTTTGAAAGCATCCCCGTCGCTATTGTTCACATCCGGGATCACCAACTTACCTTCTGGCTCAGGAATTTTGAGGCTGGTATAAAATAGTGCTGAGAGGGATCAGAATTTTAAACTCTAACTTCATCAGATTCAGAACACCCCTACCCCCATTCCCGGTCGACAGTCAGGTATCGAAATTTTGTATCCACCGTAACGGGCACGAAAGCGAGTCGGTCGGAGTGTCTGATTTCACTGATAGCCACTACATCTAAACTTAGTGACCTGGGGTCATTGAGTAGATGGCTTTGTTTCTAAGGCGACTTCAGTTCACGTGCATTTTACTGCCTATTCTGAACAAGGCTGTGCTTGTTAGAGAGAAGGAGAATTAAGAGAATCACTTACACTATCTCTAGGTATTTTTAGGTGTCTCCACAAGCATTTCTTTATAGAGCCTTTTCGTTATGGTCCCACGGAAATCTCCAATTCATTTGGGATATTTTACTTCCAATTTGTTGTTTGTTGCGTTGTTTTTATGATTTTTATGTGAATAGGGGTGCGACGTATTCATTTAGAATAATGTCTATTACGTATTTTTTAATATGTTTTGTTACCTTCTTCTTGTTTGTGCTTATGGCCATGTAATTAGTGATGCCTTGGGAGAGCTCTTCATGTTGTTGGTCTGCATTTCTATGTGTTTTCGTTTGTTGATGTGTTTGTAGTGTTGGAGATGTTTGTAATTGCGTTGGTGTGGGTGTATGTTGGTTTGTTTTTAGTCTTGGACCGTGCTTTTCATTTTGTAATTTTTTCCTACTTCCTTTCACCAGGATCCAAGACTGTTTTCGTCGCTAGACGAATTTTTACAGTCGGAAAAACTGTAGCAGGGTGGGAGAGGTATGTCTGCACAGTCACGCATTTCTGAGCTGGCGGTTTAGTTGACTGGTATGGGTGATGTTGTACGTGTTGTTATTGTTATTGTTTTTCTCGAGTGCGGTGTTAGTGCTTGCAAAGCCATATATGGGGTGGGACACACGAGTTATGCAAAGAGAAGAGGTGAGATTAAAGACATTATGCAATATATTAAACGAGCTAAAATTTATAAGAGAAAATAGCTATTTAATTGGGATGAATATTTAATTGGGATAAAAAGTAACGCATAAATATTTAATTGGGATAAAAAAAGAATAAAGTATGATAATGCAATAATTAAAACAGTACACACACACACATTCATATGTATATACACACATTCACACACACACATACAAACAATGACTGATAAAATGCAATTTTGAGACTGGCATCAATAGTCCATCAAATAGTGCTGAGAGGGATCAGAATTTTAAACTCTAACTTCATCAGATTGTGTAGTCCAGAGATACGAAAGGTGTCTAAATGAATGATTGAAATCGGGTGAGTATGGAAGTAGAAAGATAGACAAATGATAGATGACATGAGTAATATATTTATTCAAGAAATTGTATATACAATTTACATGATGTAATCAATTCACATCTTTCCAGCTGTTTCGAATTGTAGTTGACTAGTTTATATAACAATGCATATCATGCAAGTACAATACTGAGACAATATTGTAGTTATACATAAAAGCAAAGTATCAACTAGCATAGATGTCGAACACTTGAGAAAATAAAAGGCAAGTGACACACGCCATTCATCTTCTCATAATAATACGTGGCTCTCTTGCACGGAGTTACCAAATCCGTACTAGATGATTCTTTAAGTTACTTTTGTGTATACCTACATTATTGCTTCAGTATTGCACCTCCTAGCATAATATATATTGTTATATCAATCAGTCATCGACTTGATTATATAACATAATTGCATGCGCAACTTTTCATAGAAAATATTTCCTTACCCATGTTATTTTTGTCTTTATACATACATATATATGTGTGTGAGTGTATAAACACATATATGTATATATATATAAATATATGTATATTTATATATATATATATATATATAATATATATATATATAATATATATATATATATATACACACAAAATAATAAATGTATGTATATATATGTACACACACACATATATATATGTGTGTGTGTGTGTGTGCGTGTGTATGTATATATATACATATATATACACATTATATACACATACATACATATATACATACATACATATATTCTTTTTTCTTTTTTTTTCTTTTTCCTTGTTTCAGTCATTTTGACTGTGGCCATGCTGGAGCACCGCCTTTTTTAGTCGAGCAACTCGACCCCGGGACTTATTCTTTTGGTAAGCCTAGTACTTATTCTATCGGTCTCTTTTTGCCGAACCGCTACGTAACGGGGACGTAAACACACCAGCATCGGTTGTCAAACAATGCTAGGGGGACAAACACAGACACACAAATATACACACAAATATACACACACACATATATATATACATACATACGACGGGCTTCTTTCAGTTTCCGTCTACCAAATCCACTCACATGGCTTTGGTCGGCCCGGG
The DNA here is from genome assembly GCF_006345805.1 of Octopus sinensis. NCBI lineage: Eukaryota > Metazoa > Mollusca > Cephalopoda > Octopoda > Octopodidae > Octopus > Octopus sinensis. The sequence continues at coordinate 72,430,787 of NC_043007.1, read as the reverse complement.
GCTATAGCAGAAGACACTTGCCCAAGGTGCCACGCAGTGGGACTGAACCCGGAACTATGTGGTTGGTAAGCAAGCTGCTTACCATACAGCCACTCCTTATATATATATATATATATATATATATACTATATATATATATATTATATATATATATATATATATATATATATATATATATATATATATATATATATATATATATATATGTACATACATACATGCATACATACATATATCATTTAACAATTAATTGGCACTGGTCAGAGCACCTCACGTTCTTGATTGAGCTATCTTTTTACTCCCTTCCTCTAGTGTTCATAGCTGTAGGTCGCAGTATCTTCTGCGATGAGCTCTTGGACTACAGTCTGCAAGTGGGGACCCAAGTCCTTCACATCGTCATCATATAACAAATACTTCGTATTTGTCAAAAATTTGTGCAAAATTTTGTTCTGCTTTTTTACTCTTTTAAAATATAATCCAATTTCATTTCAGATCTGTAAATCCTCTGGTAATTATTTGTGTATCTCGTGTGTTCTTAGACCTTTGTCTTGCAAATGGCTATGAATTTCATTTCCTTCATAAAGAACGTTGAATATCCCTCGAAGAAGATGGGCTTCACTTCATATATGAGATAAATTCTTCTTCAGCAGAGAGTGGGCTCTGTTCAGGGGAGATACTCTCTTTTACTCTTTTACTTGTTTCAGTCATTTGACTGCGGCCATGCTGGAGCACCGCCTTTAATCGAGCAACTCGATCCCGGGACTTATTCTCTTGTAAGCCCAGTACTTATTCTATCGGTCTCTTTTGCCGAACCGCTAAGTGACGGGGACGTAAACACACCAGCATCGGTTGTCAAGCAATGCTAGGGGAACAAACACAGACACACAAACACACACACACACACATATATATACATATATACGACAGGCTTCTTTCAGTTTCCGTCTACCAAATCCACTCACAAGACATTGGTCAGCCCGGGGCTATACCAGAAGACACTTGCCCAAGGTGCCACGCAGTGGGACTGAACCCAGAACCATGTGGTTGGTTACTTACCACAAAGCCACTCCTGCGCCTATACATTCTCAAACTTTTTATGTATACATTCTCAAACTTTTTTTTAAAATTAGTAATCTTTTATTGTTTGCTTAGGGTAATTTTCTATTATTTTTTTTTTCGAAGAAGTCTGCTTATCCATTTCGGTCTCCGTTTAGTCCCCAATTCTCACAAGTGAATGGGACAGTGCTGGAGGGGGTGCTTTCTGGTCGTTCAGCTATCGCTATTGTTGTTGAGAATGGGACAGAGTATGCTTGGGTATCATGGTTCACAACTGGCAAAGAGCGGAGGTATATTTTGACAACTCCAGATTTGTTCCTAAAGTTACCTCAGGACCGACAACTTTCGTGATTTATTCTTGTTGTCACTTTTGTTCTTTGGAGTTTACTGCTGAGTTTTGAAATTCAGTATTTTTTACAGGGCACAGTAATGGTACTATTTTTGTTGTTGTTTTTTTTTTCGATTTGTCTGTACATGGTGACCCTACCGATTTCTGTACTACCCACAAGGGGCTAAACACAGAGGAGACAAACAAGGACAGATAGACGGATTAAGTCGATTATATCGACCCCAGTGTGTAACTGGTACTTATTTGATCGACCCCGAAAGGATGATAGGCAAAGTCGACCTCGGTGGAATTTGAACTCAGAACGTAACGGCAGACGAAATACCTATTTCTTTACTACCCACAAGGGGCTAAACACAGAGGAGACAAACAAGGACAGATAGACGGATTAAGTCGATTATATCGACCCCAGTGCGTAACTGGTACTTATTTAATCGACCCTGAAAGGATGAAAGGCAAAGTCGACTTCGGCGGAATTTGAACTCAGAACGTAGCGGCAGACGAAATACCGCTCAGCATTTCGCCCAGCGTGCTACCGATTCTGCCAGCTCGCCGCCATGGTGACCCTACCTGACTGCACAACGGGAATAGTTACGCTGGAACTGACCACTTTTCAATGTTATGCTGCGAAAGTGACAACTAACGAGAGGTCTATATCGTCATCGCTGTCCCTGACGAAATATAAACTGAGTATTACAGGAAACTTTTGTCAATATTCCTGTTTTTTTTTCTTAGGTTATTTATTTATTATTTATTATTTTTCGGTTGGCAGGCGCAGGAGTGGCTGTGTGGTAAGTAGCTTGTCTACCAACCACATGGTTCCGAGTTCAGTCCCACTGCGTGGTACCTTGGGCAAGTGTCTTCTACTATAGCCTCGGGCCTCCAAAGCCTTGTGGGTGGATTTGGTAGACGGAAACTGAAAGAAGCCTGTCGTATATATGTATATATATATATATATATATATATATATATATATATATATATATATATATATATGCGTGTGTGTGTTTGTGTGTCTGTGTTTGTCCCCTAGCATTGCTTGACAACCGATGCTGGTGTGTTTATGTCCCCGTTTCTTAGCGGTTCGGCAAAATAGACCGATAGAATAAGTACTGCGCTTACAAAAGAATAAGTCCTGGGGTCGAGTTGCTCGATTAAAGGCGGTGCTCCAGCATGGCCGCAGTCAAATGACTGAAACAAGTAAAAGAGTAAAGAGTTAAGAGTATATGTGGTTTCTTTTTTCTTTTTTTTTCCATCTTTTAACTGTTTACCTTTTAATGTCTTTCCCATAACCTTCACCAGTGTAATGTGAGTCGGGGAGGGGCATATCTTGGGAAGATTTGTGGCATTTGTTTTGTTGATATTATTGTTGTTTGTGGGGCGGGGTTCCGTGAATGTTCTATTGCTGCTGCTGCTGCTGCTGTTGTTGTTGTTGCCTTTCTTGTGGCTGTTATTGTTGTCGGTGTGATGCAGTTACTGTAGATGTCGTTGCTAATGTTGATGCTCTTACTACTATTTCCCGGTTGTCGGTTTTACACTTTCTTTCATTGATACAGCTGTTGCTTTTGTGACTACTTGCTGCTGGTGGAGCTGCTGCTACTTTTGTAGTTGATTTCGTTACTGTTGCGGTGATGGGACCGGCAGAAGTAGTGGCCTTTCACCTCTCCTTCTTTGCTGAGAACAGAAGCCGGATCTTTTCCTTTTGAACGGTAGATGTCAACACAATTTTTAGTTAACTAAACACTTTTAAACTTCGTATACTGGTAGAATGTGTTTATAAAACATCATTTTCTCTTGGTTTTATTGAGAAAATTCTATAGTTTGTAAGATATTTCGTCTAAAAATCCGAGCATTTCGGCAATTTTAACCAATCGATTACATCCATTCAACTAAAATCATTTACTGCGTCTAAAACTGAGACAACATCCTGTAACTAACCCTTAACCTCCTCCCTAACCCTAACCCTAACCCTAAATTTTTTTTTCTTAATTGTTAAATTAATTTAATTCCATTGCTTTAGTTTTTTTACACGCGTAACAATTAAATTAATTTAACAATTAAGAAAAAAAAATTTAGGGTTAGGGTTAGGGTTAGGGGGGAGGTTTAGGGTTAGTTATAGGATGTTGCCTCAGTTTTAGACGCAGCAAATGATTTTAGCTCAAAAGAGAGCATAGGATTGGTTAAAATTCGAAAAATTAAACTACGTTAAACAAACAAATTACAATTTTCTCAAGAAAGCCAAGAGAAAAAAATGTTTTATTTTGACACATTCTACCAGTATACGAAGTTTTAAAGTGTTTAGTTAACTAGAAATTGTCTGCCGTTCAAAAGGAAAAGATCCCAGAAGCCTTGAGAGGGTTTGTGTTACCACACAAGTGACAATTCGGTCTTCTGCTCTTGACAGCCACGTATAATTTTGCACTGTCTGGCAAATTTACCAAGTGCGGAAGCAATTCCTTGATTTAGTGATCTGTTTGGATCACTTTGAACCCGCAATGTATTGGCTTTGTATTCTATGTCAAAAAGAACAGCCATCACCATTTATTTCTGGTGGTACGTTGACAATCTTTATTTCAACTACACTTTGACCAAGGTAGACTGGGATGAGAACTAGCTCGTTACTCCTTAAAATTGTTACAGGGTGCGTCCAGGCACCATTCTCTGTAAGGAATCTCCCCTCTATTGTGACGTACTTTTTTCACTGACATTTTGTTTTAGAGCCCCAGATTGATCTAAGGCACTTTTCAATCTACTGCTGTATCGCCCGCTCTATTTTCCTACTTCTATAGCTAAGGTTTTATATATCACATTTCTGAGGTCGGTTTGTTACTGGATGGTTACTTGCTTGCTGAGCCAACGTTTCATCCAGACTACATGAGAATGCTTTTCACTTTTTTAAAATTCTTTCAACGACAAAATATTTTTTTCTTCTATTTTGTGGCCTGCGTTAGCGAACCGCCAACGCAAGATTTGCAACTTTTCATGCTTTAATTTTTTTTTTTTTGCATACGCGTTAATCATGCTGGTGGCAAGAGAAACGTACAAGTGTGTTGAATGGAACATTGGAAAAATCAGAAACCTATTAGCAAAATTGATTGAAAAATATCTATAATTCTGTATTGCACACGCATATGTATATATGCATGTATGTATGTGTATATATATATATTCTTTTATTCTTTTATTTGTTTCAGTCGTTTAACTGTGGCCATGCTGGAGCACCGCCTTTAGTAGAACAAATCGACCCTAAAACTTATTCTTTGTAATCCTGGCACTTATTCTATCAGTCTCTTTAGCGAACCGTAACTTAGCGGTTCGCTAAAGAGACTGATAGAATAAGTGCCAGGATTACAAAGAATAAGTTCAAGGGTCGATTTGTTCTACTAAAGGCGGTGCTCCAGCATGGCCACAGTTAAACGACTGAAACAAATAAAAGAATAAAAGAATATTAGCCACTACACACATTTTTTTCTCTCCATCTTTTTTTTTTCTGTGTCCCTTTCTGTAGAAGAGCGTAGGCTCGAAACGTAAAAGACTTTTTCTATTCCTGAGCGTTATACTAATACATCTGTTTGTTTTGTACACCACCTGTCTTCGTCTTTTGTTTTTTTCGTAAACTCTCTCTCTCTCTCTCTCTCTCTCTCTATATATATATATATATATATATATACACACACACGACGAGATTCTTTCAGTTTCCGTCTACCAAATTCACTCACAAGGTTTTGGTCGGCCCGAGGTTATAGTAGAAGACACTTGCCCGAGGTGCCACGCAGTGGCACTGAAAACCCGGAACCATGCGGCTGGGAAGCTAGTTTCTTATCACACTGTAAGTAATCCCTCGAATATCGCGGGTGTTACGTTCCAAAAGCCCCCACCCCCGCGATAGGTGAAAATCCACGAAGTAGAAACAGTACTGTAATGCATATCTTTTTTTAATTATTTTTATAATTTGTATATATTTGTAGCATGGAAGGTGTTTATAAGCCATTTAAGAAACAAACAGAATCGTTAGATTCACTTCAGCATTTAGATTTAATTTGTCAAAATATTTTCGTCGCTTTGAGACCGCGACCTGTTCACTGACAAAACTTCTTGCTGCATCTGAGAAAGTAACAGTTAGTTCGTGATATATATGTACGTATGTATGTGTGTGTGTGTGTGTGTATGTATGTATGTATGTATGTATTTATGTATGTATGTGCGAAAAAGGCGGCGAGCTGGCAGAAACGTTAGCACGCCGGGCGAAATGCTTTGCGGTATTTCGTCTGTCGTTACGTTTTGAGTTCAAATTCCACCGAGGTAGACTTTGCCTTTCATCCTTTCGGGGTCCATAAATAAAGTACCAGTTTCGCACTGGGTCGATGTAATCGGCTTAATCCGTTTGTCTGTCCTTGTTTGTCCCCTCTATGTTTAGCCCCTTGTGGGTAGTAAAGAAATATATGTATGTATGTGCGTATGTATGTGCGTATGTATGTATGTATGTATGTATGTATGTATGTATGTATGTATGTATGTATGTGCGTATGTATGTATGTGTGTACATATATATATATATTTATATTTATTATATATTTATATATATATATATATTTATTTTATTATAAATGAAAAACATTACCATACACTCGCTTCCCGAGTTTCGTTTTCCATACAGTATGTGCGATTCTTTGTTTGTTCCTCTACGGTACACTATGTTTTTTCTCTTAATATATTATATTTAATGTTATGCAGTGCAGTACTGTACTGTATTTTTAATTATTAATCTATTAATCTTTAGGCGTGAAAATGCTTGTTTTATCACAAAAATAATTAAAATCTAAAATATATAAATACCTATCGGCCGCAGAAACCCGCAATAGGTGAACCGCGATATGGCGAGTGATTATTGTATGTATGAAGTTCTCAGGAACTATTAGACCTGACACCATGTATTAACCGGCGTTGTTCAAACGATGAATAGCTTTGCGTAAACCATGGTCCGTTTTGTTCTCTTACTTTATTATCATCTTATAATCATCTCATAATAATGACTTTTATGACTCGTATTACTATCTCAGTCAATCTAAATGTATATATTTGTCGTTACCTGTCATAAATAGCCTTCTTTTATTTGCAATGTCCATTTTCGTTGATTTTTCATATTTTACCCTTACATTTCCACGTGTATTTTATATTTTCTTTTCGTAACATATTTCTACTATATATATATATATATATATATATATATATATATATATATATATATATATATATATATATATATATATATATATATATATATACATACATACATACATACATACATACACACATACATACATACATACATACATACATACATACATACATACATACATACATACATACTATTATTAAGTGAGATAAAGTTATAAACCGAGAGCTTGCTAGACTGACTATACATTATGTGTGTCAACATGGCATACTTACCAACAGAATGGAAATGACACCCACGGAAGAAGACAAACTTCAGAAGCTGCTTCTTTACTAACGACTCCATTTACAACATCAATAAGTATTTTAAAACACATACTAGAAGTACAATCTACAACTATACGTAATAGATATCGACTACGGAAATTCTATCAACTCGATTGAGACACAATTTATGTTAAACTTGTTCGAAAACCAAAGCGCCAAAACAATCTCTATCTGCCTAATAAAATCTAATGACACATAATGAATGACAGAGTCCACATAAGGCGTAGGAGTGGCTGTTTGGTAAGTAGCTTGCTTACCAACTACATGGTTCCGGGTTCAGTCCTTTGGCAAGTGTCTTCTGCTATAGCCTCACGCCGATCAAAGCCTTGTGAGTGGATTTGGTAGACGGAAACTGAAAGAACCCGTCGCATATGGCACTTATCTTAAAGACTGGCGAAATGCCGCTAAGCACGAAACTCTCGCACCTTGAGTTACTCAGTTGCTTCAACTAAATATTAATAAAAATATACATATACTCATATTTTGAGTTCTATTTCTTTCTGTTTTGCATCACCATACCCATATATATATGTATATATATATATATATATATATATATATATATATATATAATATATATTATATATATTATATATATATATATATAAAATTAGAGATAAAACCACTATTAGGCAAATCAATACATAAAATTAATTTTAAATATAAAAGTTAAAATTTAAAAAATTATTAAATAATTTAAACTAATAAATTTTAAATATAAAAATACAATATATATATATATGTATGTATATTTTTATATTTATATATTATTTTATTTATTAATTTATTTATTAATTATTTATTTATTAATTATTACAAAACCTCGCTAAGATAAGTATTTATTTATATTTAAGATCTTTAAATTGTAAATTTTTATATTTTATAAGTCTTTGGTGTAATAATATTTTTTCTTATGTAAATATCGTTGTTTACGTAATGATCTAATTATCATAATTTTCTATATTATTAGATATTAAATTTAAGTTTATTCGTAAGATATTACTTAGCGATAGTTTTGTTGTTTGATAGCAAGTATACGAGTTTTCTAAAGTTAGGTTTATGTATATACATGTATTAATAGTATTAATTGTAGTTTTAAATTTCTTATAATTAAAATTAGATAAACTTAGATAAACTTAGATATGTTTCGACCAAAGATTGGTCCAGGCCATGTCTAACTTAATAGCATAACTTAGTTATTGTCTTTTTAAATTGATATTCGCTAGTTTATTACCATTGATAAATATATTTATAGTATTTATTCGATACTATATAACTACGAATTGATTATTTCTATAAGTATTTTAAATAAGATTTCCGAAAATTCGTTTAAGTTTGTTTGTTTGTATTTTTGAAATTAGCTATTTCATCTTTAAATATGAAAAATTAATTTATTAGGTCTTTATTATATGTGCATATATATTTATTTATAGAGATTATTTTAGATCTTAAGGCGCATGGCTCAGTGGTTAGAGCGTCGAGCTTACCATCATGAGGTTGTGAGCTCGAATCCCGGACCGGGCTGGGTGTTGTGTTCTTGAGCAAGGCACTTTATTTCACGTTGCTCCAGTTCACTCAGCAGTAGAACTGAGTTGCGACGTCACTGGTGCCAAGCTGTATCGACCTTTGTCTTTCCCTTGGATAACACTGGTAGCATGGAGAGGGGAGGCTGGTATGCATGGGCGACTGCTGGTCTTCCATAAACAACCTTGCCCGGACTTGTGTCTAGGAGGGTAACTTTCTAGGTGCAATCCCATGGTCATTCAACCGAAGGGGTTCTTTACCCCTTTAATCATAATATTTATATACATTTATATATTTTCATTGATAATTTATATATAATAGTCATATTTTAAAAAAATCTTTATGTAATTAGATATAGACTATTACCGATATTAGATTATTGGTGGGTTTCTTACCTCAAAAATTAAAATTAATATTTAACATTATAATCGATTTTGATATAATCATAATTGTTAAGTTTTAAGTTTCTAGTTTGATAATAGAGTTTATTATAAGTAAAATTATTATATTATTTATATCTTAAAAATATTGTTTAAATATTTCTTATTATTTTAAAAATATTTCAATTAACCTGAAGATTGACTGTAACCATAACTCGAATTATTAATTGAATTTAAATTATTGTTATTCGAATAGGTACAGCCATGAAACTATCGTAGTGTTTTACTCTATCTTTTATTAAACTTTTAATACTTTTGATATTTATATATAAAAAAAATAAATAAATAAATTAATAAATAAAATAATATATAAATATAAAAATATACATACATATATATATATATATATATTTGTATATATATATTTAAAATTTATTAGTTTAAATTATTTAATAATTTTTTAATTTTAACTTTTATATTTTTAAATTAATTTTATGTATTGGCTTATGTTTTTCACTGTTTGATTTGCCTAATAGTGGTTTTATCTCTAATTTAATATATATATTTATACTATAAAATTGGATTTAATCCTAAATCTAATTTTTCCCTGTAAGTTTGGATTTCCCTAATATTATATATATATATTATATATATATATTATATATATATATATATATATATATATATATATACCGCGTGTGTACCGTTGGCGATTTTTGTCCTCCGTCTTCCCTTCTCGGGATCTTTCCTTTTCCTATGTTTCTGACGAAGAGTTCCGCTCGAAACGCTGAGCGTCCAATAATGCTATATTTGTTCCACGTCCTCGCGTTGTTGTGTTTTCTCTTTGTGTTTTCGTGTCTGGATTAACTATATATATATATATATATATATATATACATACATATATACGTACATACATGCATATACATACATACACACACACACACACACACATATATATAAATATATATATACTAGCAGTAAAACCCGTCTTTGATCGAGTATTATTATATTGTATCATTTATCCCCCCCCCCGTATGCGTGTAACTTTAGAGAGAAAACCATGTAATAATTGAAGTAGAAGAAAGAGCAATATGGTACATGAACTTGTGTTTGTTTATGATATGACAATAATAAGAGAGTTGTATGTGTTATTTTACTTATCCATACAGTAATGTCAATGATATAATATTTTTTATAAGAGAAAGGCAGCGAGCTGGCCGAAACGTTAGCACGCCGGGCGAAATGCTTAGCGGTATTTTGTCTGCCGCTACGTTATGAGTTCAAATTCCGCCGAGGTCGACTTTGCCTTTCATCCTTTCGGGGTCGATAAATTAAGTACCAGTTAAGCACTGGGGTCCATGTAATCGACTTAATCCGTTTGTCTGTCCTTGTTTGTCCCCTCTGTGTTTAGCCCCTTGTGGGTAGTAAAAAAATAGGTATTTCGTCTGCCGTTACGTTCTGAGTTCAAATTCCGCCGAGGTTGACTTTGCCTTTCATCCTTTCGGGGTCGATAAATTAAGTACCAGTTACGCACTGGCGTCGATATAATCGGCTTTATCCGTTTGTCTGTCCTTGTTTGTCCCCTTTGTGTTTAGCCTCTTGTGGGTAGTAAAGAAATAGGCGAAATGCTTAGCGGTATTTCGTCTGCCGCTACGTTCTGAGTTCAAATTCCACCAAGGTGGACTTCACCTTTCATCCTTCCGGGGTCGATAAATTAAATACCAGCTGCGCACGATCTAATCGACTGGACCGCTCCCCAATTTCGGCCTGGAGTAGAAAAGAATATTTTTATAAGAGAAAAACATATAATAATTTAAGTAAGAAAAAGATTGTTTTTATATATGAAGTTCTGTTTGTTTATTACCTGATAATAAGTGAGATGTGTGTGTTATTTTATTTATCAATTCAGTAATGACAATTATATAACACAGTTCGTTGAAATAGGTAGTTTAGTCATTCTTGAATATAATGATAGTAATGGTAAATGAAGTTATTGAAGACTTCTGGAAGTTTATTCAATAGCATATCATTAATGGTATGGAGGCGCAATGGCCCAGTGGTTAGGGCAGCGGACTCGCGGTCATAGGATCGCGGTTTCGATTCCCAGACCGGGCGTTGTGAGTGTTTATTGAACGAAACCACCTAAAAGCTCCACGAGGCTCCGGCAGGGGATGGTGGTGATCCCTGCTGTACTCTTTCACCACAACTTTCTCTCACTCTTACTTCCTGTTTCTGTTGTACCTGTATTTCAAGGAGCCGGCCTTGTCACTTTCTGTGTCACGCTGATTATCCCCGAGAACTACGTTAAGGGTGCACGTGTCTGTGGAGTGCTCAGCCACTTACACGTTAATTTCACGAGCAGGCTGTTCCGTTGATTCGGATCAACCGGAACTCTCATCGTCGTAACCGACGGAGTGCTTCCATCCATTAATGGTATGTACAAAAAAATTTTTTGGAGCCAGGATAGCTCTGTCACCGATGTAATCTGTATTGTTGTAATTATGAAGAAGATTAAGAAAGGTTTCATACATCAAATCATCGACGGAATCAGTTGAATTATATATTGCATTGAGTGTAAGAAACTGTTCTTCATCAATTGGAACTCTCCCTTCACTGAGTTTCAAAAGCTGCACTGCAAATAGTTCAGCTGACTGATCTCTTAAAAGCGTCGATCTCATATAATAATTGAAGTAGAAAAGAAATGAGCTTCATATATGAACTTCTGTTTGTTTATTATATGACAATAGTGAGTTTTATTTTTTATTATATTTATCAATACAGTAATGGCGACTATATAATACAGTTCATTGAAATAGGTAATTTAGTCATTCTTGAATGTACTGATAGTAATGGGAAATTAAAGTTATTGAAGTATTCATGTTGCATTAAGAGTGAATATTTCTTTATAAACAATGTTTTGGATCTTTTCCTTTTGAACGGCAGACAATTTCTAGTTAACTAAACACTTTAAAACTTCGTATACTGGTAGAATGTGACAAAATAAAACATTTTTTTCTCTTGGCTTTCTTGAGAAAATTGTAATTTGTTTGTTTAACGTAGTTTAAATTTTCGAATTTTAACCAATCCTATGCTCTCTTTTGAGCTAAAATCATTTGCTGCGTCTAAAACTGAGACAACATCCTGTAACTAACCCTAAACCTCCCCCTAACCCTAACCCTAACACTAATTTTTTTTTCTTAATTGTTAAATTAATTTAATTGTTACGCGTGTAAAAAAAACTAAAGCAATGGAATTAAATTAATTTAATAATTAAGAAAAAAAATTTAGGGTTAGGGTTAGGGTTAGGATGAGGTTTAGAGTTAGTTACAGGATGTTGTCTCAGTTTTAGACGCAGTAAATGATTTTAGTTGAATGGAGGTAATCGATTGGTTAAAATTGCCGAAATGCTCGGGTTTTCAGACGAAATATCTTACAAACTATAGAATTTTCTCAATAAAACCAAGAGAGAATGATGTTTTATAAACACATTCTACCAGTATACGAAGTTTAAAAGTGTTTAGTTAACTAGAAATTGTGTTGACATCTGGCGTTCAAAAGGAAACGATCCAATGTTTTGTTTTTTTTTTGTTTTATATCGGAGTGCATAAGCAAAAAGATTTGCTTTTACTCCCACACATGATGCTGCTACATAAAGTTGACCATGTGAAAAGCATGGCTTTTGAAGTTGCAATCCAGCAACTTTTAGTGTTTGGCCATGACTTGTATTAATGCTCATGGCAAAAGAAACTCGGATAGGAAACTGTAACCGTTTGAATTGGAATGGGACATTAGATGGCATAACTGGTATGCGAGGAATGAAGACGGTGTCACCTTTACCCCAACCAGTGAGAATATTTGCCTCAATGCAGTTCCTCATAACATTGTGCACAATTAACCTTGTACCATTGTATAATTATGGTTGAAACAAATTACGCAATAGCATAATAGGAATCGCTTTTTTCAGCTGAAGACAATGAAGAGCTATATCTGGTGGTTCTAATGAGTTCAAATATTCGATGGGGTAGTTAACACTATCCTGATCATCAAATACGCTGTCAATTGAGTTATAAGTGAATATTTCCCCCGGGAGCTTATTCAATAGCATATTATTGATGCTATGTACTGCAATATTTTTAGGAGCGAGGGTAGCTTGCTCACAGATCCAATCTGTGTTGTTGTAATTATGAAGAAGATTAGGAAAGATTTCATCCACCAAATCTTCGACGGAATGAGTTGAATTACATAATTGGATTGAGTGTAAGAAACTGTTCATCAATTGGACGTCTCCCTTCACCGAGTTTCAACAGCTGCTCTGCAAATAGTTCAGCTGATTGATGTCTTGAAAGACACGATCTCATGTTTGTTGAAAGTTGAAGTGTTTTCACATGATGCCATAATACAGAAGGCTTTATTGAAACATTGAGCTCATCCACTTTTGTTCCCATTGGAATAGTTGGTAGTGTTTGTCGGAAGTCTCCTGACAATAATACTGTGAAATTTTCCATCATGGAATTGCAATTTCTGTCTCGTAATGTTCTGTTAATAGCTTCAAAAGTTTTTTTGTGGCCCATGGTACATTCGTCCCAGACAATTAGGTGACATCTTTGTATTAGCTCACCCATTGCAGAATTTTTAGATATATTACAAACTGGATCTTGATTGTTAGATAAATCTAAAGTCCGACCTCCGGGTAGTAATGTTGCTGCAATCCCAGAAGTAGCAGAAGCTAAAGCTATTTTAAATAATTGAAATAACGTAACCACCTTGGAGCGGTGCTGGGGTGACCGTTCCATCTTCATTGAATAATTTCACTATTCTATTCTTTCACGTGTTGATTGTCCCCGCATGTGTGTATTGTCCCATCTATGTTTAGCCCCTTGTGGGTAATAAAGAAGTCTGTGGTTTTTTTGTTGGTTGTTTTGTACTGCTTTGCAGCGGTTTTGTGCAATAACACCACCATTGTTTGGTGAGCGTTGCTGAAATGGAGAAAATGAAGATATGTGCGACAGCGGCGGGGAGTCGGGCTTCCGTCGTCCCGGGCCTGCTAAAGCAGTGCGAAATGCCGACACGCAGACGGGTGAACACACAGACATACAGCTGCAAATAAATGTACAAGAACGGACACATGATGGTGCAGAGTAACAGAAACAAGGAAGAACAGTCATACAGACGCAGGAGGAGAACAGGAGCAGAATATACTTGATAACATATCGGTCGACACAAAATATAGAAGGGAAAATAACTGAAATGAAAGACATTGTTAAAGTGGACCTCTCGGAGGGTTACGATAAAGAGACGAGATGGATTTTAATGGTAAAAGATAAGTATAAAAAGTTAAAAGAGGCTTTCCCATCAGATATAAGCCCACTGGGGCCCGAGGTGAATTTCGAACCCAACGATCCAAGGGTGAACTATGAGGAAATTAAGAACTATATAAAATGGTAAGTAGAGTTTTATTTTGAAAAGAACTGTTGAAATAATTGAAATAACGTAACCACCCCGGAGCGGGGCTGGAGTGGCCGTTCCATCTTCATTGTATAATTTCACTATTCTATTCTTTCATGTGTTGATTGTTCCATCTATGTTTAGCCCCTTGTGGGTAATAAAGAAATATTTCACAGACTTTAAAGTAAATCACGACTTACCACTTCATCTTCTCCTTTTCGTCCACATAATTCACTCCCGAAGCGCGAGGTTCAACCTCCGACCCCAATGGATTCACTCTTTCTGTACTTGTAAGTCCTTTACAGGTGATCCTACTGGTGAATCTTCCCCGAGTCTCGCCGTAGGTTGCCTCTTCCATTGCTTTGTATTTTTTCACTTCCACTATCGTTGGTGACTTCCTCCTTTCTCTTTTTCTTGCTTTCACCTCCGCAAAATTCCCGTCTTGTTCTGTTATCTGCTTTTGCTGTTTCTCCACCATTATATTCTCCTGAATACTCTCCTCTACAGTTTCCACTGCTGCTCTAGGGCATTTGTTTCTTAAGTGCCCTCTTTCACCACATTCGTAACACTTTGGTGGGGTCACCCCTCAAACGTTATCTCCAGCTTTTCTTCATTTGGTAGCTCTAAAGTTTCGGGTATTTTGTTGTAATATTTCGGGATCACTGCATAAATTATCTCTAATCCATAGCCCCAACACTTCACTTGTTGGGTTCGGCTTATCATGCCCATCTTCACGTCTTCGCTTTCCTTCCTCATCTCCAAATAAAAAAATTGCGGCTATTATCCACTCTGGGTCTATTCACGGTGGGATTCTTCCCACCCTAATTCTGACAATACTTTTGTCCAAACATAACTTCTCATTTTTCTGTGGCTTCGCACAAAAAAATTCGGCCAGAGTTCTTAAAAAAAAAAAATTGTTCGGCTAGAGGTGGGGCTGCCAAATTCCCGTTTGAAATGTATAGTTGTGAGATTTACAAATAGTAATTTTCTAATTTATAGATCAGTGACTAATTGTCACTTTGAAAACTATATATTTCGAACGGCAATTTGGTAGTGTCACCTCTAGCCGAACGATTATTCTGTGCTGATGAAGGGAAATAACCCGGATACATAAATCGCGACAAGCTCCACTGGCACTGGTGTGCAGTCAGACGGACTTGTTGATTGTGTCTACCGGGGGTTTGTACTGTTTGTCAAGTCACAACAAGGACATCAGACAGACAGACAGTACTTTACGTAATATGCGTGCAGTTCCAAGTAATGCCGACTTTTGCAATACACCTATTATTATTATTATTATTATTATTATTATTATTATTATTATTATTATTATTATTATTATTATTATTATTATTATTATTATTATTATTATTATTATTATTATTATTATTATTATTATTATTATCATCATTGAGTGAGAGAGCAGTTCATGCCATCAAAGTGACACTGGGGTAAAATATACGAAGCCCAATATACCCATCATGGCTATCCGTTTGATAAGGGTACACCAGGCACATGCATCACAACCATATGTGCGCGACATGGTGATCTCATATCAAGATAAACAGCACATGACCTTGCAGGTGGGGCCCAGTTAGAATTTTCTTCAGGTTGAGTAGCCCATCCCGCTCGAAAGGTCCCTGAATAAGGGTTGTTTAAGGATGTTGAAAGAACCACCCATGTTTCCAGAGGTGAATTATTCAAACCCCAAAGAATCCCTTTCAACACATGGCTATGATGCTCCCCCACTACTTCTGCTCGTGATCAGAGATGCACATATCGTCAGCCACTAAGGGACATGCTCAACTGGTTAAAGTCAAACAACTGACAAGCAAATCTGTGGTATTGAGCAGAATATTTGCTGTAGCCCATCTTTTATACCAAGACAAAACAATGTACATGATAACACTTCCAATCAGTTAAGATCAGAAGCCATGAGAGTCACTGCCTGGTACTGCATCAGGGCATGTTATTATTATTATTATTATTATTATTATATTATTATTATTATTATTATTATTATTATTATTACCGTTATTATTATCAATATTATTATTATTATTATTATTATTATTATTATTATTATAATTATTGTTGTTGTTGTTGTTGTTTTTGTTGTTGTTATTATTATTATTGTTATTATTATTATTATTATTATTATTATTATTATTATTCAGTTAATCGATTTATCTATGTATATGTCACATCTCAGCTCCTTCCCACAGCTTTGAAACGCATCACTTCGTCAACACATGAGCTATTCCAAGTATTACTGCTATCTAAATACTTCCTATGAAGTTTAGTGCTCCGATCACAATAGGTACCACACTCACATTTGAGGCTCTAAGGATTCTTTTAATTTCCTATCCTAAGTCTTGGTACTTCCCGACCTTAACAATATATTCGTTTGCAGGAATCGCTACGTCGATGCAGATCTATACTTTGGACTCCTTCTGTAGGAGAGTGATACCTGGCCGGTTATGTTGCAGTTTTTCGTCTGTATATATTGGCACATTCCATATGAGTCCCACCTGATCATTTCTTGCTACTGTTAAAGGTTGGTGCTCATACCACTTGTTGGAATATTCTAGCCCATACTTCTTGCACTTCTCTCAGTGCATTCTTTGTCATAGTGTTTTTTTAAAAATTTGTCTTCCTTTTGGGCTAGTTTTGAACATCCACTAATTACATTATTATTATTGTTATTGCTGTTATTATTATTATTATCATTATTATTATTATTATTATTATTATTATTATTATTATTATTATTATTATTATTATTATTATTATTATTCAGTTAACCGATTTATCTATGCATATGTCACATCTCAGCTCCTTCCCACAGCTTTGAGACGCATCACTTTCGTCAACACATGAGCTGTTCCAAGTATTACTGTCCCAGATGATTTTCGACGTAGTCTACACAAAAGTGACGCTTCTGTCTTACCAATACTACATTTGAATGAGTAAGTAAAGCATGTTCTTCCGCAGCAATAATCAGTCCTTCCGTTTCCTTCTTTAAAAAACCGTCCTAACCATCTCTTTCATCCGTTGTTTGTTGTAAAAATTCTCCGTATAGGACTTTCTCTTTTCAGTTGGTGTTCCTTTCTCTATCAATTCTCATATTGTACTCCTGGAGGGTTCCTCCATTGTCATTGAACACCTTCTCATCCAGTGCAGCCTACAACATCCTTTCTTCACTATTCCTCACATAAGCATGCAAGGACTTGATCCCTTTCAAAACACTATCTTCTATTTCAAGCAGGTCTCTTTCACCTTCCTAGCTAAGTATAGCGTTGCTACGTTACTCCTAGTACCAAGACATCCATGCATAGCCATTACTTTCCAAGATTTTTTTAAAATCCAATTTGACAAGTTCTTCTTTCGACCATTCCTCAACACCTGCATAGTAACGTATCCCACCTACAGCCAACATGTTGATACTTCTAATCAGGTTCTCTCCATTTAGTTTAGACCTACATAACTTTTTAACTCTTCTCGTATATTCAGAAGAGATTTTCTGTATCATCTAGGTGTTTAGTATTTGGCGTTGTTGTAAAACACCAAAACACTTACTTGTAACCCTCTCCGTTCACTTCTCTTATCCGATCATAAACTTGGAAGTTGTATTCCACTGTTGTCTACTTTTACTTTTCACTATCTCCTTAGTTCGATAACATCGCATTTCTTTATACCAAACTAGCAGTATCGCCCGGCGTTGCTCGGGTTTGTAAGGGAAATAACTATAAAGCATTTTTAGAGAGTTATAGCCAAAAAATAGCAAAAAAATGGAAAAAAAAATGATGGTAAATTTTTTTGAGAGTTAAAAAGGTCGAGTTGCGTCCCCTAGACAGTCTGTGGTTTGTGTTTCTGATTCTCGACCCCATGTCGAATTTATCGATTTTTTTTTCAGAACTGGGGGAACTTTTCAAAATTTTCGCTGCGTTAGTTTTGAATTATGACATTGGGCTATGTGTGTGTCAAGTTTCATCAGAATCGGTTGAAAGCCGTGGTCAGGGTGAGGGTACAACCTAACAGACACACAGACACGCAGACAGACAAACTGCCGTTTATATATAGAGAGATGTCATCTGGATGTCTTGAGAGAAAATTCGTACTGACTGAATAAAGGAATATAATTGACCACTGCTAGTTCCGTAAAGCTTTAAATCATCCATAAACATAAGTTGATTGATTGGTCTCATGTTTTTCCGTAGTTTGTAACCAATTCCCATTTTTCTCAGAACCAAAGAGAGCGGCAACATAAGGCTACCGTTGGCTTTTATGGGTTTTTCCACCAGGAACCTTTCGTAACGCCTCCCCCTATTGGGAGTTTTTCGTTGTTATATTATTTGATTGTTACACTATTTTTACACGATTTTTTCACAAACGGACAAAACCCTTTGTAACCTTTCGTCCTGTTTTGTCCCTTTATGTTTTCCAATCATGTTTGTCAGCCCTTGTGGCCAATAAAAAGAATTAATTATTATTATTATTGTTAGTACTAGTAGTTTTCAGTTCAGAACAGGGTCTTTCACTTTATTCCCGTTTCTACCGATAACAGTTCTTTATTTTTTTCATCAGACCTTCTAACTGTAGTTAGTTTTTGCAATATGAAAGAAAAATGCTTTAATGCCAGAACAGAAGTGACCATAAAAAGATTTGACCAACCGAACCAGCCTATATTTTTTTCGGTCTTTATTTAAATCTACAAGAAAGTGGTAATGATTCTAAAATGTATGTTGTGTGTGTGTGTGTGTGTGAGAGAGAGAGAGAGAGAGAGAGAGAGCGAGAGAGAGTGTGTGTGTGTGTGTGTGTTCATGCGCACATGTGTGTGTGTGTATGCGCGCGCGCTCGTGTGTGTGCGCGTGTTAAAGTGATACATCCGTTTGAGTATGCATGCAATTTGCTCCATTATGTACCAGTAGAGTTTCCCACTGATAAAACTGTTATGGATTATTTTCATTTAATCTGGTCGTCATTATCTCTTGTTTTTAGCTACTGAAATAACGAACTACAGTGTATACAAGGCATGAGTCATTTACTCCAAGAGAAAAATATTCGAAGAGAAATGAACAAAATCTGTTCTGGATGGGGAGGGCGAAATTATTCCATGAAATCATTGCTTATATACCAACTGAGACAGTAGTTACTCTCTGACTGTTTAGGGTGGGAAAAGCTGTTCATTGTGGGGGAATTATGTGCTTTTTATCATGGTACGTGACAAACTTTTAAGCAAGCGGCCCAATCGTGTCGACAATGATTAACTCGGAGCCTGCCCCAATTAAAATGACAAGGCGGCAGGAGGCTGTTGTATGTTTGCTGTTTTGTTTTTAGTTTTGTTTTTATGTAAACACTCTCATGTTAAAAAAAAAAGCCAGCCGAATTTTAAGTCTGAGGCCAGAGGTCATAGTGAGTTTAAACTAAGGCATTCCCTGCTACTTATTCAGGTATTCACAACAATCTGATGGTGGTGATTTTCTGACATAGTAATTCTCTGCCGAAAAAGTCAGTGTTAAAACATTGTAGTGAAACCGATTTTCCAGAGTTTCTCAGATAATTTTAGAGGACCCAGCTCAGCCTCTAAACACTGTTACATCTCAGTAATGTGACACAGCTAGTCGCCATGTTATTACAACGTGTTGACATGTCGTTATTAAAAATGACATTGTGTTGTAAGCAGCACCGAAGAATGTACAGTTCTCATGCTAAGAAGCCGTAACAGCAGATGTTTTCAGAGAAATAAAATGGAGGATGGACTAGGAAATTGAAAGGTCGTCTGTTCCTAAGAATGGCTTTTATAAATATAATTTTTTTTGCAACTTTATTTTGTTTTTGTTATTGAATAATAAACGTGGTTGCTTTGGTTGTTGTTATTTCTTTATTTGCTTTATAACTATTGGGTAATTACAAACCTTAATAAGAATGCGAAAATATGTCTTCGTTTAGTTAGGGTCAGTCAACATGATAATTTCCAACTAATCTTTTGAGGTGACACATTGTTTTAAGTTTGATTGATGAAATAACTTGAGCAGTTACCGAAATATAATAGTACATTATATCTAGTCTCTGATTCCACTATATAGCACAAGATATGGTGCTGCGAGGCTGTAGATAATGGTATACAATAGGATGTATAGATATATTAATTGTATGCGCCAGTAGTTATTTTTACCGAGACCAGTAATGAGAAACTGTACTTACAAACCATACATAATGTCATAAAGACCATTTTAGATAAAATTCATGTTGCATATGCAACCTTCCAAAATATTTTGTACAATATAAAGATATCATTATTATAATCTCCATCAAGAATATATATATATATATATATATATATATATATATATATATATATATATATATACATATCACTTGTTCTTTCCTATATATATTGAATTTCATGCGAAGTGTAAATTGCTGATGGTAGATGAGAAGACTTATTTTGCTGTGAGTCATTGTATTACTTGCAAGTTCATGTGGTGTATCTAGGTTAATTTACTTCGGCTCCATTTTCAAGTGCTGGATCGCTGCAAATTACAGTAATATGTGTTCAGTGGTCAGGATGAGTGGCCACCTTTCGGAACTATTCAGTATCATGCACTCAAGTCGTCAAGACTGTCCGCTCTAGTCTCTTCTGAATGCTTTAACTCTAGAGCCACCACCTCGGAAATTGGGGACGTTGAAGAACGTACAGTGCGAATTAGCGTGGTGTGCATCTGTGTCGGCATATGCAGACAACTTCGCCGTCATACTGTCGAACACTGAGCAAGCACATCCAGTAAATCTGCACTGCTCTAGGGCAATACAAGAGGATGACAGGAGAGAAAAATTAACTGCGGGAAGTCATCAGGCATGCAACACGGCACCTGAAGAAGCAGGTCCATGCTATCCAACAGAACCATGGTCGTTGGACGGACTGGCCTACTAGAAAGTTCGTAGTCTGGTTTCCCTGAGGCCTCCATTTGGACAAGAACTGGTACGAGGTGATGAACAGTGTGGCCAGTGTTATTCAGAAATGTGCTGAAAAGAAGTTTCCCTTAAAAGATCGGGAAGAGAAGGCGAATGCCTACAACGCATATCGTGGCTAACGATGTGCAGTCTTGCGCTGGGCGTGCAACATCTTCAACCTGTCCTTGTCAACGAACTGGTGTGGTCATCATTTGTCAGACATATTTTCTTCAGCTGGTCTCATTGACAGAGTTACAGCCCTGGGTCAAGCGAAGACCGAGACAGGGCGCTTGGGATCTGGAATTTCGACAGAACGCTTGGCATCTGGATTTCGTCAATGTAGTCGGTGGAAGTTCCACGGCGATTAATAAAGGATTAGTAGCGAGAAAGTGCGATGATGTTCTTGGGAAAACTCGAAGCGTCGCTTAAAAATCAAGTGGTTATTCTACTCGCGACGATTTTGGGTTCACAATCCATGGATAATTTCCAGAAATCCTCGGCTTGAGAGTGCTACTGGGTGGCGTTGCTGGTTCAAGATACGCTCTATAGCGTCGTCAGCCGGACTTATCTGAGACGCATGCAGCGCGATGAAAGCGCACTGCACGAGCATTGCCGATTTATGGGTTTATATCAAACACCTGCTCCTGCATATAAAACGGATCCAACTCTCACCTGAGTCCATATTGAGGATTAATCCACCACAACCTTTTGGCTGAGAAGAGCAGGCAGTCTTCGTTTGCCTGTGGGCATGGTGAAAGAGGTCATATGGTGAACGAGACTGAAAGGGCTGAAGACAGACACCTTCCTCTTTAACCAAGCCCTTGTCAACTTGAAAAGGAAACTGAGAACAAGGAAGGAAGTGTTGCCCAGCAGGAAATTCGTTGAAATGGGGATGAGAGCATCAATCATGGTCCGAATGAACGGGCCTGCTCTGAGTATGCGCTTTTAGATTGGAGAGGGACTTAATGAGGAGAGCGCTTGCCTCAGAGGTTAGGGTGACTGACCGTGCATTTTGTACTGTTTTAATGGGTAACCCTCGGATTTCTCTTTGCACTCACGGGGAAATTTTCATTGTTTAAAGGGTCCAGGTGGGTGCTGGTGTCTGAGGGGGTGGTAGTGTAAAAGGAGGCATTGGGAAACGCTTATGAATTTATAATATTATTATAGTATTGCATACAAATTATATAATAATATTAAATATCAAATGATTCATAGTATATATAAATTAGTAAAATATAAAATTTTGTAGAACCATTCTCTCCGTTAACACGTCAATCACGATGCCTTTACTAATCGCCTCCTCTAGTTTGCTAACTAGTTCTACGAGCAGACTTCGCTGTATTTCTCAACATAGGTTTCTCTATCTTCTTCCATGTGTTCATATTTATTATTGAAATATCACTTCCAGTATTCAATTGAAGTTTCATATATATTCTATTTATTTTTACGTGTACGAATTTTTTTATTTGAGAGTCAATTTTTGTTTCTGCTGAGAGTACTCTAGGCTTTTTAATGTTTAACCACCGTAATTTTGTTCTGCAACGTTGAACTCTTGTGACCCATTCTTTTTCAAATGTAACATTCTTGATTTTTAAATGGACAGTCTTTTCTTAAATATATGCCCCCACACCCATAATATGGATTAGGACGTGGTGCTCTTTTTGGTTGTACGATTCCTGTCGGCATACCTGTATTTTTGAGGAATCATTTTCTTGAACTTTTTCTACATCGTGTTTCAGGTTTACCATCCTTTGGCAATATTCTGCCACGGACTGTAAGGTTAGATCTTGGTTCGCTTGTTTCAATTTAGAAAGAATTCTTGCCCGAATTCCTGTATCTTCACTTGCTGTAAGGCTTTGTACGAAAATAAGACCCATGAACATCTCAGGTGTAAGTTCTTTGAGTTAAAAACTTTCTCACATCATGCTGACTGTTTCTGGGTATATGATAAAATCATCATTCTGTTTTTTCGTTATATTCCATCACACCATTCGAGTGTTAAATAGAAAAGTTTTATCACTGACTATGTTCAACAGCAATTACTCTTTACTCTTTCACTCTCTTTTACTTGTTTCAGTCATTTTACTGCGGCCATGCTGGAGCAGCGCCTTTAGTCGAGGAAATCGACCCCGGGACTTATTCTTTGTTAGCCCAGTACTTATTCTATCGGTCTCTTTTGCCGAACCGCTAAGTGACGGGGACGTAAACACACCAGCATCGGTTGTCAAGCAATGCTAGGGAGACAAACACAGACACAGAAACACATACACACACATAAATATATACATATATACGACAGGCTTCTTTCAGTTTCCGTCTACCAAATCCACTCACAAGGCATTGGTCGTCCCGGGGCTATAGCAGAAGACACTTGCCCAAGATGCCACGCAGTGGGACTGAACCCAGAACCATGTGGCTGGTAAACAAGCTACTTACCACACAGCAACTCCTGCACCTATTCTATTGGTTCTTTAAAACAAATTTCTTTGGATTTTTTTTTCTGTGGCAATATGAAATTACAGTAATGTTCATGCTCTAACAGAGATAATTTTCGCAATAAAAATCTCACTTTTTGTTCGTTCGACCATGACTTCCAATCTTGCTTAAAAATGTCTTCGTAGCTTAGTACGATGCAAAAAGTTATACCCTCCTCTGGATTATAACGGAATTCACAAATCGAGTTCGAAACGGCGTCTGACGAAAATGAACTTAGCTCACTTTTGTACTTCTTTGTATATTTTTTTTCGTGACCGACCAGACCATCAGATGTTGTTACACATCGCTGGTCACAATGCGTTCGCATTGTTTTAGCCTTTGAATGACGCCACCCCGCTGGCTAAGCGAACTGGCCAACAGAAGAAAGAGTGGTGAAAGATTACAGCAGGGATCACCACCCCCTGCCGGAGCGTTGTGGAGCTTTTAGGTGTTTTCGCTCAATAAACACTCACAACGCCCGGTCTGGGAATCGAAACCGCGATCCTACGACCGCGAGTCCGCTGCGCCTCCACACTTCTTTGTTTATAGCTCCAATAATTATTAATGTTGTAGTTGTTGCTGTAATAGTTGCTTCTGTAACTCCTGTTGCTGCTCTTGCAACTGTGCTGTGGAAACTAATAGGACATCCATTATTTAAAAAAGTATCACAAGCAAATTGTTAAATAACCTACGCGAGCTTCGAAAACCTCGTCGCCACATGTTGTAACATAATTTGTTACGTACAATAAATAAGATAACCAACGTAACGAACTAACAAGTTTCTTTGCGAAACATCAATCAATATTCCTTGTGAACTAACCAACCGAAACCTTCCGACATCACTGTGAGCTAACACGAACTTCACTCGACTCCGAACCCTGAACCCACTCGGATCGTTACTATTCATAGTTTACTCAAACCAGTCTATTTCTCGCAAGGGAGCGTCGTAACTTTCATCACAACAACAACAACTATTATTATTATTATTACTATTATTATTATTATTATTATTATTATTATTATTATTATTATTATTATTATTATTATTATTATTATTATTATTATTATTATTATTATTATTATTCCTTCCTAACAATGTAGATAAAAAAGCACCGGAGTCTTTAATCATCTGTCAAGTCACAACAAGGACCTCAGACAGATAATATTTTCTTTAAGATGTACGTTGTCCACAATGAGGCTGCTTTTTGCATGGGATTTCCAGTTGCCTTAGGAAGTCTTGAAGTTTCAATGGGATTGAGCCCAACGCTTCGATCACCACTGGTATCACTTTTACATTACCCTCTCACATTCCATACGGTCTTGCCACTTCCACTTTCAATTCGGAGTACTTGGTAACTTTTTCAACCTCTTTACTCAATATTCATGTCGTTTGGTATGGCTACATCAATGATCTGACAGTATTTGTCTCTCTTATTCAATATGATAATATCGAGCCGACGGTGTTCTATTACACATTATTACTATTATTATTATTATATTATTATTATTATATTATTATTATTATTATTATTATTATTATTATTATTATTATTATTATTATCTCTTTATTAAAGATTTTGTTGGAGTTCCTGGAGTCTTGCATGCATAGCGGGCTTACTACATGCAGCCTATGGTATCGTACTATTCGTTCTTTTCCGCTAATACTTTCCTGATTATTCTGGCCGTGCCAAGGAGGCAAACCTCTGGTAACAGTTCTACTGGGCACACTATTCTAATTTCCTTTATATTCCCCTTAAACCTTCTGATACTGTTCCCAAGAACCCAATAATAATTGGCACTATTTTCACCTTCTTCATTTCCGTAGCAAGGCTATTTCGTACTTCACTGGGTTGTATTTATCCTTTCGCCTTCCTTCTTGACTATCTGTTGGTCAAAGAGGCATGCAACATCAACTATATAGCATATGGAGAGCTCTCTGTCCACCACCACTAGGTCAGGTCTGTTATGCTCTAGCCCCTGACCTGTTTGGATTAGGAAGTCCCAGAGGATTTTGCTAGTCTCCGACTCCACCACTCTCCGGTTTTTTCTCATACCACGTTTTGCTTCTCTCCGCTTTCTGCACAGTTTCCAGTGTAGCAATTTCGCTACCTGGTCGTGTCGCCACAAACTGTAGTGGTTTTGGGCAAGTCTAGGGCATTTGTTCGCGATATGGGCAGTGGTTTCATCCACTCTATTGCAGATACTGCACAGTGAAGACACTTATTCATTTCTCGGGTTTATTATCCATCTTTTCAGATATTTAGGGATAGTTCTCAATGCACCAACTGGGATACATTTTACCCGCACTTTCCATAGTCTCTGTAATTCAATAGTTAAGTCCTGGTACTCTGCTATTGTTTCTGTACGTCTCATATGATTTTTTTTATCATTTGAGACTGTAAACTCAATTAACTGGTACTTTCTCTTTTCTGTATCTACTACTACTAGATCAGGCATTCTAGCTTCTATTACTCTGTCAGTCTTAATGAAGTCCCACAACATTTTGCATTTCTTACTTTCTAGTACTTTACTAGATTCATGTTCCTACCATTTATCAGTATGTTCAAATCCTAGCTTTCTACATAGCTCCTAGTGGATTGCTCTTCCTAGATTGTCATGTCTTTTTTTTTCTCTGCCAGCATGCTACATTCACTTACTATATGAGTAACGCTTTCCTCTTTTGATTTGCATAACCTACATTAGGAATCTCCTTGGGTTTTGTCTATCTTGGCTTTTATCCACTTATTCCTTAATGCTTGGTGTTGTGCAGCTACTAACAAACTTTCTGTCTTCCTTTTCAGCTTTCCTTTCTGCAACTATAGCCATGTGTCACTACTACTATTTGCTGCCACTGTCTTTGAGAATCTACCATGCAACGCCTTCTCCTGCCAGTCAAACAATCTCTCTTCTTTTTTCTGGTTTTTAACTTCGTTTGGGTTTTTTGTTTCTCTATGTCTTACTGTGACTCTAGCACTATTACCTACACAGGAGTTTATATCTACTCAAGCTAACTCCACGTAGTCTTCTACTGAAATTAACCCTCTTTTACCATCCTTTCTAGGTAGGTATAATCTTACTACTCCTGCCCTTGGGTAGAGTCCTCCATTCATATTGAATTCCTTCCTAGTTCTTCTATTTAACTTTGCTAATTTATTATTTTTTTCCAATCTACAAAAGCTGCTGAGTTCCTAAGTAATGATACTGCCTAAGTATTTACCGGCTTCACTAGATTCGGACCATTTAGTTTTGACTTCATTAGCTACCTCACCCTTCTGATGTACTCCTTCTCAATTTACGTTTTCATTTCTATAGTTAGTACTCTGTTAGATTCTAATACCCCTGGATACTTATAACTCTCTTCTGTCAATTATTTTAATGTCTGCCCACCTGGTAATTAGGTGCTTTCCCTATTGACTACCAGTTCCCTCCCATGGCTAATATTGCACACTTATCTAGACGGTTCCGATAGATAGCCGTTTACTTTGACCACCGAGCAGGTGCTGCTGTGCATTGCAACGATCCAGCTTCTGAAAACGGATGCAAAACCGGCCGCTTTAAGGACGGCTTCCAAATAGCGATGGTCAACCATATCGAATGCTTTCGATTGATGTAAATTGATCAAGGCCTCACCAAAGCCAGCTTTAGTCCTAGCCCTCTCTATGATATATCGCATAAGGTGGAAGTTGTCGTAGATAAACCTGTTCGGGTTTGCGCGCGTTTGTGTTTTCCCTACTAGACTACTAACGACAAGCGCCAACCTTTTCGCTAACACCTTGGCCAAAATCTTAAACTCTGTGTTTAGTAGAGTTATGGGCCGAAAATTCCCTTGTATGTCCCCACTGCCAGCGTTCTTCTTCAGCAGTGTCACTACATCTCGACTAACAGCACTAGGAATTCTCCCGTTCTGTTGCCAGTAGCGGTAGACGTCTGCCAAGAAGTCGACAAGCAAACCTGGCATGAATACAGAATTTATGGAACAGACCATCTAAACCTGGCAATTTGCGACTTGTGCAATCGCTCATCGCCCTTCTCTTTTTCAGTGACCGTTATCGGCTTTTTCCAGAACCTCGCGTCCGCTGTCGAGAGCTGCGGCAGTCCGTCTAGGTATGAACTAAAGTCCAGTACCGTAGTTGACCCATCACCCTCCCCCAAACAGCTGCGCGAAGTGCTTCTGAAAAGCCGCACACATCTGCTCAGAACCCTGTAGTATGTGCCCGTCCCGATCCGTCAAAGACCCGATCGTGGTTTTGTTGCCACATCGCATCTCCACCGTTCGGGTCCATCAGACGGCTTTAGTTCCCTCTTGTTTTAGCACGCAGGACTTAACTCTAACAACGCAACCTTCGTGTTTCGCTTCAAAGAAACTGTAAAGAGCCATTCTCGCCATTAATACATCAGTCACGATGCCTTTACTAATCGTCTCTTCTTATTTCTTTACTGCCCACAAGGGCTACACACAGAGGAGACAAACAAGGACAGACAAACGGATTAAGTCTATCACATCAACCCCAGCGCGTAACTGGTACTTAATTTATCGACCCCGAAAGGATGAAAGGCAAAGTCGACCTCGGCGGGATTTGAACTCAGAACGTAACGGCAGACGAAATACCGCTAAGCGTTTCGCCCGGCGTGCTAACGTTTCTGCCAGCTCGCTACCTTAATCGTCTTTTCTAATCGCCTCTTCTAGTTTGATAACTAGTTCTCCTAATCTATTTCATTCTATTGCTAACTCTTTGCTAAACGCTATCTATTCTGCTTTAGTCATTCTCTTCTGGACGATTCACCACCAGTTGTTGACGACAGTCCCTGTCAACTACTGCTTAACTCTAGTTTGCTAATCGGTCTCTCTAGTCTTTGTGTGCTGGAAAGGGTGCGTTCAACTTCCAGCAACGGGTCCCTGTCTACGAATCCTATCTAAACCGACTATGCAGATCACAAATTTGTGGTCTGTGTAGCCAACCAATTTGAATTGTTTGCACCCTATTCTATCTCAATCCGCTGACCTTACAAATACTCTATCTAGATATGATCTGGATGGCCTGTTGTGGTGGCTCCATGTTTATACTGTTTATTTTCTTGTGGAAGGGACAAGTTCCAATGGTCAGGCGGTCAGTCTGCTGCCAACTCCCTCTGCGTGGCGGCGTGGGCATGTAATGGCTTTTGATGCGCAGAAACGTATTCAGGTAGCGCCACCTGCAACGATTTCTAGAAGGTGAATATATGTGGGCTCCGTTTGTGAGGCACGCCTTTTCGCAGCTCGTCTCCTTGACGAAGCAGCAGTCCTGGGTAAAGTCCTAGAATGTCACCAGGCCCTTTCTGTCCTCTACAAGCCGGGCAATAGGATCGGTAGATGTTCCGCTTTAGCTATATACAGAGAATTAGAAGCGGGAAGTGCGACGGCGTCCTCGAGGAAACCTTAAGCGTCGACGAAGACGAACTGGCAAGTCTATTCCGGAGGACATTCCAGTCGGTGACTGTTATGGATAATTTCCCTATGTCTTTGGCCTGGTAGTGCTACCGGGGTGCGCTACCGATCTGAGATAAGCTCTATAGGCACAGATGTGCCGTCATACGGGCTTGTCCAAGGCGCTTGCAGATGTTCTACATGCAACCGTTCAGTGTTCGAGCATTGCTGACTTGTGGAGTTATTTCGAAAGGCCGCTGTCGCGTGTGGGATGGATCCATCTGTCAGCCGAGTCCATAATGATGATTATTGCCTCGCCGTCCTACTTTAATCGGGCAGGCAAGGCAGTTTTCTTTTGCCTGGTGACTGTGGCGCAAGAGGTTGTCTGGTGGACGAGGCTGAAAGGAATGAGAGCAGAATACTCCCTCTTCGACTGTTTCAAGTTTCACTTGAAAAGGTGAGGGGGAGGGGAGATGCTGTCCTCAAGTAAATTTATCAAAACGTGGGTGAAAGTTACGAAAATGGCAAGTGTGGATGGTACCACTCTCAGTGTAGTCCTGTGAGTCGGAGGAAAGAAGTTGGAGAGGGCACTCCTCCTTGGTATTCAGGATGATTTTGGATGGTGGGGCTCCTCGATTATCCCTAGAGGTCCTCCTTATCGGGAGGGCTCCATCACTAATTTTTTCCTTTCTAGTACCGTATATGTAAACTTCCCTTCTTTTAATGTACACCGTATATACTTTAAAAAAATTTGTCATTTTATCATCTGTAATCTCCAACACTTTGTGTCTGTTCCCTTTGTGTCTTGTCCCCTTCATTCTTCGCCCTTGAGGCAAATAAAAGAAATTATTATTATTATTATTATTATTATTATTATTATTATTATTATTATTATTATTATTATTACTATACGCTTCCCAGCACAATTTCTTAACGTGCACCTTTTGACATATCAATTTTCTGTTGAAGTTCCTGTAGAAGGAGACCTCAAGCGAAATGTGACAGACTAGCTTTGCTTGGGTCAACGCTTGTGTTGTAGTTGTAGTTGTTGTTGTTGTCGTTGTTATTGCACCTGTATTGTTATTGTGCCGGAGAGAAAACTTACACTGGTAATTCGAACTATGCAACGACGACTAAAGCGTTCGTATTCTCCAAACCGATTCTCTATTACATGTTATCAGATATCTCTAGTTAAACAAGTTGGGATTCTTTGCCAAGAAAGCTCGCATTCATGCATTTTTTCTTTAACCCCCCCCCCCCAAAAAAAAAAACAAAACAGCTGACACAAATTTCGTGACAAACGTAAACATACCTTTTATAGTGAACAACTACTTGACTAAGGCTGAAATGAGTCAGTCTTCTCAATGATTTTCACATCGAAATCGTCACAAAATGGTCGTCGTCGTTGTTGCTGTTGTTGCTGCTGCTGCTGTAATAATACCACCTCGATAATGACAACATCGATGACAATAAAATAACAATGGAAACAACAATAGGGTTTACATTCGTCGGCCCAAAATCAAATAAACGAATAAATACAATAACTGCGTGGCACCTTGGGCAAGTGTCTTCTACTATAGCCTCGGGTCGACCAAAGCCTTGTGAGTGGATTTGGTAGACGGAAACTGAAAGAAGCCCGTAGTATATATGTATATATATATATATGCGTGTGTGTGTTTGTGTGTCTGTGTTTGTCCCCCTAGCATTGCTTGACAACCGATGTTGGTGTGTTTATGTCCCCGTTACTTAGGGGTTCGGCAAAAGAGACCGATAGAATAAGTACTGGGCTTACAAAAGAATAAGTCTCAGGGTCGAGTTGCCCGATTAAAAAGGCGGTGCTCCAGCATGGCCGCAGTCAAATGACTGAAACAAGTAAAGGAGTAAAAGAGTAAGGAAAATATAGGCATATGTGGTAAGAATCACTTCATTAATCCGGTTTTTAAGGTATTTTGTCCCAGTTTGGACAACAGTAATAATGAAGATGGCGATGATGATGATGATTTCAGTGGTGGTGATGGTGATAGTGACAACAACGACGACTGACAATAGTCTATAGTGGAGTTCGTGACCTAGATAATAATATTAACAATATTGAAAAGATAATGTCAGTTGTATTAGTATATTCGCAAACAATTATGCCCAGCCATTTTGTCATGACTGGGTATGGATAAGTCATGTGACTAAACAGAGAACGTCTAGACAAATATTCTGCCGTGTGTAAGGGTCAATTTGTGAAGGAGACTATAATTCAATTTAATTGATGTTGCTATCCATCAATATATGTGTGTATGTGTGTGTATGTGCGTGTCTGAATAAAAATATACACAGACAGACAGACAGACAGACAGGCAGATAGATAGATAGATAGATAGATAGATAGATAGATAGATAGATAGATATATAGATAGATAGATAGATAGATAGATAGATAGATACGCACAGGCGGCGAGCTGGCAGAATCGCTAGCACACCGAGCGAAATGCTTAGCAGTATTTCGTCTGCCGTTACGTTCTAAGTTCAAATTCCGCCGAGGTCGACTTTGCCTTTCGTCCTTTCGGGGTCGATAAATTAAGTACCAGTTGCGTACTGGGGTCGATGTAATCGACTTAATCCGTTTGTCTGTCCTTGTTTGTCCCCTCTATGTTTAGCCCCTTGTGGGCAATACAGAAATAAGACAGATAGATACGCATACATGTGTATATGCATATATGCATGAATATTTGTATTTATGTATGCATGCACGTATGTATACATGCACGTATGTATGTATGTATGTATGTATGTATGTATGTATGTATGTATGTATGTATGTATGTATGTATGTATGTATGTATGTATGTATGTCTCTTTTATTTCTTAATTATTATAAATCTTCCACTGAGGAGGGAGCCAGTTTCAAGGCTCCATTTTTGTGATATAGTTAACACAAGCAATATCACATTTGGAACTTGAGAAAAGTCTTGCATATTTTTACTGTTTCACTCACAGATTGCATTTGTAATGTACGAATTAGCCGGTCGATATATATATATATACCTTATATATATATATATATAATATATATATAATTGTAGCGTTGAAGTGAATCGAACGGCTTTTGTGTGTTTCTTAAATGGCTTACAAACACCTTCCACGCTGCAATTGTTTTCGTTCCAGCACACGATCTCAGATCAAATCACTTGCTATACGAGTACACTTCCGTAAATATATATATATATAGATGTATATATAACGCAATTATGAATATATATATATATATATATATATATATATATATATATACACACACACAATTGCCATGCAATAGTAAGCACTTGGTTAAAAATACGTAGGTACACATCCAGTAGTACCCTCAGATGGTTTATTAACCTCTAACTCATACGGATATAAAGATTCCCTCTAATAGCAGGAGTTGAGTTTGTAATCTGTCATCGAGATTTAAGATTCAAATAACTCAGTGCATCATATGAACACTAAAGTTTGCTGAATGTACGATGAGTATTTCTTAATGGCCTAACGTACATAGTCATAAACAGGCATCACAATCTGTAGTGGTTTGCCCTTCTACGCAGCGGCCCTACAGTTCACAATAACGTCTAATTCCTTATCTTTTATTACCGAGTTCTTTATGGATATTTCCATTAAAAAAAGACATTACAGTCCTACGGATCTTGTTTATGAGTTAATAGATTTGATCCCCCATTGAGAGATGCCCATGACCACGAGGTATCAAATAACAGACGCGTTGTCTAAATAAGATATATACTTATACATAGCATGGCAATGATAGCGAAGACTTTCATATCGTCGACTACCCGCCCCGTCCCTCATTAGCAACGTTTACAAAGCGACTGATAATATTTCAGTTTAGCGGTGTTATCAAGAATAGATTTGCTGAAGCCGTGGTCATTAGTCGAGTCAAGCAGGTGTTCTGTCGTAAACAGAAACCATATTTCGTGGCCTCGACCAAAACGTTCCAATCAACGCTTTTTGGTATTGTGCAACTTGAGTGAGAAGAAGAATGAATTCATTGAAATCAGTGTGACACCTTTTTGTCAAATTGAAAACCGTTTCGTCTATTATTACCACGGTAGTCACGTGGCTATCATTAGACGCTAAGCTTCAATACAAAGAAGCCCCCCGTAAATATAAGAATAACGAGGAAGATTGGACGCTTAATTTCTAATCTTTTGCTTCAATGTATTTGGAAATAAAGAGAGACTTGTTACAAGGAAACGAGGGAATAATTAGGCAGAAGATAAAGGGAAGATTCGTTCGAGAAAATTGTTATTTTATGGAAAATTACACTTGAAAATATTCTATGTTGATTGAATACAAAGGTACGTCACTGCTGCTGCTGTTCATGATGATGATGATGATGATGATGATGATGTAGTTGAGGATAGGGAAAACAACTCCAATCTCTAACTTCAGCACACGGTAACACATTTTTTTAAGGCAGAGATATATTTGATTTGTCTCCCAGTATACTTGACGTACTGTATCAACTTTAGAAAGGTGAAGAACAAAGGAGAAGGAAGAGAAGGATGTGGAGGAGGAGGAGGAAGAGGAGGAGAAGGAGAAGGAGGAGGACTATGTCAGTATCATGATAAAGTATGTTATCGCCATGTATCTTCTACAAAAGTTTCCACTTTAGCGAAACGCACTCGAATGGTTTCTATTTAATTATAAATTAAGATTTTAATGTGGTGCCAAATGGTAAATCCCATGAAATCAGTTCCTAACACGATTTTCTTCATTATCTAAGCTTTCAGTATTTAGACAAGTTTTGTCACCACATTTTGCATGGAACCCATTCGGTGCATGTTAGGGATCATCTTCTGATGAGCCAAATAGCATCAGCCGATCGATATTCGCTCTACGGCAAGTCTTTGAAGAATCGTGAAAAATTGCGCCAAGAGGTGTACGGTTGCTTTGTAGACCTCAAACAGGGACATGACCGCGTGCCACAGGACATGTAGAAATTTTGCAAGAATCATGGATTAATGGGCAACTTTTCGTTGCTTTGAAGTCCCTATACGAATGTCTAGATCTTTGTGTTCGAGTGAAGTCGGAACCTTTCGAAGTAGGTGTTGGACTTCAGCAGGGGAGCGTATTGTCACCTCTCCTCTTGGTGATTTTTATGTGCTGGATCGACATGCGCAGCCGTTGTGGGAGTAGTATCACATTCGATGTATGTATATGTGAAATACGAAATAAAAATTCAGAGTGGCTGTTTGGTAAGTAGCTTGATTACAAACCACAAGGTTCCGGGTTCAGTCCCACTGCATGACACCTTGGGCAAGTGTCTTTTACTATAGCCTCGGGCCGACCAAAGCCTTGTCAGTGGATTTTAAGGACGGAAACTGGAAGAAGCCCGTCGTATATATATATATATATAATATATATATATATATATATATATATATTATATATAATATATATATATATATATATATTATATATATATATATAATATATATGTATATATATATATATGTATATAGTATGTATGTATGTGTGTATATAAGTGTGTGTCTGTGTTTGTCCCCCAACATCGCTTGACAATCGATGCTGGTGTGTTTACGTCCCCGTCACTTAGCGGTTCGGCAAAAGAGACCGATATAATAAGTACTAAGCTTACAAAGAATAAGTCCTAGGGTCTATTTGCTCGACTAAAGGCAGTGCTCCAGCATGGCCACAGTCAAATGACTGAAACAAGTAATAGAGTAAAAGAGTAAAAAGTAATCGCAAAAATCAACATTTTAATCAATATTTTTTTCTAAAAATCATAAAACTAATATAACAATAAACTTTTAAAATATGTAATGAAAAGATAAAAAAGGTAATGGTAAAAAAAAAATAAAATAATAGAAAAGAAATAGGTTTATGAGGAATTTAGAAAAAAGTTTTGAGTTATAAACATTAGAGTTTAGAAACAGAGAATAAGTGTCTATAACAAGATTAAGAATATAAAGTCTACAGCAAAGCTGAAGATAGCCTTTAAGATTATTGCAAGACTAAAAATAGTGAGTCAAGAAAGAAACAAGGAGGGGGACAATAGAATCAATAAGGAGACGGAATGTAGAAATCAAACTACAGGTTATATGGAGACCACACAAAGGATAAAAACTGGATGTTATAAGACTAGGTTAGGAAGAATAAGAACATACACTATTTAAAGACGAAGGTTCTATAGAAGGAACGAAAATGGAGTATGCAATAAATAAATATCGATATCACACGAAGAATGAAGCTAGAAAAGACAGGTGTGGAGGAAATAAAGTTAAGGATGATACAAAGAGCAAAGGAGACTATAGACAGTTGTACAAGATTAGAGATCTAGACTGTAAAAAGACAAATTATTCATATACAATTAAAAAGGTAAAAACAGAAGTTTTACAACGAATAAAGACGGAAACTACAGAATGAATTTTTAAAAATAAAGCAACTGTATAAGGAAGACTCACAGTGATTCACAATGAATAAGAATGAAGATAGAGTCTATCTTTAAGTCAATGGCTAAAAAAGGAAGATAATAGAGATTACAGAAGGAATAAGCAAAAGGGCTATAAGAATAAGAGAAAATCTATAGAAAGACTTTATAGGCAAGACAATGAAAAATGGCCGTTAGTATACAAATGCAAACAGACTATTTTGATAGTCTGTTTGTATTTGTATGTTCTGTAGAGCGAAAGACAACGATAGGAGAAAGTTCTACAAGAGAAATATAAAGAACTACCAAGAAAAGAATTATACTGAAAAATCTGCAGCATCTAATAAAACAACAGTATTAGAATAGCGTGGGTGAGAAAATGAAGAAATGATAGTAAAAATGAGGCTAAAATTTTTATTGAAAGATTCATGAAAACATCCATCACGACAGAAGACAAAATAACAATGAAAAGTATAAAATGCGCTCTAATCAGGAAGACTGTTGGTATCTTGAATGGAATATCGTAGAGCAGTGCTTTTCAAACTTTTTGCTGGAGGAGCGGAACCCCAAGGAAACATTCCACTGGCTCGAGGAACCCCTGTGCAATAATCTAATAGTCTTATGCACACATATCTGCACAGGAGATTTAAAAATTACTGCCGATTTTAGCAGTTTTGTAACTTCTTGCGGAACCCCTGGACTGTACTGGCGGAACCCTGGTTGAAAACCACTGTCGTAGAGATTCACCGATATTGTTATACAGAAAAATCAGTGGAATTAAGAAAAAAATGACAAGCTTATTTATAAATCGTTTCCAAATTGTTTACACTCCAGACTATATAGGAGTGTATCCTGGAAATATCCCGAGTAAGGATACAAACGGAGACAACAGATGATAGCACAGAAGTTAGCATTGACATATAGGTGAGGATGATTTTACACTGATGCAACATAAGCAATTCAGCAGCATGTCAGTAATTACAAATATATCGACATTTTAGATGTTTTAATAATTTCGTGCTTTTCAAAGCATTTTCAATCGGTTTCGCCTTTCGTACAATTGGATGTCTTTCAAGATGTCATCACTCGATTGCGAATTTCATCTAAGGCTTTCTATGGCTACTTACACGCACGCACGCACAAACACACACACACCACACACACCCACAACACACACACACACACACCACACACCACACACACACAACACACAAATACACACACACGCAAACACACACACACACACACACACACACACACAAAATGAATAAAGCGGTAGTTTCATTTATAAACTTTTAATTATGATAAATTAATTATTAATTCCATAAAACTGTACAAATTTCAAAGTGGCATTGTAACTTCGATAGTCAGCGGATTGAAACTATGTTTGATTAGAGAACTCACCTATAACATGTTAAGTGTAGACGTGGAGAGAGGAGGTATCAGATAAAATAAAAAAAGCGAGCATTAAGTTTTACAGATGAAGTTTAGGTTAAAATTAAGATTAAGAATTTTAAAGTTTATCGCGACAGATTATCTATACAATTCAGTGCCAGCACTGATTTGTTACGATGTTTTCTATACAAATAAATCTATGTAGTGGAGGCGCGTGGCTTAGTGGTTAGGGTGTCAGCATCATGATCGTAAGATTGTGGTTTCGATTCCTGGACCGGGTGACGTGTTGTGTTCTTGAGGAAAACACTTCATTTCACGTTGCTCCAGTCCACTCAGCTGGCAAAAATGAGTAAGGCTGCAAGGGACTGGCGTCCCGTCTAGCTGGGGAACACATACGCCATTAAAACCGAGAAACCGGGCCCATGAGCCTGGCTAGGCTTTAAAAGGGCGCATTTTAATTTTTTTTATATATCTATATAGATAATGCGATCGAAGATAGGAAAAAACAGGTAATGGGTGTACATGCATAGCTCAAGCCTGAAGTCTTGTACTCTAGCACCCTTGTTAATTCGCCGCCTATAAGAGAATAAAATTGTTCTAACCGAGAATCGAAACCGAGTGGCAAACTTGACTTGATGGGAGTGTGCTTGTGAAGGAGCTTCTTCGTTATAACTTATTCTGCCTGGAACAGTAGCTAAAAAAGTTCTCATCAAATTATACCCACCGTCTTAAAAAAGAAAGGCGTCAGTGGATAATACAATATAGAAAGGGGAGATGGTTGTGGCTAGAATGTCTTTTATTGGGGTCTGTTCTGTTGGAGCTGACCTGGGGTTAAACAACAGCCACGAGAGAGAGAGAGAGAGAGAAGAGAGAGAGAGAGAGAGAAAATTATGTTTAACTACACAAGTCTCATCTTTTCTGTCAAGATGATAGTGTAATCAAAGATTGGATGGTTCCCAGTAAATTATATTTTGCATTTATTTTATCAGTTTTGGTGAGATGAAAATCTAAATTAACTGAGAGACAGAGGTGAGGAATGAGAAAGAGAGAGAGAGAGAGAGAGAGAGAGAGAGAGAGAGAGAGAGAGAGAGAGAGAGAGAGAGAGAGAGAGAGAGAGCAAAGACTAAATACTGTAAAGTATTTAGTCCGACGCTCTATCATTTCTACCAAGAGGCTGCTCTTCCAAACAGCCGGTATCGAATGCTTTAATTGTCCAGTTGTTGGCAGCTCCGTACAGGCAGCCATCTGTGTCTATTGCAGAGAAGAATTAATAACATTCTTCCTGTTCGAAAACGAAATCTCCAATAGAATTGGCAGAGAGATTAACATCTGGCCGAGTTATAATCTAACAGGCGTAATGTCAGAAAGTAGAGTTTAATGCGATACTTAACATAGAGCGGAGGGGAATCAGTAAATTTGGAACGACTAGAAAAACTTTATTTAGAAAAAAAAAAAATTCATGTTAACCGGTGTAAAGCTGTGAATGTTGCCCATAAAACATGGTTATGAAATTCTCTTTCCAGTGGCAAAGCATTCAGCGGGGGAACTCTAGCTAATCAGAAACAGATTTCTTATGAGAAGTATATAAAAAAAAAAAAAGAGAGAGAAAAGTAGAAATATAAAAATATAAATAACAGGAAAACAACTACCGTTGGCTGCTGCCAAGTTAGTTTCCCTGCTGTAGGATTAAAATTCCAGATTTTATATTCTTTGCAGCTTCTGCTTTCTGCTCGGATTCTAAATAAATATTTGTGGCCGATTCCATTAAAAGATAGAACAACCAGTATATTTGGGTGGTTACGATTCTTGAAATGTTGTATATATATATACACACAGGCTAGTGGCAGTGTCAGTGTGTGTGCGTGTGTGCGTGGTGTGTGTGTGTGTGTGTGTGTGTGTGCGTGTGTGTGTGTATGTGTGTGCGTGCGTGCGTGAGTGTTTGTGTGTGTGTTTGTGTGTGTGTGTGTGTGTGTGTTGCGTGTGTGTGTGGTGTGTGTGAGTGTGCGTGCGTGAGTGTGTGTGTATGTGTGTGTGTGTGTGTGTGTGTGTGTGTGTGTGTGTGTGTGTGTGTGTGTGTTGCGTGTATTTGTTCGTGTGCACACTCTCATGTGCTGATTGAGACAGTCTTTAAAATTCAAACCGAATTTAGACGTATTATTTGAAGATAAAAGTCCTTTGTTGGAACAGTCAGTTTTCTTTCTTCTTCTAGTCCTGAAAACACTCTATAGAAATAGATTTATGACACATTATTCTATGTCAATGTCTCTTTCATTATTTGGTATTTATTATAAGCCCTGGCTTTGATGTACGCATACAAAAGAAAGCAGTGTTGATGAAAATGGGGAGAAATAAAAAAAAGGCCATCTTTAATACATTAAAGATGATAATAAATAGCCTGAACGCTAATGGCAGATCTCGTAACACATTGATCCATTAGAGAACCGTCAGGTCTTCATGTTATAATTTCAGTGAAGTTGACTTAGAATGACATTTCGTCTCTTCTCTAATATAAATCGACTAATTATAATCAGATTTATTATGCAACAAAACATTTGAGAGAGTAAACAAGTCTCCCTCGAATCACACCATCTTAAAAGTAAGGACATGTTAGATAATATAGTCCAAGATACATTTGTGTCTGAATAAGTGGCAGATGACAGGTTAGATCATTTTGATTATTGGTCTACAGGATCAGAAGTCACAAGAACTGACCTTAAGATAAACAACAAAACAGTCTATCACTGCCAACTGTGACTTATATATATATATATATCTTCATAAATTGTATTTAGGGTTAAGTGGCCAGAGTTACACAGAGTTAAATATGTTGTTTATGGACACCTTTTAGAGTTGTTCAGTTGTAAGTTGATGAGGTGAAGACTCAAATATTCAAACATATAACGAAAAAAATCTGATTTATAATTAATTCAGTTTCTGCTTCAGTCTTGAATATTACGAATTCAAACTCGAACAGGTTATGTTATCATGTTATCATTTCAGGAACGAATAAAATTAGCATCAGAGAATCTACACAGCAGTAAATAATATTCGTGAGACAACGTTTAGCGTTCCATCAAGTTTAGAGACAACTGCAGATCAGGCAAACCAAGATGAGCAAGTCCCAGGCGAGATATCGTTTTATCGATATCAGGCACTGACAAAGTACAAAACTGAAAAGAATAGCAATGAAAATGGTTCTAGTCTGGTTGCAGAAATAATATGAAAGAGAATTTACCGTTTTATTAGCATCAGAGAGAAAGGGTGAAAGTATGAGCGGTGTAACTGAACTCTGAACATTTAACTCAAGATATTTGTTACTGACCGAGCTATCATTTGCGTAGATTTGCCATTGAATACAAATAACATTAGGTGTAGTTATCAAAATATTCAATTATCATCAACGTAGGACATTTAGGAAATTATAATGAATTGTACAACCTGCAAGAAATTGCAGACAAATATCTCTAGAAGCTACCCTCTATAAACTTAACAAAAGTAAGACACGTTGTTAGATCAATTATGTCTGAATAGTCAACGATATCGCCACGACTGGAAGGACTTTCAGGACTGATATGGTCGATCAAGGGTGATCTGGGGACAACAAAAACCACAGTTACCGTCTATAAATTGAATCTATGAAGCCAGTACTACGAAGTACTTCGTTCGGGTGGCTGTATTATATATATATATATATATATGTTACTAATATCTTGTATCTAGGTATATCAGTTGCACCTTTGTCAAATTGGAAACAGGTTTAGCTTTATCCCCGATCAACAGGTGTGTCTACACCTGAATAACTTCTCTGTTGCTGATTATTAATATGGAACTAAAGTGCAGTGACTTTTTTCATTGTATATGTGTGACTATATATAGATAAATATACTTGTTTACACATAGACAAAGATATATTTCTTACGCACACACACACACACACACATACACACACACTCACATGCAAGTTTGAATGTACAACACATACACTCACGAAAAGAACATCACAGACACACACATATATTTACAGGCGTTCAAACGTGTGTATGATGTACAAGCAAATACACAAAAGCATTGTGTGTGTGTGTGCGCGCGCGTTGGCCAACAGTAAGCTAAGCAGTGCAAACAGGAGGCTTCTTCAATGACTATTTAACAGCTGTAATTACATCCACAGTTTTAGGAAGAAACCGTATCTGCGTAATTGACCTGTTGATAGTCTTCTCGAAGTGACTGTTACCCATCGAATAGAATACTGTGTTCCATGAAACAGAGACATAGTAATGTTGTATATCCTGATCGCACCTGAACCTGAGTACCGAATGACATAAAATCCAGCTCTGGCTGACACAAATCGTAAGTTTATCTTTTACTTCGACATTCTCAATGAATGGGATAGTCTGCTGGCCATTATCAAACCCAGTAAAGAGGGACACTGCGAGGAAATTTACTGGAAACCTTCCAAATCGACCAGCCTTGAACATTTATACTCGGTTAGTGTATTTATTGACCAGTTTCCGGTGCACTTATGTCAAGTAGTGTACAGACATTTTATTCTCTCTGCCTTCTTAATAAAGTTAACATCGTTACTATTTCCCCCGGCCAAACCATTGTAAAAGTTGTAAAACACTTACAAATATCCAGCGTACGTTTCATAAAGAAAAAAACATGATACGCCTGTATGTTGTTGTTACTGCTGTTGCTGTTTTATTTAAACCAAGTCATTCCTGATCAATTCTTTGATCAAATAATTAAACTATAACCATCTCGTCTTATTTTCAGGTATTTTCTAAACTACTGTATTTTATTCAGTGAGACCTTTTACAAGATAGTAGGGTTCCAGATCATTCCACTCGAAAATACCTATTTCTTTACTCCCTACAAAGAGCTAAACACAGAGAGGACAAACAAGGACAGACAAACGGATTAAGTCGATTATATCGACCCCAGTGTGTAACTGGTACTTAATTTATCGACCCCCAAAGGATGAAAAGCAAAGTCGACCTCGGCGGAATTTGAACTCAGAACATAACGGCAGACGAAATACGGCTACACATTTCGCCCGGCGTGCTAACGTTTCTGCCAGCTTGCTGCCCTATTCTACTCGTAAATACGCCGGTGAAAGATGGTGGTAGATGATCTTCACAATGGACTCAACTGATAGCTGAGTTCATCCAACGCATGACGGCAGATGATCGTCATAACTCCACAAGTTCGTGCTTGGGCACTGTGCGATTACATACAAAACGATCTTGTCGCTCTGCTAGAGATTGCAACCAAATCTATCAAAATTTCCACCCTGTCATCTTTAAAAACATTGAAAGACATTGGATAATGTATTTCTAGGTTCACTTGAAGTGAACCTAGAAAATTTGGATGGGTGCTATTGGAACAACAGAGATCATAGGCCTGTCTGTCTAGTAAGAGGCGACCTACGGTTAAACAACAACTAAAATGTGAATCAGCAATTGTGTATTATCGATGACATCTTGCATCTAAATTATCAAATGCTATGTATTTGCAGATGTAGCAGAATATATGACACTTAAAACCCAATGGTATTAACACTCCGGATGTATACACACCCTACTGACGGGATAAAATTTATCTCT
This sequence comes from Octopus sinensis, assembly GCF_006345805.1. NCBI lineage: Eukaryota > Metazoa > Mollusca > Cephalopoda > Octopoda > Octopodidae > Octopus > Octopus sinensis. The sequence goes on along the minus strand of NC_043007.1, from coordinate 72,388,261 downwards.
TTTCCATAATATTATCAACTAAATATATTTGCCAACTCTCTGGTCGATAATGAGTCACGGAACATTGGTTAGTTGATGGTATTGCAGCTATGCGTGTGTGGTTGATAAAAATACAGAACCGTTTCAAAAGCAACCGACATGCGACATTTGATTGTAACTCTACAGAGACTCATTTCCAAACGATGGCTGTGTTACTGAATTTGTGAAAGATAGTGGCAAGGAATATTAGGAATACGATATTACCATTAAGTTCGATGATGGTGATTATAATATTGATTGTGATGGCGATGGCGATGAGGAATTTTAAACAGATCCATGCAGTTTTATAAGTACACACATATAATATATATACAAGAAGCAAAAGCGGTGAAATTAGTGATGAAGATCATGGGATTAAAAATGTGTTGGTGAAACGCTGATCACCCAACCATAACTATTGAAATGAGTGGTTTCGCAGCGTCACAGGCTTGATGAGAATGACCGCTTATGCGATATATTTAATCTGTTTTATAGACTTAAATGACAATAGCCAAGGAACATATACACTAAATCAAATGGTCATTGCTAACTTTTATTTGAACGTAAAGGAAATATCCAACATATTTTGAAAAATAATAAACACTTGAGTCTATTAAATATCAAAATGTCCCTCATTTCTCACTAACACAACACTTAACAAAAGATGCTTCCACTCTGGTAAAAAAAAAAAAAACGGATAGAGAAATCCTTGTTTCCAAATTCAATTCCTTGTGAGAGAATTCAGAAATTTATTGAAATTATTTCCAACACATTACAAGTTGCTAACATTCAATAAAGAGATATTCATAGGCGCAGGAGTGGCTGTGTGGTAAGTAGCTTGCTTACCAGCCACATGGTTCCGGGTTCAGTCCCACTGCGTGGCACCTTGGGCAGGTGTCTTCTACTACAGCCTCGGGCCGACCAAAGCCTTGTGAGTGGATTTGGTAGACGGAAACTGAAAGAAGCCCGTCGTATATATGTATATATATATATATATATATGTGCGTGTGTGTTTGTGTGTCTGTGTTTGTACCCCTAGCATTGCTTGACAACCGATGCTGGTGTGTTTATGTCCCCGTTAC
>NC_043007.1:72372161-72382161 GCF_006345805.1 Octopus sinensis | reverse complement strand
GAAAAAAAAACAAATTTGGTCGTCTTGTAGTCGAGGGCTTTTCGTTGATGCCCGACACCACTGGGAGGTGGCCCTCGAAGTTGCTGGAAATGGAGATTTCCAGGTCCAAATTCTTGAACGGCACATGTGTGTGTGTGTGTGTGTGTATGTATTTGTGCGTCCGTTTGTCCCCCAACCATCGCTTGACAACCGATGCTGGTGTGTTTATGTCTCCGTTACTTAACGGTTCGGCAAAAGAGACAGATAGAATAAGTACTAGGCTTACAAAGAATAAGTGCTGGCGTCGATTTGTTTGACTAAAGGTAGTGCTCCAGCATGGCTGAAGTCAAGTGATTGAAACAAGTAAAAGAATAAAAGAATATATAGATAGATAGATAGACAGGTAGACAGACAGACAGACAGACAGACAGACGGATAGATAGATAGATCGATCGATCGATAGATAGATAGATAGATAGATAGATAGATAGATAGATAGATAGATAGATAGATAGATAGATAGATAGATAGATATAGATATAGATATATTTGAGGCGCATGTATGGCTGAGAATTAGGTTCAGTTGCACTGCATAGCACCTAGAATAAGTTTCTTTTATTATAGCCTCTGCCTGACCAAAACCTAGTGAGTGGATTTGGTAGACGGAAACTGAAAGAAACCCGCCATATACGTGTGTGTGTGTAAAAGAGTATTTATGTATTCTATTTTCTAATTATTGTAAATCTTCCACTGAGGAGGGAGCCGGTTTCCAACAAAGATACAAAGCTCCATCTTTGGGATATAGTTAACACAGACAAATTCACATTTGGAACTTTCACATGTATGTACGTATGTATGTATGTATGTATGTATGTATGGTTCAAGAAAAAATGCTTAAGAGCACAGTGTCATACGTAGTTAATTATAAAAAGCTAAGAGAACATATATGATTGGTGAAGAACGTATGTTGCCAAAAACAGGTAGAATTGCAGATGTTATTAACAGAAAGAACAACGAAGACGAAGTATTTCTGTTAATCTCCATGTCTAGTTATGGCAATAAACACCAAATACTATTCAGCTATGTCTGGAGAGAGTCATTTTCTTTTTGTGCCTTCTAATGTAAGGCACACCGGTAAAATTTCCACTTATTTCTTATTTTTATTTTCCTAAAATTTTCGTTGCGTCTTGCAACCTTTAGACTATTGAAAAGGTTACAAGACGCAACGAAAATTTTAGGAAAATAATAAGAAATAAGTGGAAATTTTACCAGTGAGTGTGTTACATTATAAGGCACAAAAAGAAAATAACTCTCCCCAGACGCAACGGAATATGCTTCAACACACGAACTCATATAAAGAATCTTATAAACCAAATCCAAAAACGAAATACCATTCAGCTATTTAATAGGAATTCCCTTAAAACAAACAACAGCGTTAAATATGTTGTATCGAAGCAAACAAGCACATCCATCTTACCGAAGATATTCATATTTTCTATTAATAAAGTTTTGTGTGGTCTTGAATAAACATAATTTGTTAGCAATTTTTGTTTAGTATAGCTAAATATCGACTATATTCTTTATTTCTTATTAAATTTTATAACAGTAAACGATGGCTGCGAAAACATTTGACTAGTAAAAAGAGCGTCGTGAGGGAAGAAAGTTTAAGAAATAATTATGTAGAGTGCCAGATCTTGTTTCGTGGATTTCACTATTCAGCCTGTTTATGTATATTCAAAGATTGGCATAATTACAGCAGAGACGAAGTGGATTCAGTCACCTGGTAGTTTCATTTGAACCTGTAGTGGAAACTATATGGCTAATCTGGTGTCTGTATCGTTATTTGTTAAGATCTGATATGAGGGAATGCAAGATGGCTGTTGTGTTCTTGATAACTGTGGTAAGAATCTCGCAGCCCAACCACATGGCTACGGGTTCAGTCCCACTGCGTGGCACTTTGGGAAGTGTCTTCCGCTATATATTTCTTTATTACCCACAAGGGGCTAAACACAGAGGGGACAAACAAGGACAGACAAACGGATTAAGTCGATTACATCGACCCCAGTGCGTAACCGGTACTTAATTTATCGACCCCGAAAGGATGAAAGGCAAAGTCTACCTCGGCGGAATTTGAACCCAGAACGTAACGGCAGACGAAATACGGCTACGCATTTCGCCCCGCGTCCTAACGTTTCTGCCAGCTATAGCCTCATACCGACCAAAACCTTATAAATGGATTTGGTAGACGGAAACTGAAAGAAGCTCGTCATATATGTGTGTGTGAGTGTGTGTGTGCGTGCGTGTGTGCATGTGTGTCTGAGTGTGTATGTATATGTCTTTGTGCTTGTGTCTGTCTCCCCCCACAACACACCCCCGCATGACAACCGGTGTTGGTGTGTTTATGACCAATATTATAGCAGTCCTGCAAATGATTTTGACAGAATAAGCACCAAGCTTAAAAAATTCTTGAAGGCGATGTCCATCATGGCATTAGGCTAATGTCTAAACAAGTCAAGGCTAAAAAGTAAAAGATAGGAGGGAATGGAAGATATTATCTGCTGTGTGTCTATATATTTGCGTTTAAACATCGGCTAAGATGTTTATGTTCGATGGTAACTATTAGTGGTATTCATAGATAGGGTCTGAATATGTTTGCTTTGATGTGAACAAAGAAGTCCGAGTGCATGTATTTGTATGTGTATGTATGAATATGTGTATGAATGTGTATGGTTAGCGTAACAGACATTACTTGAGAATCGTGTCCAAAGACACGATGAAAATATTAAGTGAAATTACAGATGATTTTAAAGAAATATTTCACTTCTATCAGATTTCAATAGAGTCAAATAACTATTATCACTATCTGATATGCTACACAACTGGATTCGACTACATAGGTTATCCAGTTTTGTACTCGAACCACACGTCACACTCTGATAGACTCCATCTTAGCGTTTCGTTTATCTAATAACAACACTTCTGTTTTAGCACAGGCTCGCTGTTACTATTTCAATTAAACCGTTTTGTGTCATCTGTGATATATTTCTCATTCGAATGCCGAGCCTTTAGTGGACTAAACAAGCCTCACAAATATTTATAATTATATTTTCATCTCCCACTTTCGTTCTTTCTTTTTCTCTCTCTTTCTCTCGCTCTCTTTCTCTCTCTCCTCTCTCTCTCTCTCCTCTCTCTCTCTCTCTCTCTCTCTCTCACACACACACATACGTATACAATTCTCACTTAGATTTGGTCCCAATTGCCAACGAGCATTTGGTATACATTCTCGGGAAGCGAAGATAATTTCAATAAAGATAAGAAAGAATTTATTTTGTAAGTTATTTAATATAACTTTAATCATTCTTTGTTGTACAAATACATGCCACTAGCCACTCGAAATCATTCACTAATTTTTACATTTATATATGTGCCGAGTGTATCTATGAGTGCGTATGTACATACATACATACATACATACATACATACATATACATACATACATACATACATACATACATACATACATACATACGTGCGTGTATGTGCGTGTGCATGTGTACATACAAACAAGCCATACATATATATATATAATAAATCATTTTAATGGTGGCACTCGAAGTAGATAAAGCTATATATATAACAGAATGATCATTAGAATCTTTTCTGTTTGGGTACAGCTGTAGAAATTTCAAAGCTTACTGAAAATTTTTTAAACTGGCGTATTAATGTAGTTTTCCTAGCTGAATCTCAGGAGATATTTCACTTTTTCCAGAAATTTTTTAAAACAGATATAGAGGTTTAAAGATAATTTTCACCCAGTCAGAAAACAGGATTTGGAAGCTGCCATTTTATGCCTGACTGTGGCCATGCTGGAGCACCACCTTTAGTCGAGCAAATCGACCCCAGGACTTATTCTTTGTAAGGCTAGTACTTATTCTATCGGTCTCTTTTGCCGAACCGCTAAGTTACGGGGACGTAAACACACCAGTATCGGTTGTCAAGCGATGTTGGGAGGACAAACACAGACACACAAACACAAACACATACATATATTTACATATATACGACGGGCTTCTTTCAGTTTCCGTCTACCAAATCCACTCACAAGGCTTTGGTCGGCCCGAGGCTATAGTAGAAGACACTTGCCCAAAGTATCACGTAGTGGGACTGAACTCTGAACCATGTGGTCGGTAAACAAGCTACTTACCACACAACCACTCCTACGCCTGAATTATGTACCTTATGAAAAATTACATCCTATGTCTTGATATAATTATATATATCTTTGCAATAAATATTTTATGGAAATATGTGAGTGGATTTTCTTAGTTAATACCGCGGCATTGTTGTCGTTTGGGAGGGGCTTGATGGCTGCATGCATGTAAGTGCAATCAGTTGGGTTTCCATGTATATAGTTACGATTATACCTCTTATATTATTTATTTATTTATTTATGTTTTTGGCTGTGTTTGTGGCTATGTATGTGTATGAGTGTATGTGTGTGTGTATACATATAATTATGTATGTATGTGCGATGGATCTGTGGATGTGCGTGTGCGTACGTGCGTTTCTTGACTAACTAACCGTAAAATTTCCTTTGTGATTCAAATTTAAAACTATAAGCCAATCGAATCAATCTAGAATAATCAATATCAAGCGGACAGAGGAATTAGACTTATTGATATGTAGATGTCCGCTTGATGTACTTGGTACAGTCATGGTTGTTATTATTATTATTATTATTATTATTATTATCATTATTATTATTATTATTATTATTATTATTATATTATTATTATTATTATTATTATTATTATTAATATTAATTTTTATTGACTTTTTGTAGGGTTATAATTTTATGAACTGAACTGTGTGTTTTTTTATTTATTTTTTTTTATGTATATATGTCTGATTTAAATTTAAATGTGAGTGTGTATATATTTTCCTTGATGTTAGTTATGGAACTAGGAGTCCAATATGTAAAATAACTGTGTTTGTTAATGTATATTGAAATATTTTGTTTATTTTGTATTATCGTATTAATGTGTATATATATATATATGTGTAGTATTATGAGTGTCTATGCACACATTTTTATATTTTATATTTTTATATTTATATGTAAAATTTTTTTTCACACTTATATTAAATTAAATTCTCTGAAGAGGCCGTGGGACATCCTTGTTAATGTCTCATTTATACCTGCCTTATATGGCTTATAGGTTAAATGAGGCATACTTGTCCTCACGGCCGAAACAGCTGTCAGATATGATGTAATTGTATTTTATATTTCTATTTCCTTGTCTAATTATATTTACAATATATTTTGTATAATGTCTTTGCTGTTATGTAATGGTGTAATAAAGTATTGATTGAGTATTATCTGATGGTTGATTGATTTAAGTATGTTTCTCCATTTTCTAATTTTGTATATATATATATATATATATATATATATATATATATATATTTCTTTACTACCCACAGGGGGCTAAACACAGAGGGGACAAACAAGGAAAGACAAACGGATTAAGTCGATTACATCGACTCCAGTGCGTAAATAGTACTAAATTTATCGATGAAAGGCAAAGTCGACCTCGGCGGAATATGAACTCGGAACGTAACGGCAGACGAAATACAGCTACGCATTTCGCCCGGCGGCTAACGTTTCTGCCAGCTCGCCGCCTTAACTTAGGCATATATGTAGTATATATATGCATTTGCGTATATGTGTGTATTAAAGATAAAAGTTGTCTGTTTTGTTTATTGATTTCTCTCTAAAACTTTATGATGGATACATTCCCTCTTTCTTTTCCTCTCACTCATTCCCCCTGTCCCTCTCTCTCGATGCCTCTCCCTCCCCCCAAACAGACTTTACAACAAATGGTTAATTAGTCTTTCCATTATAATTTCCACCAAATCCTTCCTCCCAAAGCTACTTACACCTGCGTTGATGGGGCCAAGACTGGCGTTTCCTGATAATGTTGACCGTATATACATACGTACAAGGCAGTGTTTATTTAAACAAATAACTAAACGGGCTTCCGTTTATTGATGGACCTCTTAACATTGATGACAACAATGAGGAGGATAGGGAGGAGGATGATGATGATAGGGAGATGGGGGGAGGATAGGGAGGAGGAGGAGGAGAAACGTAATGGGAGAGGGAGAAGTGGGGGAGGAGACAGATGTGGTGACTGTGGGGGAGACAGAATTGTTTAACGATATCATTAAGCTGACATAGATGTCGTTGAAGGGGGAGGAGGAGGAGGAGGCAGACATTGACGACGACGACGACGAGAAAGAGGAGGAGGAGGACGAGGAGGACGAAGAGCACGAGGGAAGGAGGCCGGGTGAAATAAAGAGATGATGATGATGATGATGATGATGATGATGATGATTGTGATGATGATGATGATGGTGATGGTGGTGGTGATGATGATGATGATGATGATGATGAGGATGATGATGAGGATGATGATGATGATGAGGAGGAGGAGATTGACGACGTCACCAATGAATGTATAAAACTCCGTAAGAAATGAAGTAAATGCCACAAAGTAATATAAAATGAGATTTTATTGTGATGTTTAGTGGGAATGAAATCCCCCCCCCCGCTCTTTTTTCGTCTTTTTCTTGGGAGTTCAACGGAGCACGTATGAATCACAGCAGCGATTAGATCGAGCAGCTAAATCTGATTCAATGGCCCCACTTGACAGCAGCATCTTGCTTCTTTTCTCTGGCTTGAACTAAACACAACTAAATTTTACTCTTTGAAGCCAGCAGGCAACATACTTTTCTTTATATATATATTTCTTTTCTTTTTATTTTTATTAACGGGTTTTTTCTTTTTTTCTTTTTACACCATACAAACCACACACGCAAAAACGCGTACGAGCACATACGAACACACACGGAAACACGTACAAGCACACACATACACACACACACACGCACATACACACATGCAAATACACAGTATGAGAGAGAAAGGAGGGAGCAGATAAAAAGGAGCGAGAGAGAAAAAAGAGAAAGAGAGACAGAGAGTGAGAGCGAGAGAGACAGAGAGACACAGAGAGAGAAGGACGCGATAAAGATGAGTGACTAACTTTTGACTTCCGAGCGACACGTAGCGTTCATCCTTAATGAGGTGTCACCTCTTCTTATGTGTGTGTATGCATCTATACATACCTACATACATTCATTCATACATTCATACATACCTACATACATACACACATACGTACATACATAAATACATATGTATATATATATATATCATACGCACACCACACACTCTGTGACTGCAGTCAAGACAATATTGTCGCAGATGTTTTAGAGCCTGCTATGACAGTAATTGCTTCGGTCATCTTTAAACTTTCTTGTGACACGAACCTTGATAGACTAAATGCACATATTTAACAAACCTCTGATGAAGCTCCATGACAAGTCAGCGCTATTTTAGATATTTTATGTTAACATATCTCAGTAGTTCGTACAAGTAACGAGAACACAATGAAATCTGCGCCGATAAACATCAGCGAACTTATTGTTTGTTTTTCAAACTTTCTGACGTCTTATAAGAAACTTTGCCAGAGGGCTTCTTTCCTTGTTATCATCTTGTTCATTAATTCCAGAACATAAATATTCATCTGGACGACTGAAAGTAACGAAGATACCCTGTTTTCCCTTGAGTAAATTACTGGTATATTATATATAGAGATTACTGGTATACTGGTGTATGCAGGAGTGGCATATGGTTCCGGGTTCAGTCCCACTGCGTGGCATCTTGGGCGAGTGTCTTCAACTATAGCCTCGGGCCGACTAGAGCCTTGTGAGTGGATTTGGTAGACGGAAACTGAAAGAAGCCCGTCGTATATATGTATATATATATATGTGTGTGTATGTATGTTTGTGTGTCTGTGTTTGGCCCCCTAGCATTACTTGACAACCGATGTTGGTATGTTTACGTCCCCGTCACTTAGTGGTTCGACAAAAGAGACCGATAGAATAAGTACTGGGCTTACAAAGAATAAGTCCCGGCGTCGATTTGCTCGACTAAAGGCGGTGCTTCAGCATGGCCGCAGTCAAATGACTGAAACAAGTAAAAGAATAAAAGAGTAAATAAGTTATTTTTTGCTAAAATTACTAATCCGGGAATCTTTTGATACGACCTCGTATCTATATGTGTTTTGTGTATGTTTGCTTCCGCTCCCATCCCCACCGCTTGACAACTGGCATTGGTATTTTTACGTCCTCGTAACTTAGGGATTCAGCAAAAGAGACCGATAGAATAAGTACTAGACTTTAAAAGAAATTTAATTCTGGGGTCGATTCGTTCGACTAAAAACATGGCCGCATTCAAAATTACTGAAACAAGTAAACACACGCGCATGCACACACACACACACACACCACACACATTATTTGTCTGCAGATAATTAATAAACACCAGTGTAACCAATCATATACACACCCATCTATAATATTTAATATTACATGCTCTACCTTGAACCACATTATGTTTTATGATTACGCATAATTAACATATTTAATGTTACGGTGAGTTTAGAACCATACTAGCAGAGATACCCGGCGTTGCTCGCAGTTAAATGGGATCTTTTCATTTCCAAGGCCTGTTTTGTCAGATTTTTCTAGTTAACTAAATAATTTGAAACTTCGTATACTGGTAGAGTGTCTCAAAAGAAAACACTAGTTTCAACTTGTTTATTTGAGAAAAATGTATTTTATAACTTTAAGGGTAGATTAAATCTGCGAATTTTAACCAATCGTATTGTTTGTTTTCATTTTTGAACTAATTACTGCTTATCTTAGTGTGACGTAGAAGCTATTTTGTGACGTAGACAGCTGTGCGTAGGTCTGTGTTTTGTGTGCGTGTGTGTGTGTTTGATGGGGTGTGGGAGACAGAAAGTATGTGTGTAAGTGAAGTACTTCTGTTAGTGTGTGTGAAGAGACAGAGAGAGTAATGTGTGAAGAGAGAGATAACTGATTTTTTACCGGTGTATGTGTGTATATGTACTTATGTATGTGTGTGTGTGGGATTATATGTATGTGTGTGTGTATGTTGTGTGTGTATGTATGTGTGTGTATGTATTGTTGTTGTAGTATGTATGGCCGATTCAGTGTTTACATATTTCGAGTTAAAACGAAGATTACCAAAACATTTTGTCTATATCTTCGATCACTGTCATTAATCCATTGAGTCAACCTCATTATTTTCTACATAACAAAGGTAATCTTTCGTTTTAACTCGAATAATGTAAACACTGAATCGGCCATACATAACACACACACGTGCCAAAGAAAAAGTTACAGAAATAAAAGTTACACGAATAAAGTAAGGATAAAAATCACAAAAAGATACGAAATTTACAAAACTAAGTTAGTTATATAATATATAGTTTAATATAAGTTAGTAATAATATATTAAAAAATGTGAATAGAAACTGAAGGAATACGGTGTTTACATTTCACGTATGTTAAATACGTCATCAAATAGCGTTACGTCTATGAGACGAAGTAAATAATATGAAGCCGAAGACCGAATCCATTGGTTAAAATTCTAATTATTAAACAATGTTAAACTTTGAAATTACAATTCCGTTTTCATTCTGGTTTACAATTATGTTTTCTTTTGACACATTCCACCAGTATACGAAGTTTCAAATTGTTTGGTTAAGTAGGAAAAATCTGAAAAAACAGGCCTTGGAAATGAAAAGATCCGTGAAATGGCATAGTGTTTTATTGTTTTATTTGTTTCGGTCATGTGACTGCGGCCATGCTGGGGCATCGCCTTTAGTTAAAGAAATGGATACCAGGAGTTATTCTTTGTAAGCCTAGTACTTATTCTATCGGTGTGTTTTGCCAAACGGTTAAGTTACGGGGACGTAAGCAGACCAACATCGGTTGTCAAGCGATGGCGGGGGTACAAGCACAGACACATAGACACACACACACACACACACACACGCACACACACAGATATGGCTATGTGGTAAGTAGC
>NC_043007.1:72362161-72369661 GCF_006345805.1 Octopus sinensis | reverse complement strand
ATGTGTCTGTCTGATCAACTTCCCCTCCTTCTCTCACTCGATCGCTCTCACCAATTTCCTCCCCTGTCTTCCGGTGATTAACCATATATTTAGCAACGTTAATAATAGCTATCTTTTATCTTTTACTTGTTTCAATCATTGGAATGCGGCCATGCCACAGCACCCCGTAGAAGGGTTTACTCGAACAAATTTAAATCGACTCCAGCGTTTGACTGGTATTATATTTTGTGAAAGAGGAATTTTACTTAGGTGAAGTTTGAGTTCAGAATATAATGAGCCGAAATAAATACTGCAAAGCATTTTCTTCGACGCTCCCCTAATGATTTCCCACTCCAATAATGGTTTCAAAGTTTTGCATAAGGCCGGCAATTTTGCGTGAGGGGTAAATCGATTACATTGACCCCAGTGTTCAACTGGTATTTATGTCAGCGACCCCGAAAGGATGAAAAGCAAAGTCGATCGTGGCGGAATTTGAACTCAGAACGTAAAGACGGACGAAAGCATTTTGCCCGGCGTGCTAACGATTCTGCCAGCTCCTTGCCTTATTATTGATAAAGATTTCATATTTTGGCACAAGGTTAAAAATTTCTGGGAAAGGGGCTAAATCGATTACATTGACCCCGGGGATCTTTTCGGTTTGAACGGCAGTTTTTAACATAATTTATAGGTAACTAAAAAATTTTAAACTTCGTATACTGGTAGAATGTGTTTATAAAACATCTTTTTCTCTTGGCTTTATTGAGAACATTCTATGCTTTGTAAGATATTTGTTGTTTTTTTCTTCAATTTCTGCAACTTCAACCAATCACTGACGTCTATTGAGGTAAAAAAACATTCTGTGCCGTATGAATATGTCCCTCGTTTAAGAATCAGATTGGGTTTATTTACATTTGTGAAGAAAAAAAGATACCCTTCCCCCACCCTTAACCCTAACCCTAACTAACCCTTAAACAGATTGAAATGCAGTAGATCGATACTAGGGTCATAATTATGGGTGGCAATTTCATATGACACCGCCAGAAAAAACTGCCGTTCAAACCGAAAAGATCCGATCCCAGTATTCCACTGGTACTTATCATAGCGACCCCGAAAAAATGAAAAGCAAAGTCGACCTCGGCGAAATTTGAACTCAGAGCATAAAGACAGATGAAATACCGCTAAGCGTTTTGCTCGGTGTGCTAACGTTTCTGCCAGCTCGTCGCCCTGATTTCCCATTCTAATAATCTTTTCTACAATAGGCACAAGGCCCGGATTCTGTGGGGAGGGGGAAGTTGATAACATCGACACCAGTACTCAACTGGTACTTATTTTATCGACCCCGAAAGGATGAAAGGCAAAGTCGACCGCGGTAGAATTCGAACTTAGAACGTTGTGACCGACGAAATACTGCTAAGCATTTCGCCCGGCGTGCTAAGGATTCTTATATCTTTACTGCCCACAAGGGGCTACACACAGAGGGGACAAACAAGGACAGACAAACGGATTAAATCGATTATATCGACCCCAGTGCGTAAATGGTACTTATTTAATCGACCCCGAAAGGCTGAAAGGCAAGGTCGACCTCGGCAGAATTTGAACTCAGAACGTATCGACAGACGAAATACCGCTGAGCATTTCGCCAGGCGTGCTAACGATTCTGTCAGCTCACCGCCTTAATTCCCCACTCTAATGATGATTTCTATCATAGGCACTGGTCATCGAATAATAGGAGGGGCCGCGATACTTGACTATTATTTATTCTATCAAAACCGGATTAATTTAAGACAATATCGTCCTCAGTGTGAATTGAACTCAGGTCGCAAAGAGATGTTTCTAAAAGATTTCTGTTCGATTCTACTCATTTTCGCAATCTATACTTAATAGTTTTTGGCTTACAAATAATCTTCTGAGCACACATTTTCACAGCAATGAAATAATATATTTAGTTTGCGAGTGTTCAGTAAAAACTTGTGCCGTGATTCTGTACTTAGTTTATTCTATAATCAAAATATCTACTCTACATCTTCACCACCCTCTCACCCACCCACTACCAGTATCTTTGGACTCGTCCATTTTCCTGCAACGTTCAAGTTAAGAGTTATTATGTGTCATGTTGAATATCAACTTCATCTCATCTAACTTAAACAATCAATTCGGTTTGCAATCTGCAATCTGTTCAATCCATGATATTCCCGTGGAGAGTGAAACCAAAGTCTGAATTTATTTCATGTTTTCCACAGATAGATTTCACTCCAGTTTCATCAGTATTTAGTTTCATCGGTTTCACGTCTGCGAACTCGCTTCTCTTCTTTTTGGTCCGAGCATTCTCAATTATCCACATATTACATTACCTGACGTATTTTAAAACACTACACACATACACACACACACACACACATACGCACAAGCATAGTGAAATGGGAGGTCGCTATAAGAAAAGTAAGATTTAGCATTAAACAGCAGTGTTCGGTAAAACACACAACATTTATTACGAAACGAAAAACTAAACATTTAAATAGGTGAGGTGGAGAGGGATAATTTTGTGAAAAAAAAAAAAAAAAGAAAACACTACAAAAGTGCAGAACTGTGATTCAAAGATATTCTTCATGTGTTAGAATAATTGATTTATATTTGATGACAGGTTCTTGTCAATGTGTAATATTAAGCAGACCTATGATCAAAGACTTTCCAAATATGACGATCCGGTCTTTTTTTCTATACTACATTAACCAATGGCAGATTTGTGGAAGATTTTGTCTGTTATTTCAAACAGACAGAGTGACCTGGCTTTAGTTGTGGAGAATGGTTTGGATTCGGATAAGTTCAACAGTTATAGTTCCGCTCTACTTCGTTGCTTTATCACAATTCATTCGAAGCACTGGACAATCAGAAGTCATATATTGTGATTCTGAGCGGGTCTTTGACTGGTACCGTTAGGTTTTTATTCGAAGATAACAAAAGACATGATGTTACTAGTCGGCCCACAGAGACAGATTTCGTTCCCAGCAGCCAGATATATTTCACATAATTATGAGTGTCGAAGTTACTTTAAATTTGTTCCAACTAATATCGCAAATCCTATCATAAGTGATAGTTCGTTATTTGTTGGGTAAAAATTATCATAATGTGCTTCAGATTAGACCGACCAGATCATGTTATGTTTAGCATTTATGTCTAATGACATTCATTCAAACATATATAACAACTCTTTAATTCAAATATTACAAATGATCACGCTATCTAGAACAATAAAGATCTGCAAGACTTTCTTAATATTTGAAGGATGATGAACTAAAACAAGATACTTTCCTTCAAAACCTCACTACCAAGCAGGTGGCCAGTAAAAATTAACTTTAAATTTAAGAAAGGGAAAAAAAGAAAACATGCGTACATTTATCTGAGTTTCTGGTATGAAGAATTTCCATTAGCCTCTATATTTAAAGTAGTGTTTCATCCTGGTTGTTATAGTCACAATATTTCAACTATTCTCTCCTCCGGGCTCCTACAGTATCTCGTCATGCTCAACCTTTAAACAAAAAATTTCAACCAAACTTTCATTAAACTCACTGAGGTGGATGGTTCTCATTCTTTTCTTCATATCAGAGATGTTTTATCAACTAGTCTCGAACTTGTGAGGCCGTGTGTCGGTCCCACTTTAACCACATTATTTATATAGACTCACCCGGTGATTGAACTCGTGCCCATAAAAGTAATAGTTCCAAATTTGGGCACAAGGTCAGAAATTTCAGGAGAGGGGGTAACTCGATTACATTGACCCCAGGGCCCAACTGGTACTTATTTTATCGACCCCGAAAGGATGAGAAGCAAAGTCGACCGTAGTGGAATTTGAACTCAGAATGTTAAGACGAACGAAATATCGCTAAGCATTTTGCCCCATGGGCTAACAATTCTGCCAGCTAACCACCCTCCATGCTCACAAAATATACTATTGCACTTTAATCAAAGATTTCACTTTTCTTTTCCCGTACAACGATATATATATATATATATATATATATATATATATATATATATATATATATAACGTGTCTAGATTGATGTGGGCATTTAGCCAACCACGGTGAATTAGACTCTTAGCTGTGATGAAGGCAACTAAACCAGGAGATAACCTTAATAGAAAATACTGGAGTATGTTGTACATTGAGTTTGTGGCAAACATTTGCATTAGCATTCTGCTATCAGCTTTTCCGAAAAGTGAACTGGTCCTACAGAATTCTTCACCACTGAAGACAAGCTGCGTGGAGAGTCTAACGGTTATAATATTGGTTTCAAATTTTGGTACAAGTCCAGGAGTTTCGGGAGAGAGTGCTAGTGGATTGCATGGACCCGTATCCAACTGCTGCTTATTTTTTATCGACCCTGAAAGAATGAAATGTAAAGCCAATCTCGGCAGAATTTGAACTCATAAGGTAAAGACGGACGAAATGCCGCCAAGCATATTGTCCGGATTCTGCCAGCTCGCTGCTCTCTAATGGCTATAACATTGGTTGCTGACCCCTCTACTGACTGGAGAACTCACTACTAATACGCGCGCGCGCGTGTATGTGTATGTGCGCGCGCGCACGTAGGTGTATGTATGTGTTCATCTTTACTGAGGGAATATTACTATGATGTTACTAAAGGCATATAACGCAATAATAGTATTAATACCTGGTTAACCGAATTAAATGGTTTCTGCCAGTTATTTTGGGGGGCGAGAAAGTTCCTATGTGAACAGATCCACCAGGAAATCGAAACCAAATCACGGTATTTCGCTCACACTCATTAATTACATATGACATAAAGTTGTAATTTAAAGCAGACGTCAGACGGTGAGAATAGATTCCTGCTGGAAGCATTGAAAATATCTCACAGTCGTATGATTTAAGAACAAAACCTTTTATCATCTTACTTCCGTTCGTAATGATCTATGTAAAGTAAACAGCACCTTGCTCGTTTATGGAATGTGTGTCTCCATTGCTCATTTACGTTTTGTAGGAAGACTTGTATTTATGATTATTTTTATTTTTTCCTTCTTTTCACGTCTTTGTCACTGGTTATTATTCATTTCCTGTGACCGGATATCAACTTTTTCTCAGCTGTAGGTCCAAATTAGACGGGGTCGTTTCAGACTCTTTTATTGTATCAATATTTGCTGTTCACTAGGCGGTGAGTTGGTAGAACCGTTAGCACACCAAGCAAAGTGCTGAGCGGCTTTTCGTCCATCTTCTAGTTCTGAGTTCAATTTCCACCGAAATCGACTTTACTTTTCATCCTTTCGGGGTCGATAAAATAAGTGCCAGTTCAACATTGGGGTCGATGTAATCGACTTATCTTCTCCACTGAAGCTGTTGGCTTTATGCCAAAATTTGAAACCAATATTTGCGGTTGACAAGGCGGCGAGCTGGCAGAATTGTTAGCGCGCCGAGCAAAGTGTTTCGTAACATTTCGTTGGTCTTTACGTTCTAAATTCAAATTCCATCGAGATCCACTTTGCCTTTCATCTTTTCGGAGTTGATAAAATAAGTACCACTGCTTGGGTCGATGTAATCGACTTATTCCCTCCCACAAATCTGCTGGTCTTGTGCTAAAATTTGGAACCAATATTTGCAGTTGAGCTGAGCACTATAGAACAAGAGACATGCAACCAATCCTCTGAGTCAAGGAAACAGTTTCATTTGGTGTTAAGAAACTATCCCACTTGCTTTTCGTCGCTGATAACTGGGAAAATTATGAAAATTACTACATTGTTTCTTATAACATCCTAAATGAATATAAAACTGGTTTGATCACAACAGAGCGCTACATCAAACCATCAAAGAAAGAAAAATCCTCACGATCTATCGAAACATAAAACCGGTGCCTATTATTAGTTTGTTTGCTTGTTTGTTTTACTTTAAAATATTTGAGAGATAAAAGGTGACCATCGTTAGTATGAATGTCAATCCCAAATAGAGTCTCCAGGTAGACTAATTGAATTCAGTGCTGTAAAGCAATGAAAAACTGGTTAATGGTGCAGTGCTTATAGTGTGTGTGTGTGTGTGTGTGTGTGTGTGTGTGTGTGTGTATGAATAATATCATCTTAGATATTTGCGTTTGGTCACTAAAAATGAAAGTTCTTTTGTATGGATACAAAATCGTCGACGATTGGAACCGTCACAGAGTCGCTGATAGGACGCGAACAGTCAACCTCATGGTTGATTGTCTATGGTAACAGGTTTCCTATTAATCTACTATGGTTAGTCCTAAATATTCAATGTTCTACCCTAAATCTTCGAGTATAGTCCGCCCTTGAGTATAATACACAGGGGATTTTTAGGGGATTGTACCTCTGAAAAACCTAAACCTTATGTATAATACGCACTCCTCTAACTTGAGTCGTGCGTAATTAAGCCAGTAGCATCTAGTCGAACAAACACTTCCGCGCGTGCGTAATACAATAATGGTAATGTTTTTAACTGTAATTTGGGAATGTAAATATGTTTGCAAATTGTTTTTGTTACTTGTTATTCTGTGTTCTGAATACTTTTATTTTAATAAATGTTGCTTACTGCAAGTTATGAATGATTCTTTTATGATTTCATCGCTTTCAGGCTTAGCTTAAGATATTTTCGCGCCCGACATCACAAAATGCGCCTGAATAAACATTGCCGGATATGAAATAGAGACTCAGACATTGCTTAGAAAATATTTTTCATTTTTAACCTCGTATATAGTACGCACTAGATATTTTGACCTTTACATTTTGGGAAAAAATGCGGATTATACTCGAGGATTTACGGTATATTAAATGCTTAGGCCTATATCTTTGACCACTTCCTACTTCTAAAATCGTTGACCAGACAAGATAGCACTAAATGCTCACATATCCCACCCAGATTTGATAACGTAGTCCTAGGTGTATTCAGCCGGTTTTGATGTACAGGAACGTTTCTTAAAACTGGTAACATTCCGAGACAAGTCTGACCAACTTAAGGAAATGCCAAAACAAAATTAAACTGCCGGTTTCCATGTACAGGAACGTTTCTTAAAACTGGTAACACTCCTAGACAAGTCTAACTAACTTAAAGAAGTTCTAAAAGCGAAATTAAACTCCTGATCCATAAACCAGCAGTCCGATGCCGTAACCACTCGGCCAGTTTGAAGCTAAAATATTTATGTATTTCCAATTGCCTGCTGCTCAATATTGGCCGAGAACAAATTTATTGATCTGCACCATGAGTAATGGGTAAAAGTTTTTTTTTGTTTTTTTTTTTCTCAAGGACTTCAAAGTTATAATTCTCAAGAGATACATTTATGAAAAGCTTCAGTTTTCTCTATGAAGCTGTCGTGTGAAGCTATAGAAAGTTCAATTAACTCTATTTATACTTCACTATAACAATCACTACTAATTAGGCGCTAGTTTGGCTCGTTCATGTCACGAACCATTCCGAAAAATCATCAATAAGAAAGCAAACAAACAAACAAAAAAAAACCCAACAACGTTATCATTAGTCAGCTGAATGGGATAATTCTTATTTG
>NC_043007.1:72309661-72357161 GCF_006345805.1 Octopus sinensis | reverse complement strand
TTATTCCTTCTTTCTGTCACCCTGGAAAGAGAAAGCAGTGGCTGTGCTGAAAAATTAAGAAATTCATATAAAGGTAAAGAGAGTGAGATAGAGTGAGAGAAATAAACAACAATCAACAGCAAGTGAGACAGGCAGTCATGTGAGCAAACCAGGAAGTACACTGAGAGATGGAAAAGAGTAAGATAGGATGAGAGCAGAGAAATGGAAAAATTAGAAAGAACTCTACAGTAGAGCTCTACAATGTAATAAAATAATAGTGATACAGAGATTGCGGGAATGATTGTACTTAGAGAGAGAGAGAGAGAGTGTGTGTGTGTGTGTGTTTGTGTGCTTCATGTACAATATTACAGTATATATAGGGGAGGTAAGCGGTTGGAAAACGAAAGGAAGAAACGGAAGCTGATGCTGATTAACCGAGGGAAATGCTGAGAGAGAAGAAAAGGTATAATAAGATATGTGAGTCAATGGAATTAATGAAGAGAATGAGTAGAGATAAAACGAATAAGAATAACCGAAAAAAGACAAAACACACAAACACACACAACACGTGTATGTAGTTGTGTAATTAGGGTAGACATTTTCGTTTATGTGTTTTTGGCTTAAGAAATGATGTTAAATTCTTCCTGTTCTCTAACAACACGTTTGATTAGTATAAGAAGTGTGTATAATACGATTGCTGTGCTAATGGAAGAAGAAAGATTAAGTTAGATGTAAGATGGCACCGTTGGGTCTCAGTGTTTTTACTTTCAACAGATCAAACAAGATAGACATACTCGAACGAAATTCCTACAAATTACACCCAACTGTTTTAAAGACAGGAAGGACACATTGAATAATGTAGTTTCTGATATTTAAAAATGGCGGCATGGTCCCGACTGAAATGTTCTTTGATCATTGGACTGCTCGGTCAGGGCTGAGCTGGAGCTAATAGCAATATAACAATAACAACAGTAATAACAACAACAAAAATATAAATAGTTTGGTAAAAATAACAAAATTACCATTTGTTAAAACAAAGAAGGAGAATAACTAAATAAATACTTAATTCTTTCTTAGAGAACAATAAAACTCCCCCAAATTAGCATTTACTACGATTCACGAATTTCATTTTGGAATACTTACTAAAAGAAATGAATTAAAAGAAATTTAACAGACTATAGAAACAAACAAATCTACATTAATTTACACAAGTAATATTTATAAAGAAATAAAGAACCTTTAAACATAAATGCAAGAAGACGAACACCATTCTATGAAAAAAAAAAAAAAGAAAAAAGAAACATGGTGTGGGTGTATGGTATGAAGTCTGCTCTCTGACCATAAAGATAAAAGTCACTATATTTAAAACCAATAAATACAGAAAGCACCTTTTTGATGACATTTCTCTTAGTGTTTCTACACCTTTTCTCCTCTACCCTGTACATATTCTATAACGAAGCCTAACAACTGTTTCCCTCTGTTTGCAGCCAATTGTAATTCTACTGGATTTTTTTTTACACCGAATAACCACAGCACGACTTACAATATTGCCACCATAATCCTACTTACGATATGAAGTCAAATATAAGCACGACTCTCTCAGGAGGCCATTTAAATGTATTTGAGTATATTCCGTTGAGGAGTCGTAACGCGAAACTTCAGGGTTTTTTTCTTTTCAACGGAACCGTTCCTAGAGAACAGACTTTCGTGAGTTTGCATGTATTGGTTCATTAACTCTGAAGCTAGAAGCACAGCTGATCGAAATCAGAGGTTAATGTGTGTGTGTGTGCGTAATTGTATGAGTGTGTGTGAGAGAGAGAGGGAGTTGTGTGTGTGTGTGTGTGTGAGTGTTGTGTGTGTGAGTGTATGTGTGTTAATATACGTCAAACATAAAAATGAGCACTGAAATACGAATATATTAATGAATGTTATACATACATACATATTTACATGCGTGTATGTGTGTGTGTATACATACATACATATATATATATATATATATATACACACACACACATATACCTTTTTTATCTTTTATTTGTTTCAGTCCTTAGACTGCAGCCATGCTGGGACACCACTCGAGGAATTTTCGTCGAATTAATTGATCCACATACTTAATTTTTTTAAAGCCCGGTACTTATTCTATCGGATTCTTTTGCTGAGCCGCTAAGTTACGGTGGCATAAACACGGTTGTCAAGAGATGGAGAGGACAAACACAGATACAACGACACACACGCATGCACACACAAATACAAACACCCCCCCCCCCCACACACACACACTTATATATATTCAGTTTCTGTCAACCAAATCTACTCACAAGGAATTGATCGGCCCGGGGCTATACTGGAACACACCTGCCAAGGTGTCACACAGTGAGACAGAACCTGGAACCAAGTGGTTGGGAATCAAACTTCTTGCCACACAGCCACACCTTATATGTATGTATGTATGTATGTATGTATGTATGTATGTATGTATGTATGTATGTATGTATGTATGTATGTATGTATGTATGTATCTATCTATCTATGTCTATGTATGGAGTTAAGTTTACTCTTTACTCTTTTACTCTTTTACTTGTTTCACACATGTGACTGTGGCCATGCCTGAGCACCGCCTTTAGTCGAGCAAATCGACCCCAGGACTTATTCTTTGTAAACCTGGTACTTATTCTATGGGTCACTTTTGCCGAACCGCTAAGTTACGGGGACGTAAACACACCAGCATCGGTTGTCAAGCGATGTTAGGGCGGACAAACACAGACACACAAACATATACACACATGCATATATATATACATATATACGACGGGCTTCTTTCAGTTTCCGTCTACCAAATCCACTCACAAGGCTTTGGTCAGCCCGAGGCTACAGTAGAAGACACTTGCCCAAGTGAGATTTTATGGTGAGTCCCATGCAAGTGGAGAGTCAATTAGATCCGTCTCTTTGACTTTCGAAACGTTTGGAGGCACGGTTCCACAGAATAAATACAATGACTAAAGCCAATAGAAAACTAAAAGAATGTTATTTATTTATTTATAATTTTTTTGGGGGGGTTCTCCGATTCCAATTCCTCGACCCAAATGTAACACAAATAATAACGTCGAATCGCACAACTTTTTCCAATTAAATCAGTCTTCACCAGTAATACGTATAAAAAAAAAATACCCGTTATATATAAGGGCTCACGATACAATGTGGCAATTATTATATACTAGTCTTGAGTTCAAATTCCTCCGAGATCGGCTTTGCATTTCACCCTTTCGGGGTCGATAAAATAAATATCATCTGAGAACTGGAGTCGATGTAAATCGATTGACTCCCTTCCCCCAAAATTGCTGGCCTTGAGGCAAAATTTAAAGCCGATTTTTATACAAATCTAGGGCCGTTCCACTCGTACTACCATCAGCCGCACCAAAAGCAGTGGTAGTGGTGGTGGTGGCGGCAGCTTTTGTGGTGGTGAGAATAATGATTATGATGATGATGGTGCAGGAGAAGGAAAGGAAATAAAAAATGAGAAAAACAAAAAGATATGAAAGGAAATAGGAAAATGAATCCACAAGAGTAAAAATACTAGAAGTAGTACCAGTAGTAGCGACAATTATAACAGGTCGGACAAATATTTGGTCCATTGTAAAGTTATTTTGGTTCTCAAAAGTCGTAGATCAGTCGCATAACTTAAACCGGATTCTTTTATAACTTATATTAACTACCCGTTAGGGCGAATATTATATTTAATATATAATTCTTCTGGCGAAAACTTTCAATTAGACTGGATATGTTTCCACTGGAAGAGGTGCGTCGATCAAATAAGTGTTTACAAATCTCATATGCTTTCTCTGAGATGAAACCGGAAGTGATGTTTGACACGACATAGTGTTTCAAACCTTGAAACGTTTAAAGTAACATAACTTACATTCCATATCAAGATAATCGCAGATAGGAAAAGCGATAACTTATGCATGTATGAATATGTATGCGTATGTGTGTGGGTGAGTGCGTACATATATTTATATATATACGCACACACGCACACACATACATACATAAATGCGCGCGCGCTGACATTTATACATGCACATATGCATATGTAAATATATACGTACATACACAGGCGCACAAATGAGCAAATTCTAGGAGACGGTTTGAGACTGGTTAATATTCCTGCCTCTCTCAAAAAATATTTTGTGGTTTGTGCAACTCAAATGGTTTCAAATAGGAAACGAAATCACATCACGAACTCAGCTTGTCGGATTACTTCTTGCTCAGCGGGATACGCCATACCTACTTTCATATCTAATCTCTGTGTGTGATATTATGTAACTAATTAAATCTATAAGTAATAAAGAAGTAAATAAACAGCCAGAGAAATTGCAGAAAACATCAGACTGCTATGATTAAAATACATTGCTTTTCATTGTCTGACGATCTCAAAGTTGTTAATTCTACCTACTCAAACGTCCAAGGTTGACAATTCAGCCGAAGAAATGAGGATTTTATAGCTTGAGTTTCCACATGGCACTGATAAAACAGCTTATGGTGTATGAGAGCGGGGAAGGGTATATGTGTGGTTGTGTATCAAAGTGAATAATACTGATGAATAATACTGATGAAGGCCTTATCGAAATTTGATCAAAGTGTCATTCACTTTACGTAAATAAATGATAGCTTTTCGAGTGTAAAAGATTATCAGTTTTTATGTAATGATAGTTTATCTAGATTACCATCTTTGTAATTCAACCCCAGAGAATGTGGTGCTGCTACTAACCAAACTATATAATTATTTAAATATGTTGAAAGTGAATAAACAAATAAATAAATAAATGATTGGGCAAATAAACCAAAATAATGAAAAAAATAAGTAAAACATAGATACATACGTACTTGAACCTCCATGGAAATGTAATTGAGAAAAGTTGGAATGTAAATATATAAACACAATCTATCATAGAATTGTGAAATATTTGGCAGAAAGAAATACACCGACAACCATAAGCATTTAATGCAAAAATTCTGAAGTAATAAAATTATACAACATAGTGTAGAACAAAATAAATACCTAAATAGATAAAAGAACTAACATTGGCACTTGTTAAATATTAAAATTTCGAAAAACTGCTTCAGTCAATTCCATCAATATATTGCTTACGATGCATGACAGATATTTGATTATCGACTTCCACAAGGATGGAAAGTAAAATAAATTGCGACGGAATTTGAACTCATAACGAAATACCGCAAATCATTTTAACAGACACCTTACCGATTCTGTCTATCCATAGTTACCATTGATTATTAATTTCTAACAGAGACAGGAAACCACAATTGGGTGTTACTCTTTTTATATATCGAGAACTCGTTAGAATGAAAGATAAATCCTATCTTGGCATGATTGAATGCTGCAAGTCATTTCGTTGAATGCTCAACCATTTCTACCAGTTCTCTCTCTCTCTCTCTTTACTCTTTTACTTGTTTCAGTCATTTGACTGCGGCCATACTGGAGCACCGCCTTTAATCGAGCAACTCGACCCCGGGACTTGTTCTTTTGTAAGCCCAGTACTTATTCTATCGGTCTCTTTTGCCGAACCGCTAAGGAACGGGGACATAAACACACCAGCATCGGATTGATTGATAAAGGAACGGGGACATAAACACACCACCAAGCGGATTGATTGATAAAGTCAAGTCTACCAACCAATAGCCGTAAAATGAGAGAACAATATGTAATATCCTAGCTTAACTTATCTGGTATTGATTAGCAGAGAGTCTTACGTTTTCTAAGCCATTGGGGATTAGACGAAACTGTTTCACCTGAAACTGGAGGCTTTGTATGAAAAAAATACATCGAGAATGAAGGTGCGATGTCATACCGAAATACCGTGTCTGATATTCTGCCGACGTTAGTTGGAATTCGGTTCAATAAGAATTTCATCTGCAAGATAAAATTCGCAGCAAATGTTTTTACATGCACACATCTTTGTATTGACGCCTACTGATTGTTGTGCTTGTACTAGATTAATTCTCCTCAGCATACACCAGCATTCCGGCTTACTCCAAATGACCGAAGCGGCATTTGCTACTGAAGGGGCGAAATCATGCTGAAATGTTGTATCTGGTAGTCTGCTGTTATCACTTGGAGCTCAGCACGACGTGCTTTTCTCCGAAATATATTTCCGCTGCGAATGTCTTTCACGTTCTTGCATTTAAAATAAATGTTCACAACATTATATGCATGCATGTGCGTGTGTATATGTATACACACGTACGCACACACAAACACTTACACAATCACGCACACACGCACACACACATACACACACATACACATATATATACACACACGCTTATACATACAGACACACACACATATATAGACATACATATACACGCATATGTATATATATACATATAGATATACATACAGACACACACACATACACACACATACACATATATATACACACACGCTTATACATACAGACACACACACATATATAGACATACATATACACGCATATGTATATATATATACATATAGATATACATACAGACACACACATACATACATATATATATATATATATAACGCTAAATGCGATTGTTTTATGCAAAGATTCAAAACAAAATTATTGCTTCAAAAGAATTGTAGCTTCAAAAAAAAATTATTCAAAAAATTGTAGCTTCAGCAATAACATGCAGATTCTACACATTCATAGTAGTGAGTATTTATATCGTCATAAAAGTTAAAATTGTGATCCTTAAAACTAACTTGAGGAAATTAGAATAACGAGAGGATTATTTTGTGATCGAATCTTGGTTGGAATAGCTAACGAATCAGTTAAACGCAATTCCAAAAGAAATATGTAATATGACTCAAGATTTCAAACTGTTGGTGCCTGAACTAAGTCTTGTTAGAAGACATGATACATTGGTAAAAGAATTCACTTCCGCTTACAACCATGCTAATTTTTAAAAAATCTATTTACTGCTGTATTCCTCTTGTATATCTGAACAGCTGTTTTTACAATTCAGTCCTACTTTTCTGAACACTAAACAGAAATATTATGCAAATGAGCTATCCTGTGTATTATAATTAATGTAGAGACAGCACGTAAAGCAAATATAATACGATATTCGTCTGGAGATAGTATCGCGTATGGACGTGCTGTGTTTAAAACATAATATATATCAGAGGCAGACGAAAATCAGCCAATCAGCAGCCAGCGAGAATACTACATTCGCATTTCTGTCTTGTTAGTCGTTGTCAGTAGCTTGTAGTCATGGGCCAAGCACACGCCAAAAAAAGGGCTGTCCCCATGAATGTAGAAAAACAGTGAAGGAACATTCACCTCAGTTTTTATAGTTTATTTTCATAAAATTAACGGAAGCAACTATTTCAAGATATCTCTTTCGCTTTTAGTTGCTTTTCTTGGTCAGTTATTGTTGTGCCCTTTTGAGCTAGCACTTATTTCTTTATAAAGAAAAACGATTTATGAGCGGCAGTTATTCAAAATTATTAGTGTAAGAAGACTTGTGAAGTCCTTGTCACATTTAAACAAAAACTTCACTGACAACATCATAATCTATGTTTTTGTTCCCTTCGCATACACATAAAGTCATTAATA
The DNA here is from genome assembly GCF_006345805.1 of Octopus sinensis. Lineage (NCBI taxonomy): Eukaryota > Metazoa > Mollusca > Cephalopoda > Octopoda > Octopodidae > Octopus > Octopus sinensis. The sequence continues at coordinate 72,349,554 of NC_043007.1, read as the reverse complement.
ACGACTTTAGTCCTCTTGAAACCAAAAAGTACTTGTCTAGAAATATTACAGGAATTAAATGAGACAGAAAACTACATACAAGCCTATAAAATACGACTGACAAATATTGTCTCTGAATAAAAAAGGATCTTGTGAAGTTTGAACGGCATTTAAAACAAAGAATAATAGATTTTGAAAACAACTGGAAGTCTTTTGTACTGTTTGTACTATAGGTAAGCGTTATCGTTAAACGTATTCATCTAAGGGTTTTTATAAAATTAATTATATCATTTACGACAGCACAGTCGTTGGAAGTAGTAACGGCGGCGATAAATCTCCAAAAGATATCGACTTGGTCGTGAGTAATCAACTCCAGTTAAAAGCAGTGGGAGAAGCGGTTAAGAGGAATACTTCAGACTGTTTATATTAATCTTGAATAGAAAATTAAACAGCAGCAACGAGAATAGTGCAGGAAATTCACGTACGACGCATGTTATTTGCCACGAAGTTGTGATAAACAATATTAAAACATAATGAGAATCCATCCATTACTTGAGAACTAAGGGACATTAAATGGAAGAGTGTATTAAAAGTACAAAAACAAAAGGAATAAAATCGCGGGAAGCGAGATCTCGAGATTAGAATCATAGATAAAAACCGTCTCAACTAAAGAGTTAAAACGTAAGCAATGTATTTTGCTACTAAAAATTCAATTAAATTTTCCTAAATCCTTATCTATAAACTGAAACAACTGGATGTTATTTCGTAAATTGTAGTGCATACGAGTCAGAATCTAGTTTGTAGCCGTTTGGGTTCAATAGTAGAAAACAAACCAGTTGGTCGAGAGTTTGTGCATTTATAGACACACGGCTCTTATAGAAGCTAAGTGTTGAGTGAAACTTTAATTTATAGGCATATGGGCATGTGGCAGAAATTTGACAGCTTGCAGGTTAATAAGGGACGATGAATAGTTTTTTTTTTTTAAGGCATCATGGCGGGGAAAATAGTCTAGGTTCGGAAATTGATTAATTTCAGAACCCTTACTAAAGAAAAATTGATCCTTGTTGGCTTATTCCTAAAATGTCGATTTCCATTTTTAGGAACATGGATGCAGGCATGGGTGGGTGGTTTATATGCTCGCTTTGCAATCACGTGGTTTCCGGTTCATTTCTACTGCGCAACACCTTAGGTAAGTCTCTTCTACAATAGCCCCGAGCAGACCAATGCTTTGTGAGTGAATTTGGTAGGTGGAAACTGTGGAAACCCGTCGTACATATATATATATATATGTTGCAGTCTGGAACAGCCAAATCTTAGTCAGTCAGTGGAGGGACTCCACTACCTCATATGTTCTTAAAATTTAAGTCCTCATCTTTGTCTATATATCTACCTTCTCTATAATGTTGCCACTTGATTTGAACATTTTTGTATTAATGGAAAACCTCTATAATTGGCTGATGAGTACTCAGCATTTTAAATCTGTTGTAATACTTACAACATTTAATAAAATGATGTAGTACGAAATGATCGTACAAAATTACCAGAGTCATTCTTGTTGCTTATTTTGATTATATATATATATACATGACTGGCTTCCACATAGTGTGCGTGCGTGCGTGTATTCATGTATGTTCTCTCTAACGACTGACGACCGGTGTTGCTTTTTTTACGTCCTCATAATTTGGCAGTTCGGCCAAAAAGACATTAAAAAATAAGTCCTTGGACTGATTTGTTTGCTTAAATCCTTCAAGGTAATGCCCGAGCATGTCCGCAGTCAAATGACTAAAACAAATAAAAGAGCGTTTGAGGAAAATATTTTCACTCAAAAGAAAAAAAAATCGCTATAAAACTGAGCTTTAGATCAGAAATTACAGTTTCAGTATTATTTCTACGCTGAGAGCTGAATCTTAAGCAGTTGAGTTGTTAAGATTGAAATGGGCATTAATAGGGTATACCTACCATCAAAAGCATTCTTATCATAATTACTCTGTCTTTTCTTCTCTGAAATAGTGTATCGTGGACAACCGCATCTGGTGTGTCCTTTACTTTTAAAATAGTGAATATATGGCGGCGAGCTGGCAGAATCGTTAGCACGCTGGGCGAAATGCTTAGTGGGATTTCGTCTGCCGGTACGTTCTGAGTTCAAATTCCGCCGAGGTTGACTTTGCCTTTCATCCTTTCAGGGTCGATAAATTAAGTGCCAGTTACGCCCTGGGGTCGATGTAATCGACTTAATCCCTTCGTCTGTCCTTGTTTGTCCCCTCTAATTTTAGCCCCTTGTGGGCAATAAAGAAATAAGATAGTGAATATTTTAAATCTTGGGTTTCTCTCAGTTATTTCTCATGCCTTAAGGAGGAAGGTGAACCAGTGAGCTAAAGGAAAACCCCTTTACTTTTTTTCATTTCTAAAACAATAAAAGTTAGTAGAAGGGCTACTTATTTTCCAATAGGGTTGGGCTATTACAATTAGAATGATATTGCTTTATCTAAGGTCACAACACATTGACCGTAACAAGAGTCTAAGCTAATGAAAAAAACCAGGTGCAGCCACTGTGCCTCTCTTTTGTTGAAGGTCGTGTGACACATCAATGCTGCTGAGGCGTTTGGATGAGGAGACAACTGTGATGTCACGACTTCTCAATCTAATGCACCAGACCAAGTAGCTGGGTAGAACGACCCTTCGTACTTAAGACCATAAGGTGTTGTGCAAGAGTTTATGTTTTATTTCTAGTAAGCTGAATGATATGATAGATGCTCTCACGGAATAATGTTGTTGCTCTTGTTGTTGCTGCTTGTTTGTTTGTTTGTTTGTTGAGCTAAGCGGTCTTCGTCCCAGAGTGTAGTGGGAGAAGTCCGAAACGTGGTCCTTTGCTATTCGTAAGACCCGCAGAAGAGAAAGTAGGTCAACCCCCGACACCGAGAGCATCGACGGATGGATGAATGCGCACCCAGGCACAGCGGTTGCGTAGGAAGACGGGGACTAGAAACAGGAAGAAAGAGTGAGAGAAAGCCGGAGCGAAAGAGTACAACAGGGGTCACCACCACCCCCTGCCGGAGCCTCGTGCAGCTTTAGATGTTTTCGCTCAATAAACACACACAACGCCCGGTCTGGGAATCGAAACCGCGATCCTCCGATCGCGAGTCCGCTGCCCTAACCACTGGGCCATTGCGCCTCCTGTTGTTGCTGCTGCCGCTGTAATTGTTGTTGTTTTTGTTGTTGATGTTGTTGTTGTTTAACCCCGGGTCTATTTTGGTTAAGTAAAGCTATAATCAAAAAGAGCCCCATCTCTTCAGACATGTGTACATTTATATGGTCCTCTATGTTCTTTCTTTACTTAAAACGATAGGCTGTGATTTGGGGGAATTTGACAGAAAAATGTGTGAATGGCAGCCGAATTGAAAAAAAGACTAAATTTAAAAGTTTAAGTAATCTGAGTTTGAGCAACAACTCACCTTCATCTCTACTTTTATATTAAACAACTACAAACAAATTTATGGTTAATTATACGTCTTTTTTTTTCTTTTATCCAAATGAAGTTATTAACCTGCTTCTAGATCTGCAACAGAATCACAAAGAAGCAATATTTTCATATGATTTAGGATTTATCTAAATGAAAACTGTGATGAATGCCGATAGAACCAAAGTCTGCCTGCTAAATTCTTAAAACTATCCACTTCTAACTTAATATTTGTCGCAGTCTCTTTCTATTAGCGTGTGATATATCTAAAGATTGGTGACACTGTGACTTGAATCAGTATTTCCACAGATATGTTTGGTTTCTCAATGTATACTTATGCAAAAACTTAAAATGTAATTCTTGTGCATAAAAATAGTATCGAAGAGAAGCAGTGAAAATGTACTTTTATCACAGTTCGAGACATCATAAAACGAAATAGCATACAGCAATGTAAATTGTTGGGGGACACGAGAAGAGTAAGCAGGTTGTTAACATATAAGTGCAAGAAGGTAAACCAGTGCATAGATATACAATAGAAATGGAGGTTTTTGTTATGTCTACTCGAAGTCAACAAACCAAAAAGAAAGAGGAAATATATACTTGATTCCCTTCTTGGAATTATAAAGCCATCGTCGTATAAATTTTCATTGTGATGACAGTTTCTCTGTCCAATTCTTAATCCACAAAAATATTGCACCCACATTCTGACTTACGAGCGTCAAACTTTTTATAAAATGTGACCAAAGACCCTGAACTAACATTTGAAAATAAAATAATTCTTTGATCTCTTTTTATGTTCTCAAACAATAATTATTTTCGATATTTCGTTTTTCCAACTCACAAATATATCCTAACTGTTGGAATACTCAGTCCTTATACCAGACACATTTCTAATAATGATTTTTGTTATCTAAGAAACTCAAGCCTTATTCATGTCAGAAACTGTAGTCTAGCCATAAACGATAGTGTATTACTCCTACAGTTCACTCTTACAAGTCCACCCTCTTACAAATATTATTTTGTTTTTACGTTCAACCCCCATATAAGATTTATGGTGTTGCTTGCTGAGCAACGGTGTTTTTCAGGCAAGTAGCTTTGCTTTTGATTAAAAGACACAACTGAAGAGACTGGTAATAATAGTTCTTTCTCTTTGCTAGTAGCATTCAAATCAAGCTTCCCTGCTTCTCCCTATTGACTACAAGGTAAAGAGTCTTTGTCCTGATCCCTATAGATCATAAATTACTTTTTTAGTTATCCCATTTGTAAAGAGCAAACGTTATTTGGGAAAATGGAAAGAGGTTATATAAAAACTGTAATAGCCTGCTTGGAAGATGAACTAACTAGAACGCAATCACTTACTTATAATAGGTGCTGGTCTGTAATAACCACTCTTAGGATGATTGTTTATCTGATGGCAAAATGATAACAAGAAGCGTATTGATTCGAGACAAAGAATTATGTCTGGTCTTATCTTTAGACTTCAGGGTTCATTGTGTCATTCAATTTCTATCAAATGAAGGAAATAACTAATTGACCCACCGTCGGTCACGACAGCGAGGTTTCCAGTTGATCCGATCAACGGAACAACCTGCTCGTGAAATTAACATGCAAGCAGCTGAGCACTTCGCAGGCATGCGTGCCCTTAACATAGTTCTCATGGAGAGTCAGCGGGACACAAAAGGGACAAGACCGGCCCTTTGAAATACAGGTGCAACTCATTTTTGCCCAGCTGAGATGACAATCATCAACTTAAAAGAAGTCTCTTATCAGATGTATATATATACATATATATATATATATATATATATATATATATATATATATATGTACGTGATTAACAATTAAACTGTTTGAAATGTAAAACCATACCGGTTTTATGCAGAAAGTTATCAATATTTTAAAACTAATCTGAGCAACAGACATTTCTGGAAATTTCCTATAATGCATCGCAATTTACTGAATCAAATTTATATGTATGATCAATGAAGCAATGAGAAAGTTCAAGTCCCTGATCATATATTTTCTTAAAACTGCCCTGCTGGAAATATCATGCTATAGTTTTCTCATCCAGCAGAAAAAAGATGATTCAGATTCTGGAAGAAGTACCCCAACTTGTTGAACGGGCTTGTCAAAAATAATTCTATTTATATTTTCCCTACACCACTGAGAAGAGAAATTATTCGAAAATCATCGCATTCGTCATTGCTACTTTTTTTTCCCTCTGTAGAACACCTTCAATAACGCATTAGTAATCTTGAAAAATTCTATCCTTTACCCACGAATTACATCTAAGATTCCGAATAAGATCCAGCATCCTGTTCTCGATCTTTTGAGCACTTTTGTCGGAATCTCATCAGTGCCAAGAGCTTTTCTATTTTTAAATTTATACGAAGCGGCACTTGCTTTTTTGAAAGTAATGTAGATCAGCACGCAAGATTTTTATTGCAATTTACTGGAATTTGCTGAATAAACTGAAATTCGAGTGTATGTATGCATATATATATGTGTGTGTGTGTAGATATATATGTATATGAGTGTGTGCGTGTATATATATATATATATATATATATATATATATACACACACATACATACATACATACATACATACATGCATACATACATACATACGCACACATACACACATACTCACGTGCACAAATACACACTCATACACACGTGCACACACACACATATATACACGCAGTGCATGTGTTTGCTATAGTCTACAAAAGAAATATATAATTCCTTTGAATGTTATGCGTGTAACACAATATTCTATTGCTTTTATGCATTTTGGTAATTATTCTTTGAATACTCACATTAAAATCCCCCATTACATATAAATTCGGTAACTATGAAAAGAACATTTTATAAAATGCCGTTCATAAAATTACATAGAAAAAAGATATGGATTTTGAAGTTAATTTGTAACTTATAGCTGCATGAAATGGCGGCTTCATCAAATTTTCCGCTTTATGCACGTTCAGGATAAAATTGGCTAATGCATGTCTACTCGGTGAATTCTTTTATCTTAATCCAGATCTAACTGATATTCTTTTTGTCACCATTTTTATGATACAAACGGGTTAAGAGTGGGCAGCGCCCTTCCAAGGTCTCCATATCTGGTGAGTGGAACAGAGGAGGTTATCATCGGATCTGGCAGGAATTCCTGCAATAGAATAGAATCGACTCAAGGCAGACATGAACCAAGAGGTAGTGTTAAACCGGGTGCCGGATTAACTCAACACTGAGAGTAAGAAAAATTTTCACAATTATACCACAGCCCCTAACTTTTACAGCATGATACGTGTTTATAACTTGGGCAGAATAAGCAAAAATTAGCTAAGTATATTGATGATATGCTCAACACTGTATATTGATGTATATGCTCAACACACGGGCGGCGAGCTGGCAGAAACGTTAGCACGCCGGGCGAAATGCGTAGTAGTATTTCGTCTGCCGTTACGCTCTGAGTTCAAATTCCGCCGAGGTCGACTTTGCCTTTCATCCTTTCGGGGGCGATAAAATAAGTACCAGTTATGCACTGGGGTCGATATAATCGACTTAATCCGTTTGTCTGTCCTTGTTTGTCCCCTCTGTGTTTAGCCCCTTGTGGGTAGTAAAGAAATAGATATGCTCAACACAGTTCCTGTAACGGGTAATCTGCCTTCAAACAGACCAATAGATTCGGCAAGTTGTTTTTTTCTGACAGCTCATACTTTCTACCAGAGAGAGATAGAGATAGATAGAGAGAGGGAGAGAGAGAGAGAGAGAGAGGAGAGAGAGAGAGAGAAGAGAGAGAGAGAGAAGAGAGAGAGAGAGAGAGAGAGAGAGAGAGAGAGAGAGAGAGAGAGAGAGAGAGAGAGAGAGAGAGAGGATCTATAGAAATATAATAAATCAGACATTACTTTCAGAGATTGACTGTAACATCCTAAAAGCCTGTTTCGAGATGATGGAAACGATGATGTGGCAGATAAAACGCATCAATCACAAAGTGTACACATTGTTAGATGTTGTTTCAAGATAAAATAACAATGACAAAGGCCACAACAACAACAACAATATTAATAACAGCAATAACAACAATGCAAAATACAAAATAATACACATATCATCACAAAGCAGTTGTAAATAAAGAACCGAACGAAATTTCACATCAATAATATATCAGACATGTTTAGCAAGGAAAAACTGATATTAACATAATACACAGCTATTCCAATCTCGTATATTCTTTCTCATTACTGTACGCACCCATTTACGGAGTTTGCTTTGGAGAAAGCGAAACAGTGAATAGTGCTTTGACTGCAAAAGCACTCTAGATTGGCTATTGAAACATAAATCCTTATCTACTCTAGCAGTGTGATTGCAGAAAAGATACGTATTTAATTTATGAAACCTCATCTTGACCAAGTGGTTCATTCAATTGGCTAATAGATTAAAACGTATATTCGTTATAAACGTCGGGAAATTTCTGTAGAAATACACTATAATACCAACAAAAGTATTTGTGTATAGTATGGTTAAGCAGAAAAATATGAATAGACCTTTGAACCTAATGGAATCAAAATTACATTATAACACTGTGTAACACGATTTTTGTCCTTGGGTGACAACTGTTATTGCTTACTCCTAGAAAGCATGAAAAATAGTTAATATTTCCTTCAAACTTTGCTTTTCTTACAATTATACAAACCCGCAAAGAATCCTTCTCAACACGTGGCTATAATGCTCCCCCACTACTCCTGCTCATGATCAGAGATGCACATATTGTCAGCCACTAAGGAATATGCTTAAGTGGTTATGGTCAAGCAACTGACATGCAAGTAAAGTGAATTCAAAAGTGGCGAACTAGCATGAACTCTTAGATCTTTTTTATTATTTTATTTATTAAAGCAGCGAAATGACTAAGTCGTTACCGTCCTGTGCAAAATGCTTAGCAGCATTTCGTCTGTCTTTACGTTCTGAGTTTAAATTCTGCTGAGGTCGACTTTGCCTTTCATCTCTTTTAGGGTCGATAAAATAAACACCAGTAAAGCACTGGGGTCGATATATATTTCTTTACTACCCACAATGGGCTAAACACAGAGAGGACAAGCAAGGACGGACAAAGGGATTAAGCCGATTACATCGATCCCAGTGTGCAACAGGTACTTAATTTATCGACCCCGAAAGGATGAAAGGCAAAGTCGACCTCGGCGGAATTTGAACTCAGAACGCAACGGCAGACGAAATACGGCCACGCATTTCGCCCGGTGTGTTAACGTTTCTGCCAGCTCGCCGCCTTGTAAAGCACTGGGGTCGATATAATTGACTTAAACTCTTTCCCGAAATTGTTGGCCTTGTGCTAAAATTTGAAACCGATATTACTTTATTCAGCCTGTAACATACGTACTGTTTATGTCATATGAAGGCGGCGAGCTGGCAGAAACGTTAGCACGCCGGGCGAAATGCGTAGCCGTATTTTGTCTGCCGTTACGTTCTGAGTTCAAATTCCGCCGAGGTCGACTTTGCTTTTCAGCCTTTCGGGGTCTATAAATTAAGTATCAGTTACGCACTGGGGTCGATATAATCGACTTAATCCGTTTATCTGTCCTTGTTTGTTCTCTCTGTGTTTAGCCCCTTGTGGGTAGTTAAGAAATAGGCATTCCGTCCGTCTTTACGTTCTGAGTTCAAATGTCACCGAGGTTCGACTTTGCCTTTCAGCCTTTCGGGGTTAATAAAATAAGTACCAGTTGAACGGTGGGATCAAAGCAATCAACTTACCCCTCTCTGGAAACTGCAGGCCTTGTGCCAAATTTGAAACCAATATTTACGTCATTCAAACATGCTTGAAACATTGTTGACGATGAGTTTACTGAACACCAAAAATACATTATCAGTGAAGACCATTTCAAACAGTTTCAGAAATTTGCATAGGGGTTAAATACATGCATATGAGAGCTATTATTTGCCTGAACCAGAGCGGTTTACAAACAAAGTCTCTAATAATCAAGACACAACCCAGGAAAAAGAAATAGGAAAACAAAAGCATTAACGTGATTTGGTTTGAGGAAATATTGGATTTGATTCAATGGTAAAAATACCTCGAATATCAGATCGTGTAGAATTCCATGTGAAAATGTTGTTTGTAAGTGGAATAATAAAAGCGGACTCTAAAGGGAGAAAGCGATCCGACAAGGTTGAACTTGAGTAGATACTTGTCAAATTTATGATAAAGTTTCGGATCTCAAATAACATATCAAGTCTATGGATAGGTTTTCACAATGACAAGTCATGTTCCGGCATTTAGTTCATTTTTCATGCGCGCGCGCGCGCGCGTGTGTGTGTGCAAGGGAGGTGGCGTTGAGTAGGTGTATTTGTGTGTGTATATGCATATCTACATTTATAAATATATATACATACATACATGCAAACATGTATATATATATATATATATATATGTGGAGGCGCATGGCTCAGTGGTTAGAGCGTCGAGCTTACGATCGTGAGGTTGTGAGCTCGAATCCCGGACCGGGCTGCGTGTTGTGTTCTTGAGCAAGACGCTTTATTTTCACGTTGCTCCAGTTCACTCAGCTGTAGAAATGAGTTGCGACGTCACAGGTGCCAAGCTGTATCGGCCTTTGTCTTTCCCTTGGATAACACTGGTGGCGTGGAGAGGGGAGGCCGGTATGCATGGGCGACTACTGGTCTTCCATAAAAACAACCTTGCCCAGACTTGTGCCTCAGAGGGTAACTCTCTAGGTGCAAACCCATGGTCACTCATGACCGAAGGGGGTCTTTACCCCTTTATATATATATATATATATATATATATATATATATATATATATATATATATATACATACATATATACATACATGCAAATATGTATGTAACGAAGGTACACACACACACACACACACACACACACACGTAGACATCCATGAGTTGCTAGCGCAAGATTCTATTACTTAACTTGTAATATATTCCTACTTAACGAGCTGGCAGAATCGTTACCGCGCCATTACAAAATAGCAGCATTTTGTCCATCCTTACGTTCTGGGTTTAAATTCCGCCGAGTTAGACTTTACCTTTTATCCTTTCGGGGTCGATAAAGCAACTATCAGTTGAGCGCTGGGGGGGTCAATGTAATCGACTTACCCTGTCCTCGAAATTGCTGGCCTTGTGCTAAAATTTGAAACTAAAATTTTTCTACTTTTATAGTAAATTTGCGATTCAGTTTCGTTTAGGATTGAAGCCATTTTACAGACGCCGCATTCGAGGAAAGTCATATATGTAACTGTATATAATATCGATATCATATACATATGAGTGTGAAGATACTGAAAAGATCAAAGTGCCTGATACCAACATTGAGGTTAGTGGTTCGTATGCTTCCACCGTCATTTTCTTCCGATTGTCACTGAGACAGTTTACTCAAGATAGCCCAATTCATCCATGCAAACGGTATGAGTTCATCGTTGACCTGCTGAGTGTTCAGTCTTGTCGACAGTGGTAAAACTCTTGAAATAGCAAACGTCCTCTTCAAATAAATATTTATGATTTACTTAAAACCTCATTGACTAGGAATTGTGTTTCATACGTATTGATCATCTGTTTTCGGAAAATACCAATTTATTGATTTCAAATTTTGGCACAAGGCCAGGAATTTCGAGTGAGTTGGTATGCTGATTACAGCTATCCCAGTATTCAACTGGTAATTATTTTATCAACCCCGACAGGGTGAAAGGCAAAGTCAACTTCAGCAGAATTTGAACTCAGAATATAAAGACAGACGAAATCCCGCTAAGCACTTCGCATGGCGTGTTAACGATTCTGCCAGCACGCCGCCTTAAAAACCTATTTCTTTACTACCCACAAAGGGGCTATACACAGAGGGGACAAACAAGGACAGACAAAGGGATTAAGTCGATTACATCGACCCATGCGTGACTTGTACTTAATTTATCGACCCCGAAAGGATGAAAGGCAAAGTCGACCTCGGCGGAATTTGAACTCAGAACGTAACGACAGACGAAATACGGCTACGCATTTCGCCCGGCGTGCTAACGTTTCTGCCAGCACGCCGTCTTAAATACCAACTTATTGACGTTAGCATACGAATATTCTGTGATCAGTCAAAATCTTACATTTCACTGTCTAGGCTTAAAATATATAAATTATTGTAAAATATGGAGGTGAGAGTCGAAAGGACACAATAATCACTCTACAAGAATAAAGCAAAAAACTACAAGGAAACCATAACTACAAGACGCAAATGAAGATGATAAATCGTATAAGGTAAAACGTGTATATATATAAAACACACACAAACACACACACACACACACACATACACACACACACACACACACACACATATATATACGAATGGCGTCTTTCAGTTTCCGTCTACCAAATCCACTCACAAGGCTTTGGCCGGCTCGAGGCTATAGTAGAAGACACCTGCTCAAATTGCCACGTAGTTGGATTGAACCTGGAACCATGTGGTTGGTAAGCAAGCTATTTACCACACAGCCACGCCTGCGGCTATACACACACACACACACACACACACACACACACACACATGTGTACGTATGTATGATTTTACTCTAATGTTCAAATCAATCTCAGACACAGACACAAAGACACACACGCACATACACACACACGCGCGCGCGCGCGCACAGACATTCATACACACGCACGTGTACGTATGTATGATTTTATTCTAATGTTCAAATCAATCTAGGACAAATTTTGTCTTGATTATTTCAACTACGAGTTTCACTCTTCAAAGTTCGAGAGCTTGTTACGGAGAGCTGTTTTAAATCCTTATCTTATATACAGATAGCAGTTACTATAAGAAGAATTACAATATTCCCATGCAGTAACTGTTATTTGTAGTAGCATAATCTGAAATAGTAATACACTAATGTCTTATGTGGTCGCTGTGTCCAGCAATGAGAATAACATCGCATACGTATAAATAATTAAATGATTGATTTGGAGAAAATATACTTTAAAGTTAGAAGAAATATTAATTTCAAATTCTGACACAAGGCCAGCGATTTCGGAGCTGCAGAAATTTATCGATCCCGAAAGGGATGAAAGGCAAAGTCGACCTCGGCGGAATTTGAACTCAGAACGTAGCGGCAGACGAAATACCTATTTCTTTACTACGCACAAGGGGCTAAACACAGAGGGTACAAACAAGGACTGACACGGATTAAGTCGATTACATCGACCCCAGTGATCAACTTGTACTTTTTTATCGACTCCGAAGGGATGAAAGGCAAAGTAAACCCCGGTGATATTTGAACTCAGAACATAAAGGAGGACGAAATGCCGTTAAGCATTTTGCACGTAGTACTAACTGACCGCTTTAAAGTCAAAAAAATATTGGGTTTCACATTTTGGTACAAGGCCAGCAATTTTAAGGGAGGGCTAAGTCGATTATATCGACCCCTGAGTCCAACTGGTACTTAGTTTATTGACCCCGAAAGAATGAAAGGCAAAGTCGACCTCGGTGGAATTTGAACTCGGAACGTAAAGACAGGTGAAATGCCGCTAAACATTTTGTCCGGCGTGCTAACGATTATTATTTCTTTACTACCCACAAGGAGCTAAACACAGAGGGGATAAACAAGGACAGACAAACGGATTAAGTCGATTACATCGACTCCAGTGCGTAACTGGTACTTAATTTATCGACCCCGAAAGGATGAAACGTAAAGTCGACCTCGGCGGAATTTGAACTCAGGACGTAACGGCAGACGAAATACGGCTACGCGTTTCGCCCGGCGTGCAAACATTTCTGCCAGCTCGCCACTCTTGTCAGGAGAAATATTAAACTAAATGAATGAAATATTTATGAATCTAGTATGTAAGTTGTAATAAACTCTTTTATAGTAACCGACTGACAATTTAGTTATTACCAATCAGCAACAATCATGCAAATGAAATTTCTATGAGACATCAAATAGATAATTTGGTATAACTCTAATCTAAATGTTATATCTACGAATAATCGGAGTTGAAATATAGGTTTTTGACCAACCAAATAATTTTACTGTTTTCGTGCGCTGACTCTAAATACCGCCCCTTCTTTTCTGGCAACTATTTTCAGGTTTGGTTTCATCTAACATATTCATCTATTTTGAAGGCGGTATGATGAAATTAGATTTCGATGCTATTTCTAACGAATCAATCGATTACGTGGATGTTCTTTCGGTATTTACAAGATTAGAGAAAATAGTGATAAAAATTTCTTTTGAAATGTTACCAGAGTAAACCATATTTCAGTTTACAATGACTGAAGCAACCATGCAATTATTTCAATAAAATAAAAGAAAAAACGTTTCAGGCCCTTTTTTTTCTGCGTGAATTTTCGGTCCAAGGATAGTTATTTATGAAGTTCCACTCGACATCTTTCTCTTGGCTGTTTTATTACTTACTGCATTCCGCTCTCTATTAGATATTGCAGCTCATCTCTGTTTTGCCGGAACAAACATATTTTATATTGAAATCATACTTTTATCGTAAATCAACAAATGTTTAATGGAAATATTGATATATGAATTGGACTTCCATGGACAGAAAGGAAATAAGGTATCGAATAACACGTTCAGGATAAAAATTATCAGTTGTTGAAACTTTGTATTCGACAGCAAATACAGAAATCACAGTTGTACAAGCAGTCAGTTACGAAGGAATTTGTAGATCCCAGACTGGAATAATGTAATAAGAGTGGTTAAATAGAAATAATAAACCACAAATGAAAGAACGGAGCGAAATATAGAGCTTGTGCACACACAAAGATATAAAGAACATTAATGTTTCGATGGGGGAAAAGAAAAACAATACAACGAATAGAACAATATTTTAAGCTCTCTGCTGTCGTTGATAGAAACTTAATATCTAAAACGAATGGAAATGATGATGGTGGAGAACGGTTAAGAGACTTGCAGCTTCTACACCAGATCATCTCACCTTTCAACAAACATACCAGCGAGGGAGTTTCTTAAGTAATCGCTTGACCTGCTAAAAAATCAGCCAAATCTCCCTTCAGTTTCAGCATATGAAAAAGTAAATATATACATTGGATAATGTAATCATGGATATACACAGAGACGGAATGAGTCTGCTCATTTAGCATAGGCGGAAGCGTGGCTGTGTGGTAAGAAGCTTACTTCTCAACCACGTGGTTCTGGGTTCAGTCCCACTACGTGGCACTTCGGGCAATGTCTCCGGTTATAGCCCCGGGTCGACCAAAGCCTTGTGAGTGAATTTGGTAAATGGAAACTGAAAGAAGCCCGTCGTATATATATATATATATATAATATATATATACATGTGTGTGTGTCTTTGTGTATATGATTGTGTCCCCTCCCCTGCACCGGTGGTTGCGTGTTTACGTCCCAGTAACTTAGCGGTTCGGCAAAAAGAGACCGATAGAATAAGTATCAGGCTTTTAAAAGTAAGTACTGGGGTCGATACATTCGACTAAAATTTTTTTTTAATTCTTCAAGGTGGTGCCTCACCATGACTGCAGTCTAATGACTGAAACAGTAAAAGATAAAAGATAGGTCTAAGCACTCAATAATTACTTAAATGTGTTTTACAATAGAATGCTGTCCAGACATTGTGTACATTAAAATACTTGATTTATATACTGTAAAGTCTTCAGCTATCTAATCTTTCGTCTCATATCAGAAGGATCTGAAATATTATTAGCGTTGCCTCTTTTTCATCAAATTAATAAACAGAAAGGAATCATGGCCATCATTATTTTGAAACCATTTCAAACAGTAGCCAACGGTTTGATCTTTGTTTTAACTTAGACCAAACATACGCATGAAACAGTTCTCTTTCAGTTTCTGTAAGAATAATGAGAAATACCTGGTCACATAGAATATCATTTCGCTCTGAGTATTCCCTGACAAATTGAGTATGCTTATTTCTTAGTATTTGAACTGTTAGAGTTATTTTCGCAAATTATCCACTACAACCCTTAAGTAAATAGTATTTTCTTAAACAATAGAGCCACTTATTTCGGTTAGTGACTTATTCACGAATACACCAACACTAGCGCCGCTCTGGGAACGCACAAAAGCCCTTTTAAGAGTTATTTACTTTGAATTGTTATTATCTCATATCTGATTAACCTGTTATTACGTACCATGCTTCACGGTTTTAGTATACATACCTTATTAGTATTTCTTCCCAAGTTCTACATACTCTTGGAACGCATTAAAGTCTTTTTCGGAGGTACTTTATTTGATTTCTTACTATTGGGTAACTGATTTCATGTTATTACATAACCGACTTCACAATTTGGGTATTCATAAATTATTGGGAATTCCTAAAAACAAGATCTATGTACAATTAAATGTACAATGTGGTTTTAGAGTGAGATCTTGGCTGCTATTTTCAGCATGGCGTTATCTCTTAGATACCCTAAATTATAATTTTAATATATCTATCTATATATATAAAGCTGAAGTTGTCTGTGTATGGCAGGTTTGGTAGCCTTCAACTAACACTATCTCCTCCGAGGCCCTGCGGCGCATGTTGACCAAAATTGAGAGTATGATAGAAGAAGGCTTGCTCTTCATTCCGTAGAAGATAAAATACAAATCGGACCATGTTAAGACCAAAAATTATTTACATCAAAAAGGTGATTTTTTCTATGAAAATCCCTATTTTTTACGATTTTTTGACTACTGTGTCACCATTTATCGGTGTATTTCAACCAGAAAAATGTTCTCTTAAAGAGAATAACAAGCTACCTAATGCAAAATTTTTACTTTTCGAAAATTCCAATTCTAAAGGGTCGCAACAAACCCGAGCAACGCGGGGCAATACTGCTAGTATATATATATATATATATGTTTTTAGTTTAGAGTACCATATATATATTTTTAGTTATATGTGACCATATATATATTTTTAGTTATATAGTTTAGGCTTTAATTATAGTTGGTATTTAATTGGTATTTCTTTGTTTTGTATTTACTTAATATTTTATTGAGTGTGGGAATGAATATTAGTGTATATATCGAGTTTGTACGTATGTATATGTATGTGTGAGTGTGTATATGGTTATGTTTGTGGGTGTGTGTATATATGTGTGTGTATTTGTGTGTATTGTGTATGAAAGGGGTTTTATCTTTATCTTTATATTTGTATGTATGGACTTCATTATCATGATTAGTTTAATAAGTATTTTGTATGTAGGTATGGGTGTGAATGTATGTATGCGTGTGTACAAGTGTAAGTATAGATGCGGTAGTGTATGAGTGCTATGTAATTGAGTGTGATTAATTATGCACTTGTATACATGCAAGTTTTGAATGTCTGTGTGATTGCACCCGTCTGCGTGTACACACTCATTTTTTTATATATATATTAATATCTATATGAGTTTTCGTTTTTTATGGTTTTTTTAAAGAATTTGTAGAAAGGTTTGTATATTCCATTCATAATTTTAATGACGCTGTTTTTACGTAGCGCAAATTATTTTTATATGTTCGGTTCCATGGTAACGTAATTTTTGTTTATTGTAATAACGGATAGTGTTAAAATTCACTTCAAAATTTGATACTGATTAGAAGGTATGTCTATTTTTCTCCTTTTGTTAATCTTGTTACTTATGATAATCTGATTACTTATGGAGTATTTTATATATCGTATTATGTGTAGAAATGTTGTTTTTCTTTTGTATGTTTATGTATGTGTGAATGTGTGTGTGTGCGTATTTGCTTGTATCGAGTTTTGTACGTATGTATTTGTATGTGTGAGTGTGTATATGGTTATGTTTGTGGGTGTGTGTATTTGTGTGTATTGTGTAAGGGGTTGTATCTTTATATTTATACATGTATGTATGGATTTTATTTATCATGATTATTTTAATGAGAATTTTTGTATGTAGGTATGGGTGTGTATGTATGTGTGCGAGTGTACAAGTGTAAGTGTAGATTTGGGAGTGTATGAGTGCTTTGTAATTGGGTGTGATTATTTATGCACTTGTATACATGTAAGTTTTGAATGTGTGTGTGATTGCACCCGTCTGCGTGTACACACTATTATATATATATATTAATATATATATGAGTTTTCGTTTATCATGGTCGTTTTATTAAAGTTTGTTTCTATCGAGATTTGTACGTATATATATGTATGTGTGAGTGTGTATATGGTTATGTTTGTGGGTGTGTGTATATATGGGTGCGTATTTGTGTGTATTGTGTTAGGGGTTGTATAGTTATATTTATACTTGTATGTATGGATTTCATTTCCATTCATAATTTTTTAAAAAACGTTTGATATCCACGAGCAAAGAATTGTTCGGTTTTCTTTTGAGTGTTTATGTATGTGTGAATGTGTGTGTGTGTGTGCGATTGTTTGCGTAATTTATTTATCTGTATGGGTGTGGGTGTTTATATATTGGTATATATCGTGTTCTGTATGTATGTGTATGTATATGTATGTGTGAGCGGGTATATGTATATTGTTTATGAATGAGTGTTGTATGTGTGTGTGAGGAAGTATGAATAAGTAATGTGTTGAGTGTATGAGCATGTGTGTGTATATATAGTTTATTTTTTGTTTTTTGTTTTTTGTTTTTTGGTTGTTTGTTTTTTGGTTTTTGTTTTTTGTTTTTTGCTTGTTGTTTTTTGGTTTTTGTACATTTTTAAATATGAGAACTTTTATAATAGGTTTTTATATTCAATTGTTTATAGGGTTTATTTTAGATTATTTTAGATTATATATTGATTATATATAGATTATATATAGATTATATATTTTTATTTTCATTGATAATTTTATTATTTTATTATTTTAAATTATATTAAATTATATTTTAAAATATTGATATTTTTAGATCGAAAATCCACCTGAAGATTGTCGGTAGCAGACATGAAACAATTGTTGTGGCGGTTTATTTAATTTATATTAAAATTTTATGTATTGATTAAGTCTTTTCTTGTTTGGTTTTAAAATAGTGGTTTTGTCTCGAATTATATTATATAATATTTTACTATAAAATTGGATTTAACCCTAAATCTGATTTTTCCCTGTAAATTTGGATTAATTCCCTAATATTTATTATTATTATTTATATATATATATATATATATATATTATATATATATATATAATTATATATACACACACACATATATACATCTTACTCTCTCAATATACCTGTATTTATATATATGTGTATGTATGAATGTGTCTATCTATCTATGCATACATACATACATACATACATACCAAATTTGCATACATGAGGCTGATAACATCATATGACTTGGAAGGCAGCTCCTTGAGCAACACTCTTTGTCTGATAACTTAGAATACATGCCCAAAGAAGTTGCACGACTCTATCGCAACGTATCATCAGATGAAAGGATGAGACTATATGAGCAGAAGACTATGCTTGGGATATGTTAGTAGAAAGCTCCGTGATGATAGTAACATCGATCATCAAAGCAGTTTATCATGGACCAATAGCCGGATTACTACCTCCCACTTTGAAGGGTATGCGTTTGCAATCCAGGAACAGGAAATATCAACTAGGTACCTGATGCACAAAAGGGATAGAAATGCAGGGAAAGCAGTATAATGTGATAATCGATGCAGACTTTGTGAAGTTCCACGTCATAAGTTGTCCAAAAATGTCATCACGGTATTATCCACTGATGAGACATGATATTATAGCTAGGACACTCTATAATGAAATCCGTCGGAAGAATAATCCCGAAGATAAAAGAAATAAGAACCCACAATATGGTAGAAGCCATAGCCACTCATAATATAAAGGAATGCTGGTGGACTGTCCCAGTGAAGACCTCAATAAAATGTAAGCACAATAGACCTGATATAATGATTTGGGATAGAGTAGAGAAATTGCGAACAGTTGTGGAAATTAGCTGCCCTGCAGATGTTAACATAAAGCTGAAAATCAGTGAAAAAGAGAACACCTATGCTGAACTATTGAGAAATCTGCAGTTACTCTATCCAGATTGCAAGTTCAGGTTTATACCTGTAATTATTGAGGCCCTGGGATATGTAACGCTCTTCTCAAAACCAGAAAGGAAAAAGCTAATTCGAAGACTACAGATCCAATCCATCCTTGGAATGTAAACATCTGTAAAACTTTCCAGAAGTTTATCATTTAAATATATATGAGCATGTCTAGATATGCAACTATATGCATGAGAATACATATATAAAACATACAAATCTGCCATACATACATTCACATACATACACACACACACACATACAGACAGACAGACATACATACGTACATACATACAGACAAAAATACCCTGTTGTTGATGTTGAAATTCCAATGAAGGAGCCTTGGATCTAGGTTAGAAACCGGTTCTTCCTCTAATGGCAAGAAATCTTGAAATAAACTGAATGCATACATAAATACATACATACATACATACATACATACATACATACATACATACATACATACATTATGGCTGCCCCCTCGTTATCGAGTATGGCCATTGCACGAAGCTTAACTGTTACTGGTGCTGTGATCGAATGTAACTTTTTAGCCCAGCTAAAGATCTACAATGTCTTGTACAAAATTGGCAACTAAAACCTTTACTGGTAATAGCCGGCTGTAGTTGTAACTGGGCTTCATGTACCTTTGCATGTCGTTTAAGTCCTCCTGCCGAATTACACTCTCTTCCACATGCCCGACAGATATGATTAGTATGGTGTGTTACACCACCACTAGTGGCCAGGTTGTCACTCATCTGTCTCGTTTTATGACTACGAAGATGACTCATGAGTCCAGCTTTACTGAGGCAGGGTCTGCAGGGTCTTGCAGGGTCTTGCAAGGTCTTGTAGGGTCTTACAGGGTCTTGCAAGGTCTTGTAGGGTCTTACAGGGTCTTACATACATACATACATACATACATACATACATACAAGTATTGGCTGTTGTTTGAGGAAATACAACCACTGGAGTTTTATTTGTAAAATAATGAGATGAGGTTGTTAGTGTTGCTCAACGTCAAGGCAGCCCTAATCGAACAGAACTATGATCATAAGTGTTCCAGCTATGACCATCCCGTTTTACTTCGTTTTCAGGCAATTCGCTCTTCTTCGTTTTGTAAGACAGTATGGTGGAGTTATGCATGTAGCAGTTTTTATTTTAACGATGATTATAGAGACCCATATCGACAAATATGTAAATAGATGAATGAGTGTTGTTGTTGTTGTTGTTGATGATGATGATGACGATGATGATGATGATGATGACGATGACGATGATGATGATGATGATGATGGCGACGATGACGATGACGATGTCGATGACGATGACGATGATGATGATGACGATGATGATGATGAGGATGATGATGGTGATGGTGATGGTGATGGTGATGATGACAATGACGATAACGATGACGATGATGATGATGATGACGATGATGATGATGATGATGATGATAATAATGATGATGATGATGATGATGATGATGATGATGATGATGATGATGATGATAAGGATGATGATGATGATGATGATGATGAGATGATGATGATGATGACGATGACGATGATGACGATGATGATGATGAGGATGATGATAGTGGTGATGGTGTTGGCAATGACAGAACCACCAACTTTGACATTTTTTTTTTTTGTATTTGATTGAGATGAAGTCAGTGGTGCTACTTGCTGATAGTTCGGTTCTTTGAGGGTCTGGAGAATGTGCGCAATGATAACATTTGTGTTGTTATTCCTCTTCCAGCTTCTATTTAGAGGGTACGGCAATGGTGGTGGTAGTGGCGGCGGCGGCGGCGGTGATGGCGATGTCACTGTTATTGTTATTCTTGGTAGTAAAATTAGATGTAGCTCCCCTATGTCTGCTTTCGGACCCGAACTAAAATTGTTTAGTTATTTTTTGGTAAATTGATAGGGCGAAATATGGAGTTGACCTAGTGGTCAGTGTTATCAACGAAAGATCAAACTGACAAGATATGTCTCAGAAGCAGCGAGTGGCTGACTACAAGAACGGACGCCCACGGTGATATTAGAATCAGTATGTTAAAGGAGAAAAAAGAAAATAAATAATAAATACATAAGTAAATAAATAAATAAATAAATAGAAAACGACGGAATGCTTTTGTTGATTAAAGCAACAGATTACAGGATTATGGGGCAGAGGTGGGAGTTTAAGAATATTTGGGCCAGTACGGTCGGTGTGTATTAAGTTGCAAGTCCTTAACAGCAAAGAAGATGATCACTTTTGAAAAGATGACATGAAGGTAAGATATGCTGAAAAAAGACACGGGAAGGAAGAATAAGTTAAAGAAGAAAGTGGGTGGATGGGGGTAGAGAGTAATGAAAGTATGAGTGAGTCTCTGGACGGAGATGTGTGTGCGTGTGTGTGTGAGAGGAGAGGAGAAAGTGGAAGGATAAACAGATAAACAAGAAAAACAGAAAATTAGAAAGATATGTTGTCTACGTATGGATGAGAGGAGAGAGAGAGAGAGAGAGAGAGAGAGAGAGAGAGAGAGAGAGAGAGAGAGAGAGAGAGAGAGAGAGAGAGCCATAGGTTAGATAGATAGAGTGATTAATTAATGCAAAGAATGCGAATGTCACATGCTGAAAAAAAAAAGAATTTTGAGAATAGAGGAGCGGGTACTCTGATTTACGGAATTCAATGAATATATATTTCTTTATTGCCCACAAGGAGCTAAACATAGAGAAGACGAACAAGGACGGACAAAGGGATTAAGTCGATTACATCGACCCCAGTGCGAAACTGGTACTTTTATTTATCGACCCCGAAAGGATGAAAGGTAAAGTCGACCTCGGTGGAATTTGAACTCAGAACGTTACGACAGACGAAATACCGCTAAGCATTCCGCCCGTTGCGCTAACGTGTCTGCCAGCTCGCCGTTCACTGAATATAGGAGAAAAACTTAAGAAGAAAATAATTCTAATTTTTCAATGAGCTGTATTTATGCATAGGTGATATAAAACCTGTCTGATGACAATGCTCACATTTACATTTTAATGACATGTAGGAGATAAAATTTACTGCTGCCACCGTCAAATTCACAAACAATTGTTTTCTGTGAAGGTTTAGTTCCAAGTTTTTCCGCTGTAAATGCTGAATGCGATACACCAGACTCACGTATGGAATCAGACATAACCGTAGGTTCTAAGGAACTTAAAATTTAGAAAAGGATTCCTCGATATTATTCTATAATTGACCCCACTGCTATATTTTCAAAAATGCGCACAACACATATAGCTATGCATTTCCAAAATAACATGTAAAAAAAAAAAAAGACAACGAATTTAACTGACACCCCAATACGAGCAGACTAAAGATCTAATCTAAAAACATAGAAATATTCGTTTCAAATTTTAGCACAAGGCCAGCAATTTTGGGGGAGATGATAAGTCAATAAAATTGACCTCGGTGCCCAGCTGGTACTCATTTTACTTAATTCAAAAGGATGAAAGGCGAAGTCAACCACGGCGAAATCTGAACTCAGAACGTAAAGATGGACAAAATGCCGCTAAGCATTTCCCCCAGTGTACTAACGATTCTGCCAGCTCGCCACCAAATAAATACTGCAACGCATTTTGCCCCACTCTCTAACGACTCTACTAATTTATCACTCAGAAATATTGTTTACTAAATTTATCGCAAAATCGTAGAGGAAGGAAGAGTAATTCCCACGACGCTTTCGGAACCTTTCATACTAACTTGAATACTTATAACACAGAATATTTTACAAAAGAGCACCAAGGGTCAAGTGTTGGTGTTTAAACTAAACAAGGAGTTAAATATAACACCTCAAATCTGTGACCTGATGCCAAGTTTCTAAACTATGGAAGAACTGCGAAGTGTTAGAACCGATGAATTGCCGGGTTAAACACCAAGGAATAATGAATTTTATCTTTTTACAGAGTTGTAATCTCTATCGGTATTGACCTTGTATCTCGTCCATGTGGGCCACGATGTAATATTTACTGAAAAGGAAAATACGTAACGGTAATCTATATACTGGATCGATTCAACTGACTACACCTCAATCCAAGATAATTTGCAGTGTGATCACGTGACCAACCAGGCTATACATCGCTGGTCGCAATGCACTTCGCATCGTTTTAGCCTTCGAATAACGCCAACCCGCCTGCTAGGCGAGGCGGCCAACATTTCTCCTTGATTGAAAAGCGGGTGTTGGAGCAACATGAAATGAAATGTTTAGCTGAAGAACACCACTCGTCACCCGGTCTGGGAATCGAACCCACGATTCTAACGAGCGTGAGTACAACACCCTAATCACTAAATCACGTACCTTCGTAATTTGCATTGTATCAAAGGCGGCGAGCTGGCAGAATCGTTAGCACGCCGGGCGAAATGCTTAGCGATATTTTGTCTGCCGTTACGTTCTGAGTTTAAATTCCGCCCAGGTCGACTTTGCCTTTCATCCTTTCGGGGTCGATAAATTAAATATCAGCTGTGTACTGAGGTCGATCTAATCGACTGGGCCCTCTTCCCAAAAATTTCGGGCCTTGTGCCTAGAGTAGAAAAGAATTTGCATTGTACCTAACGCAAAAAGGAAAAAAAAAAAAACTTTTGTTTCGCAATATAACTGTCTACAACAATAACAACAAACAAAAGATATTACAGTCGTTGCAATGACGATAGATATAGAAAAGGCACAAACAACAAATAACAAAAATGATTATAATAACAACAATAATAATAAAGAAGAAGAAGAAGAAGAAGAAGAAGAAGAAGAAGATAATTATGAGTGCGTAATCAGCGACACGGTCGAACTCCAGTGAAAGTTACCGCTAGTTTTATCAGCCATTTGACGTCAGAGTTAAAACGTCTGGGAACCTGATTAAATATTAATTCGACTCTTCGAAATTTCTAAATCTCTTCCATTCAAGTTATCTCTTCATTTATTTGTTCATCGGTTTCTTCAACTGCTTTTAACCTCACTAGTCTACCGGCCCGAACTTTGCTCCGTTTATCTCTAATTATTTCGTCTTCCGCTGCTATTTTTAGTTTAATCAGAAATGTAATATTATTCTAAGTCGTCAGCCTTCTTCTTCTTTGATATTACTGAAGAGTGAGATCAGATAAATACCAGGATGCAATTACGTTATCTCATTAATAAAAAAAAAGAAGATGCCTCGATACCTAATACTTTTGGTTCGCAAGAAATAAGCTATATATTTACACACACGTAAATATACGTATGCGAAAGTCAAATGCAGTGTACATCTCGTTGGGAATCGAACCTGTCTTCATGTGATCATACTAAATATCTATTTCTTTACTACCCACAAGCGGCTAAACACAGAGGGGACAAACAAGGACAGACACGGATTAAGTCGATTACATCGACCCCAGTGCGTAACTGGTACTTACTTTATCGACCCCGGAAGGATGAAAGGTAAAGTCGACCTCGGCGGAATTTGAACTCAGAACGTAACGGCAGAAAAATACAGCTACGCATTTCGCCCGGCGTGCTAACGTTTCTGCCAGCTCGCTGCCTTTCATGTGATCATACTGAATGTCATACACGCTAACACAACTACCTTCATTTTCAAACTAATCTTGCAAATGAGGATCTGTTTAACATCTGATATTTGTCTTATTGTGAATACACTTTAAAATCATAAAGAATTTATGTAGAGAATTAGAACTAGCAGTACTATATATATTTTTCCGAACATCTAAGATTAAGATATAGGCGCAGGCGTGGCTTTGTGGTAAGAAGCTTGCATCTCAACCACACGATTCTGGTTTCTAGTCCCACTGCGTGGCACCTCGGGCAAGTGTCTTCTACTATAGCCTCGGGCCGACCAAATGGATTTGGTAGACGGAAGCTGAAAGAAGCCCAATCGTGTGTGTGTGTGTGTGTTGTGTGTGTGTGTGTGTGTGTGTATCTGTTCCACTACCACCACTTGTCATCTGTTGTTGGTGTGTTTACGTCCCGTAATCTAACGGTTCGGCAGAAGAAACCGACAGAATATTCACTAGGCTTTAAAAAAATTAGCCCTGAGATCGATTCGTTCGACTAAAGCCCTTCAATGTTGTGCCCCAGCATGACCGTAGTCAAATGATTGAAACAAGTAAAAGATAAAAGACCTATCACTTTATTTTTATTTACTTATTTATTTTCGCTCTAAAAACGAGAAATTGTACTGCAGTGAGGAAAGCTAACACCAATCTGAAAATAATAAGAATAAAACTTTCCCCTTGATCAACATCAACGTCCTTCGAGCTCTCGCTTAAAGACAAGCTGGAATAACTTGTTAATTATTAAATCGAAAATACCCAATTCACTCAAGAAAACACGTGGAATAACTTTCCATATAACACACCTTTTTCTAATGTTCAAAAATATTTAACAACCTAGACGCAATAACTGACTGAAAGTAATCATCATAAAAATATCTAAAACACCCAGTATCATATAGGTTTATATGATTTGTACTATTTTGTTTAGCGTATCATTTTTACAAATATTTTTTTCCATTGTTTGACGTGACCTGGCTTCCCAAAGTCATACAGGCAGCCATTAGGAGGGAGAGACACTCAAGATGATAATGGAGGGGATTATTTACAATTTTTTTTCGTTTCATTTTAGTCATTAAAAGTGATAGCGATAATTGGTTTTTAGCGGGGTCAAAGAGGCTGGCTTCTATGGGATCGGACACCCTGTATCGTGTGTTTTCAAAAACTGGGATAGATTCCAGGACAGCGAAGTAGAGAGAGAAGGATGGAGCGATAGAAGAGTTTAGGAGTGAAGGCGGTAGCTATGTAGCACACTATTTGAGAGAACTGAAAGGTTCGCCTTATTGTGTTGGAATACTCGGAGGAACTTTTACCCTGGAGATCGTGAATATATAGTGATGAGAATAGGGAGTGCGAAAAGAATGGACAGGAAGAACTTTTTTTTCTAGTATTTGAATTGTTAGAGTTGTCTTCACAATTTATCCACTACAACCCTTAAACAAGTAAATAGTACTTTCCTAAAAAATAGAGCCACTCATTTCGGTTAGTGACAAATATACCAACACTAGCGCCCCTGAAGGTAATATTCTCTGAGAACGCACAACAGCCTTTTTCAGAGTTTAGCCTGTTATTACATAACATGCTTCACAATTTTAGTATACATACCTTATTAGTATTCCCTCCTATGTTCTATATACTCTGGGAACGCATTACAGCCCTTTTACAAAGTGGAAGTTGAATGCAGAAGTCTTTTCTACAAGAATACCACAAACGGAGTCAGCTTCGTTGAAGCATAATGGGTGGGAGGGATCTGGAAAATATGTTGGAAGCCCACTTAGTAAAGGACCTGAAAGATCTGCTGAATTTGAAAAAGCGAGGTGGTTACAACGTATGCAATTTCTGCAGGCACTGTTTGCTTATCTCAATAAAGCATCGGTAAGATATTGAAATGGATTAATTAAAATTTATCCTACTCATTAAAACAAATCACTTCGTAATTATTCAATACACACACACACACACACACACACACACACACACACACCACACACACACACACACACACACACACAAATAATAATAAGAAGCAAACATTATTTTCTAATGTCACATTTGTGGAAAACATGAGGACCTGTACTCCGCTGAATGCTTCGACCAGACGTTTAAATAACAATACTATCATACACATGGATGTAAATACGATCTTCAAGAAAATCATTCACTTTGCTAAGGCTGACTGCACACACACAACGTGCACGCACGCACACACATATAAATTATATGGAATGAAAGCGATAAGTAGCGTCTGCTTTTCCAGCTCCTGGTGCTGAAGAGGAGATAACCACTCTGAAATGCATGTATCCACCAGCGAATTGATTTGGTTTGCTTACACCTATCTGTCCACAGCGAGAAGTTTCCTCCATGAGAAAACACAGTGAATGGCTTTCATACGGGTTCGAATACGCCCCATGGCATACGCAGATTGTTGAAAAAAAAATCGATAATAGGAGGGATCCTTATAAATAGCCATGGGAAATAACCCCTTCATTTTCCTAAATTATTTGGTAAAAATGAAATTGAGTATGTTTATTTCTTAGTATTTGAATTGTTAGAGTTGTCTTCGCAATTTTTCCACTACAACCCTTAAACAAGTAAATAGTACTTTCCTAAAAAAATAGAGCCACTTATTTCGGTTAGTAACAAATATACCAAAACTAGCTCCCCTGAAGGTAATATTCTCTGAGAACGCACAACAGCCTTTTTCAGAGTTTAGCCTGTTATTACGTAACATGCTTCACAATTTTAGTATACATATCTTATTAATATTCACTCCTATGTTCTATAGGAGTGTAATGGGAGTGTAATGGGAACGCATTACATCCCTTTTCGGGGCTACTTTATTTGAATTCTTACTATCGGGTAACTAATTTCATGTTATTTCATAACTGACTTCACAATTTCATAACTTATTGGAAATTCCTAAAAGCAAGATCCTGTGTAAGACAATTAGTTATTCTCAATAAATGCACAAAAACCGTTTTAAGGGCTACATACTTTGTATTGTTATTGGATTAGCGAAACACTTATGGCAACGGAACCGAAGGATAAACCCCGCTTTCCCGGGAATTACCGAGTATGTCAGCTAGTATATATATATATATATATATATATATATTATATATATATATATATATCTATATATATATATATATATATATATATAGAGAGAGAGAGAGAGAGAGAGAGAGAGAGACAGACAGACAGAGACAGAGAGAGATACATACTTTTGTTTAGGACCCCTAAATTGCACCTAGATTGCACCTAGAAAGTTACCCTCCAAGGCACAAGTTCGGGCAAGATTGTTTATGGAAGGCCAGTAGTCGCCAATGCATACCAGCCTCCCCTCTCCACGCCACTGATGTTATCCAAGGGATAGGCAAAAGCCGATACAGCTTAGCACCAGTGATGTCGCAACTCATTTCTACAGCTGAGTTAACTAGAGCAATGTGAATAAAGTGTCTTGCTCAAGAATACAACACGCAGACCTGTCCGGGAATCGAACTCACAACCTCACGATCGCAAGCTCGATGTTCTAAACACTGAGCCATGCCCCTTCACGTCCATACATACATCAGCCGAAATTGCTAGGATGAACCGGTTCTTGACTGAAGATTGAAGGCTTCGAATGTCCCGTCCGTGTTTTTTGTATCGTCTTCTAAATGTTTTGCTCTCTTGTCCTAGTTTGTATTTTTTTACATATACATAAATATATACATACATACCTATGTATATATATATATATATATATATATATATATATATATATATATATATATATATATATTATAATTTAGGATAAAATTTTTCGAAAAAAATTCTATCAATGGCCAGCATATTAAAAAATACCTTTAAAGGTTAAATATATAAACAACTTATAAACAAGGGCAAAAGAAAAAAAATTCTAATGCCAAATATGCTGAAAATCGACTTAAATCGTCAATAACCATATAATTCATCACTACGAGCACGCGAAATTTTTTGAAATTTCTGTCGGTTTACTTCGAGATGCGTACTTATAGAGATGAATTATATGGTTATTGACGATTTAAGTCGATTTTCGGCATATTTGGCATTAGAATTTTTTTCTTTTGTCCTTGTTTATAAGTAATGTATATATATCTACTGCCTTTCTGTCCTGGCTGCCTTCAAGTAGAGACGGCACTTTCTGTTGCTCCTTGGCCGTTCTCAAAAAATAGCGTTCGTAAAAAATTTTATCTCGTTCGGCTTAACAGCCCTTCTTGTTTGTGTTACTGTTATTCTCCTTGCCCTGTCTTTTACTGTTTATATTTTGTACTGTCGTTACTGTCCTGTTTTTGTTACCATTTTTACCCCTCCGCAAAAAAAATCTCAAATTTTATTTAATTTGATTTTCGCGGGAAGGATTGCTTCAATTAAGTCATGTATCGCCTTGACCTTCGAAACGTGGAGTAGATGAAACAAAGGCGGCTGAAGAAGGGGAATTTTCCTTGTTTTGTATGTCCTGTACTCTATTTTTTCGTTGTTTAAAAAAATGTCCATTTCCTTGGTTTTGTGTTTATGTTTTCGTTTCTCATTGTGTTCGACGTTTTTTTGGTGTCCTGTACCCATATATGCATGTATATATACATGTAGAGGTAGGTACGTACATATATGTATGTCCTGTACCCATATATGCATGTATATATACATGTAGAGGTAGGTACGTACATATATGTATGTATATATGCATATGTTTTATTTATTTATTAATTATATATATATATATATACATATAATATATACATATATTATATATACATTTAATATACATACATATAATATACATACATACATATATATATATACATATATACATACTTATAATATTATATATATACATATATACACACACACACACACATATTATATATATACATTCAAAATTCGCCAACGTCCACTTTGATTTTCATCCTTTCAGAGTCGATAAAATAAGTATCAGCTTATATATATATATATATATATATATATATATATATATATATATATATATATTATATATATATATATATATATATATATGCAGCCGTCACTCGGAAGCAAATATGATTTTGTAACTCGTACTGTTTTCAGTCATTGTTTTGGGTGCTTTTTAGTCACGAGCAAATAGCGAGTCCTCCTCTCAACCCCCTCAACCATCACCTTACGGAACACCCAGCATTTAACAAGAAGGAATAGAAAAGGTGGCACTTCTGTTGGTGCAGCTTCGCCAGGCAAGACAGTCTTGAGCTTGCGTTTCCCAGGTGTTGGAGTTGATCTGAAAGCTCTTCGGCGAGGCTTCGAGTGTATGTATATAAACACGTGTGTTCGGTATGCGATCGAAAAAAATATATATAATGTATGGATAGTGTGTGTGTGTCTATTTGTGCATGTATATCTGTAAAAAGACGTATGTATATGTACGTGTGGGCGTATGTCAGTCTGCTTGTCTGTGTGTATGTCTATTTTGTTTTTAATTATTATAAATCTTCCACTGAGGAGGGAGCCAGTTTCCAGCAAGGCTCCATCTTTGGGATGTAGTTAACACAGACAAATTCACATTTGTATGTATGTATGTATGTATGTATGTATGTATGTATAAAGGAATAAGTCAAAGGTTGTCCGGTTGAGTGCGTGAGAAGGCTAAGCTTGTGGTTGGGTGGTAGTCAGCCATGCAGAGCAATGAGTGGCTTCTATTTGTCCAATTCTGTCTAATGCTACCTAATTGATTGTCGTCTTTCAGTGCGAGCGGCGACACAAAACGAGACAGTAGCTTTGTCAATGGCGGCAGCGCTGACAATGGAACGACTTTCGCCTCACCGGAAATAAACTGTCAAACTACTATAATACTTCCGTTCAATCTAGGTTTATACAAACATTTAGCAATTGTTTTCGGGAGCAATCGTTGTATATAGCAATGAATGCATAACATTTTTATAGAGTTATTGTTGTTAGGGGAATCGGGTTAAGTGTTCGTCTGTTTTTCGTCTCTTCATCGTTATCACACTCACTCACTCCTTCAAACCCATTCACTTGCTCACTCACTTATTCAGTCTTCCTTTTTTTTTTACTTTAGCTCTATTTCATCTTTCTATATAGATTTACACTCTTATACATTTCAATATCTTTTTTAGTGTATATATTTGCATGCGTATTTATGTTCATATATTACATACCAACACACACACATACATACACACAAACACATATAATAAATATATAATATGTAACATAATATATAGATATATTATATGTCATATATTATATATTTATTATGTGTTTGTATGTGTGTGTGTGTGTGTGTGTGTATATATATATATATATCTTTTCTCTTTTTCTCTTTTACTTGTTTCAGTCATTTGACTATGGCCATGCTGGAGCACCGCCTTTAGTCGAGCAAATCGACCCCAAGACTTATTCTTTGTAAGCCTTGTACTTATTCTATCACTCTTTTGCCGAACCGCTATATATATATATATGTATGTATGTATGTATGTATGTATGTATGTATGTATGTATGTATGTATGTATGTATGTATGTATGTACTCACACTTGTGTACATGAATACATCTAGGTGTATGCGAACGGGTAAAAATCACCTTTTATTTAGGGTTATTCTTTTACTCTTTGTTTCAGTCATTTGACTGTGGCCATGCTGGAGCACTGCATTTAGTCGAGGAAATCGACCCCAGGACGTTTCTTTGTAAGCCTAGTACTTATTCTATCGGTCTCTTTTGCCAAACCGCTAAGTTACGCCCGCCGATTTTTTTACTTCTCTGGAACATTATTTTTTTTACACAAAAAACAAACCGAGGTCTTGAACCTCTTACTTCCGTTTTACAATTATTGAACTTAATAGTCCATTTACAAATTGAGGCGCTGAGCCTCTTACACACTTAAACATTATAACACTGAGTCTTTTCAACCTCTTGTCAGTTTTCCTCCCCAACATCACTTGTGCCCGTATACTCCGCCATTGCACTCACCTCGTTTAAAACCAAGGCGGGCTCCGAGTCGGCGTCGCCCGGCCACAAGCGATATTCCTCTTTGAGTCCCTGCAGCCTACGCATCACGGGCAACGTTATGGTCTCCACAGCTATCTGCGGAGGCCATTCGGGTTCCCGTGTGAAAGTCAAAGGTACTCCCTTATAGTGATTTTCCACCACATTTTCCGCCTCTCCACCTCTGTAGGAGAAGATCAATAATTTGTCTTCCTCCGGGGTCGAGGTAGTCAATTCTACCGTTGGCAGCACAATTCCCGCCAACGGTGTCTCTTCCTTTTCCGGGACATTCCGGTACTATGTCACCGACTGCCGGCAATGCCCCATTTTTCTTCCTCTTCCTCATTTTTTCTTCTCAACTGGGGGAGGGTGCGTCTCCTCCGTAACCGGAAGATTCGCCTCTCCTCCCTCATCCCTAGGATCCTTCGGTGAGCACCCATTATTGCTTAACTTCTTCCTCTTGCGGTCCTTCTTTGGAGAGTACTTCGCCCCCTCGGCCGCCTTCGTTCCTTCTTCTACAGAAGTCTCCATCAACTGCTCCAGGACTTTGCTTTGTTCCTGAGGATAGTTTTAATTTATTTCGCCAGGCTCCAGGCACCGATGACACCTGGGGGGCGACCCTCAAGAATCATCGGGCACATGCACCCGGCCATCCTAAAAAAATCTGGAAAAACCAGATTATCGGCTGATTGGGTCTACAGGGTCAAAACTGCTTTTGAACCCCACCCAATCAGCTGCAGGCAGAATTTTGACATTTAAAAGCTTCGCTCTGCTGCCACCCCGACCCCGACGGATAGTGTCTGCTATCAATTCGGGCTCTATTTCGGGCGGCAGCCCACACACCCAAGCTCTTGTCAATTTCCTCCCACTATATTTGGGGAGAAACAGAATTTTCTCCCCTTCCAAGGGTTGGCTCGCAAAATCTCGAGCCTCCCCAGGGGTGTCAAACAGCAACCACACCGTCGCATATTTGACACCCCTTACAATAAACTTAGTTGGAAGATATTCTGCCAACTCCTTTTCAATATCTGCCTGAGAGAACACAGTGATGGTGTCGAAAGACTTAGAATATGTCCTCAACACCACTGTTCTCTCATTAAAGTTTTTTTCCCCACTGCTTGGGGGCCACAATTTGCCACTCCAATATTTGCCATGCTTGCAAAAGAAAAATAAAGAAAAATGTTCAACACAAAATCCAAAATGTTCCAAATAAAAAGTCCAATAAAAACACAAAAAAGAACAGAAAGATAGAGCAGAGAAAAGGAACGAAAGAAGACAGTTCAATTCACGGCAACACAATTCCGCCACTCAGGTAATACACAATTATACCGGTACTCCAGTTCACTGTCGCAGCACACAAAAATTGCTCCATGAATTTATAAATTTTCCAAATTTTGGTATTGAGATACGCCCACCAAAACAACAATTCTCACAGCTAAGTGAATCACTCGACACGACCACAGCAGTCAAATGTTTAGGACCCAGTAGGGATTTCTTATTCGAGAAAAAAAAAAACAATATAAAAAAAATTAAAATTCCCCACCAAATCCCTAAGAAGACAGATGCCTACCTTGCAGTCGCATCTTCAACAGTTCTTTAATTCAAGATAGCTTCCAAGCACGTCTTGACAGTGTTCACTCTCGTAAGTGACTGACAAACTCACGCATGCGTGGTAAGCAAGCTACTTTATTTTATTAAATTTGCCATAAAGGCAATACACAGAGGGGACACTACAACACATGTCGGGACATATAACAATTAAAAAATAAAATATGATATAATGAATGAATATGAAAATGCACATGAAGAACAAATTAAAATATGATAATATGAATGATATCTGAAAATGATATTATGAAGAGTGTGCTACTCAACCCACACTGAGTAATACAACTCGCTGTCTCTGGATCCTGAGTCCTTTTTCTCTTTTCGTCCAATCCTTTTTCCCTTTTTGCTGTCACTTAATGATAACATTCTCTCCGTCATGCATTCATAACCTTTTTCACCGGGAGGTGGGGTCTTCTAAATTTTGTGGTGTCTGTTCTTTCTTTTTCTTTTTTTCTTGAGGGGAAATAACGTGGGTGGGTTTGGTGTCTGTATGGGGAGGGTGGGTCTGAGTGGTCTTGGGTGGGATGGGGTTGGACTGGGGTGTCACATCATACTCAGTGTCTTTTCTTTTTTTCCTCTTTCTCCTTTTGTGCTCTGCAATTTTCCATTCTTCCTCCTTTTTATTGTTTCCTCCGTCTATTTTGTCTTCCTCTCTTTTCTCTTCTGTCTCCGCAACTATATCCTCAGCCATAGTCCTTCGTAGAGGGCAGTATGCTCTAATGTGGCCCTTTTGGCCACATTTAAAACAACGTGGTAGTCTGCCCTCTACCCACACCCTCAGCACGATTTCCCCCAGCGTCACAGTCTCTGCCGAGTTCTCGAGTTGTTCCTCCTCCGTCTGAATAATTAACTCGAGCGTCCTTCCTTTCCACCCTCCTTCTTCTGCTTCTGTGGCTTGGAGGACAGCCACTTTCCCCTCGGTTCCAACAAGGACAGCTGCCGCTACCCAAGCCACATTTATATCAGGCGGAATTCCTTCTACCCTTATCTTGGAAGTCCTTCTTCCAAAATACGTTGGTAGAAGGACCATTTCCTTCGTCTTTACTGTTTTACTCGCCAGCCTCTTTGCCTCCTCCTTTGTTCTAAACTGGACTACCATTATCCCATATTGGCATCCTCTTGTCATATATATTACTCCGTTGGATTCCTCCTTTACTGCCTTTTCTATGTTCTCTATTTCTATTAGGTCGACCGTCTTACTCTTTATCGAGTAAACTTTGTATATGACCGTTCTTCTGTTCATGCCATCCATTATTCTTTGTGGGGGTGACAACGTCACGTTGCCACCCACTTTCTGCACCAGTTTTCCATGCTCCTTCATTCTTGATAAATCCACCTCTTTTCTCTTCACCTCCACAGCCTCTGCGAAACTCTTCGATTTCGTCAAATATTCATCCATGCCTTCTACTGCTCTCAGCAGCTCCTCCTCTGAAGAAGACAGCTCAGACCCGCTAAGGTCCGAGTACATTACTAACCTCAAAGCAGCAAAGGAAAACCGTTCGACTCGCAACAAACGACAAACCAATTGCACTCTGGGTAACCGGAAGCAAGCTACTTACCACACAGCCACTCCTGCGGTTATGTTTACAGAATTTTTTTTATCTGCATGAATAACTTCATATTGGCGAATTATTGCTTTAAATGATGATAATCTCGTTTATACATTGACGTATACATATCTACAGAACTATATGCGCGTATGTGTATGAGTTACATTTGTTTGCATGAGTAAACGTCTATATATATATATATAATAAATTAATAAATAAAACATATGCATATATACATACATATATGTACGTACCTACCTCTACATGTATATATGCATGCATATATGGGTACAGGACACCAAAAAAACGTCGAACACAATGACAAACGAAAACATAAACACAAAACCAAAGAACTGGACATTTTTCTTAAATAACGAAAAAATAGAGAACAGAACAAATAACACAAGGAAAAGTCCCCTTCTTCAGTCGCCATGGTTTCATCTACTCTGCGTTTCGAAGGTGAATATATATAATATATATATATATGTTATTTATTCGATTAAAGGCGGTGCTCCAGTATAGCTGCAGTCAAAATGACTGACACAAGTAAAAGAATAAAAGAATAAAAAATCTATATAGAGGTAGATAGATAGATAGATAGATAGATAGATATACGTATTACACTTGTGCGTATGCGTGATATCTATGAGTGTATGTATGCATTGCTGCATGCGTGTGCTACATAGTCCCAGGTTCAGTTCCACTGTATGGCACCTTGGGCAAGTGTCTTCTACTATAGCTTCGGGCCGACCAAAGCCTTGTGAGTTGATTTGGTAGACGGAAACTGGAAGAAATTCGTCGTATATATATATATATATATATATATATATATATATATATATATATATATACATGTGTGTGTATGTGTGTGTGAGTGTGTTTGTGTATGTGTGTGTGTGTATGTGTGTGTGTATGTATGTATGTATGTATGTATGCATGCATGCATGCATGTATGTATGTATGTATGTATTTATGTATGTATGCATGTATATGTATGCGTGTGTATATGTTTGTGTGTCTGTTTGTCCCTCCAACATCGCTTGACAACTGATGCTGGTGTGTTTACGTGCTCGTAACTTAGCAGTTTGGCAAAAGAAACCGATAGAATAAGTACTAGGCTTACAAAGAATAAGCTCTGGTGTCGATTTGCTCGACTAAAGGCGGTGTTCCAGCATGGCCGCAGTCAAATGACTGAAACAAGTAAAAGAGTAAAAGAGCATATGCATATTATAGTATGACATAGTATATTGTATTATATAATATCAAATTGTATAGTAAGTTCTATTTTAAGAGTGTATGTGAAAAAAAGACATATTTACTTCTGCGAATTTAATCAATTTTATAATTCCCTTCACGTTCTATCTTTTCACTTTTAGAATTTTTTTAATGCCTGATTTGTAAAGTTCTTTTACTTGGCTTATATATTTTTCTGCTTTCTTTGATAACCCTACTTTTCCTGTCTATGCGGTTTTGCAAGGACCTGCATAACCTACATAAGTGAAAGTTTAATGGAGCGAGGTCTGATAAGTATGATGATAGCATTTTCTCGATTCGAATAATTCGAGAACATTTTTAATGACTTGTGCAGTGTGAGTATGAGCATTATCTAGATCAGTGGTTCTCAGCTATTTTTTTAAATCTATGGACTACTTTGAGTACTATTCTATTTTGGGTGTGCCCCCACAACCACTCAATGTTTAAAAACTGTTTTTATAGATACTTCTTTCAAAATTCCCATTTTATTTTTCACACATTAACTTGTCTAGGTTTACCTACGGCCGTTTCTTGCAATAAATACATCTAAAGCAAAACTTTTCCTGGACTCTAGGTCCCAATTTACTATTTTGTTTGCATGGACCCCCCCAGGGGTTATATGGACCCCGGTTGAGAACCACTCCCACCGCTTCCAGTGGTTTATTAATGCAGGATGTTTTCTATCCAAAACAGTCTTCAAACGTTGAAGTTAATGACAGTAGACTTTCAGGAGTGATTATCTGATTCAACCCTAAAATCTCGCAATGAAAAATTCTCTTATGTCTTACCAGACATTTCATAGTATTGTTTTTTGATGAAATGCCCTTCCTGGTGTGGCACAGGGTTTGGTTGGGGCCTATATACATGCATGCATACATACATACATACATACATACTACATACATACATACATATATATATATATATATATATATATATATATATATATATATAAATACAAAATGGGACAAGAACGCAAAACATCCAAATAGACGATATATATATATATATATATATATATATATATATATTATATATATATATATATATAATATCAAAACACATTATACATATATCAGTCTCTGCTTCTGCTTTCCACTTCCTGGGTGTTTTCACCTCTGGTGGTTACGTCTGATTTCCACGTCCTTCGACTCTTTCAGCATTCCCCGCCCGGTATATATATTTCGACTATTGACGCTAGTGGTAACTGCAACGAGGTATATTATGTGTATGTTTGTGTGTCTGTGTTTGCCCCCACCACCATCGCTTGACAACCGATGTTGGTGAGTTTACGTGTCCCCGTAACTTAGCGGTTCGGCAAAAGAGACCGATAGGATAAGTATTGGGCGTGTAAAGAATAGGTCCTGGGGTAGATTTCTTCGACTAAAGACGGTGCTCTAGTATGGCCGCAGTCAAATGACTGAAACAAATAATATATATATATATATATATATAATGTAATATATGTGATAATATATGTAATCAATTGTCGTAGCCTGATGAAACTCTGAGTTTCGGATGTCAGGGTGGAAATCCACGCCGCCATCTCTTCAGTTATCCGGCCATCGGAAAAAATGCTATGATTTTCATACCATTTTTTTCCGATGGCCGGATAACGGAAGAGATGGCGGTGTGGATTCCACCCCGACACTGAAACTCAGAGTTTTATCATGGCTACCGAATAAATGTCACATATTACATTTACAGATAAATTCCTCTATTTACATAATATCGAGGTCTCTTTCATTCTTTTGTGCCTTACCATTTCTACAAATATATTATTATATATATATATATATATATATATATATATATATATATATATATATATAGATATATATATATACATATACATATATATATCTGTACATATATATGCATACATATATAATATGTATATATATATATATATATATATATTATATATATAATATATATACATATATGTACATATATATATAATATATACATATGTATATATATATATATATATATATTATATATATATATAATATGTATATATATATATATATATATATATATATATATATATATATATATATATATATAATATATATATATATATATACCGCGTGTGTACCGTTGGCGATTTTTTTCCTCCGTCTTTCCTTCTCTGGATCTTTCCTTTTCCTATGTTTCTGACGAAGAAGCTCCGCTCGAAACGTTAACCTTCCTCTTCCCTCCTTCCTGAGCGTCCAATAATACTATATTTGTGCCACGTCCCCGCGTTGTTGTGTTTTCTCTTTGTGTTTTCATGTCTGATTAACTTAATTACATATATATATATATATATATATATAACTCAATCGCTTAACTTTTATTTTATGATACACATTACAGGGATTGCATAGTATGAGAGGCTCTCACCACTTTACTGAAAGTAAATATTCTAAGTTAGAAACAACTCTGGTATGTCAGTGACTACGATAAATTAATCAACAATTGAATTCTATTCAATGGTTTAATGAGAAGAGAAGTATAAATTCTTGTGGCTCTATTCGGAGCGTCTGAAACAGTAGGGATATTTATGAGTATACAGAATACAGTTATGTGAATACTGGCGAGATGGCCCAGTTGCCAACAGTCTAAACATACCCAGAGATTAAGTGGTTGAGTTAAACTGTACGATGGTTTTCAGTTCATGAAGAAAACAACTGTCCGTTAATGGACTTTTGTACATTTCTTGCCTTTCATACTTCCCCTTTACCCGGGAAAAAATCTGTCTCTTTTCGCCTAAGGTCTGAAGTAATGATTAGCCTTTGCTTCGCTGATGAAGTCTAAGAGGACTGAAACATGTCCGAAGTTGTCCCTGCACAACTAAAGATTATGTTTATTCTTTACTAAATTCCATGTTTAATTAATTTTGGTTTTACAAAAATTCGGGTTTATTTTCACATGCCTAGTCTGGACTGAATTTTTCCGTTAAGAAATGATTGTTATCAGCATTAGGGCTTGAATACTAACTAAAATTCCTTGACACGGTACATCAAGTAGCTAGTACCTTTTCCACCCTGCTCTGGTCGACAAGAGGCCACTGTAGATGACAAATGTCTATATTACTGTACTGTACAATTCTATCTTAAACCACGTAGGACTTAGCTTATAAGGTTCAACTTAATTCTGTCTGTAGGTCAAGGAAATCTACTCCAAAGCTCAGCTTCAGATTAGACCTGTCCACCAATTATCTTGGCCCGTCTCTTTCGATTACTGAGCGCGTGCCATAGCTGTCATATAACAATTCGCTCCGTACGAAACACATCCGCCCTTTAATTTATTTTAGTCGTTAGATTGCGGTCATGCTGGGGCGTCGTATTGAAAAATTTTTTGGTCGAATGAATCAGTCCCATATTTTGTGAAAGCCTGTTGCGTTTTTGTCGAACCACTAAGTTACTGGGACGTAAGCATAGGAACACTAGTTGTCAAGCAGTAGTAGTGAAGAT